>NC_139389.1:78270000-78770000 GCF_054392235.1 Sus scrofa
TCACACTCATACAGACATATCTGGCATACATTCTAACCCAGATAGGCTATAAAATTATACCCTGAAAGACAGATCACAACCCGTAGACTAGTTCTTGCCTGTCTCTGTAACTGCATGCTTACTACCCCTCCATTTTTCTCTTCTCCTTTCCTGTGTGTTTGAAAAATGGGGCTACAGTCTGGTACCTAACATGCTATAAGCCAGCTAGTTAGAGAGTGGGACAAGAAAGCAAGCAAAGTGCTTCTAAGATAGCAGCAAAATTAAGTCCTTCTGTTTTACGGTGGCTTTTCCCTCCTCAATTACAAAAGGATTACATGTGTGAAGTGAGAAGTTTGAAAAATGCAAAAACGGCCTAAAGGATGATAGTCTTTCATAGTCACATTCTTAGATATATTTACAGTTAATGTTTTTGGATTCTCTTCAAATCCTTTTTCTCTGAATGTATTTATTTGTAACAAAATAAGGACTCTCATTGTCTATACTGTTTTATAATCTTTTTCACTTACTGGAGCATCCTGAAAAATCTCTCACAAAATTAAAGATTTCAAAATTTGTTCATTCAGAACGTATTCATTGAGCACTTTATATATGACTGACATTGGACTTTAAAGATGGAATAGTAATACATTAAAATGATTCATCTATATTTTCTGTTAATGGCTATTAATTCATTCAATAGAAAAATATACATTGAGCACTGATTATCTATGTGGCATATTCCAGGTACTAAGTATATAGCAGTGAATGGTGCACATATGATCTCTGCTCCCTGGAAACTTTGTTGGAAGCAGTTGACAGAGTCTCCATATAAATATATGCATAGGAAAGGTGAGAGCCTATGTAAGATCTGTTTCCCTCGGATTTCAACCTTCTTGATAATTATCAAAACTTTTGGTTCCCTGATAACTCTTTCCGCTCCCATATTCAGAGGTGATATGGATAAATTTTTTTTTGTACTTTATTATTTTTTCAGTAGAATTTATGGAAATTAGTATTTATACTTCATCTGCCATCTTGAGCCTACATGATTAGAAAAGTATTTCCCAATCAGATAAATATACTCTTATGTTTCTTTTTGATTTATTTACTATTTATTTTACATTTAATTCCTGTAGCTTGTATTTGGCTGGTTGTAGAGATTTCAATTTGTTTTTCTCCATATAAAGTAAATTTTAAAGTAAATTTATGGTTACCAAAGTGAAAACATGGGTGGGAAAGATAAATTACGGTGTTGGGATTGATATATACACACTGCTATATATAAATTATATATAAATATATAAATTATATAGGTAATAAGGACCTACTGTATAACACAAGGTAATCTACTCAATACTGTGTACTGACTTATACGGGAAAAGAATCTGAAAAGGAACAGATATTTAAATTACTGTATATATGCATGTATAACTGATTTACTTTGCTGGACACCTGAAACTAACACAATTTTTTAAGTCAAATATACTCCAATAAAATTTATTTTATTTTATTTTTTAATACTTGGTCAATAAACGTTTTTAAATTTTTTGTTAAAGTTGATTTACAATGTTCTGTCAATTTCTGCTGCACTGCAAAGTGACCCAGCCGTACATCCATATATATTCTTTTTTCTCACATTATCCTGAATTATGTTCCATAGCAAATGATCAGATATAGTTACCTCTGCTACACAGCTGGATCTCATTGCTTATCCATTCCAAATACAATAGTTTGCATCTATTAACCCCAAACTCCCAGTCCATCCTACTCACTCCCCCTCCCACTTGGCAACCACAAGTCTGTTTTCCATGTCCATAAGTTTGTTTCTTTTCTGTAGATAGGTACACTTGTCCCAATATTTTGAAATAAAAAACATAGCACATTACTTGTATTCAGCACGTGATAGCCATGACTTTAATTATTAATAGTATCGGAATATTTTCTGTTGATATTTTTATTGGGAAATATTTCAAACAGTAATTCTGTAGCCAGATCACACAATGCCCAAAGACATTGTTACATGAAACATTTGCAGTGGTTTGGATATATGTGTTTAAGAAGAATTGTATTTTTTTAAATTATAATTTTTGAAGCTACTTACATTGAAATTATTTAATGTATTTTGGCTGTAGGAACTTATAGAATTGAGTGGGGAAATCATTCCAGAGGATGATTTAAAAATGAAATAAAATCATAGACCAAATTGTGTCAATTCACAAGTTAATGAAATATGTTATTAGCTGTGGGTACTCCTTATTTACATTTCAGTAATGGTCTCCAAATCAATAAAGTGAGTCATTTCATAACTAAGAAAGAAAATTATATTCTAAATTAGATGTCAGAATAGCCTGTTCTTAATAGCTTTGAAATAAATGGATTTTTTTCAGTGAATAATGAGGGGGTTTGGCATGAAGATATGCTATTTATAGAAATTCATTCAACAACTATTTATTGACTATTTGCTCTGAGCCTGGTCTTGTTCTGGGTGCTGTGATAGAACAATGAAACAAATTCACAGTCCTTGCTTAAATGAAGTTGCATTTTAGTGATCAGAGAAATACTATACATGCACACAGTGAGATATACAATATAAGCTATTTGGGAATATACCAGAATCAGATAAAGCTGTGTGCCAGTGGATTATTAGGTGGAAAAGTGTGTTAGGCAAAGGGAACAGCAAGAACAAAAGCCATGAGGCCAGTCATGCTTTGTGGTTGAAGCTTCCCAAGGAGAGTGACTGAGGGGACAGTGGAGAGTGGTAGTTGATGAGAGAGAGGTGAACTGAGGCAATATCTTGCGGTTAACTATGGATTTTGTAAATCAGCATGTTTGGTTTTCCTTGCTTAATGTTAAGTTTTATAGAGCTTATAAGGTTAGCGTTCTGTGATAAGTCAGCTGAGGAAATGCTCATAGTGGCACAAAAAACCGAGAATTAGGCCCTAAGGGCCTGGAGTTTCTATATTGGGGAAACATGCTTCTCCCGTGTGAGCAGTCTGCCAAAGTCATTGTAAACATTTAAGTGTTCAAATGTGTCTGGGCTGTAACCTCTGCAGGGAAAGGAAATCCTGTTTTCTAAATATAAAGACTGTTTTTATTTTAAGAGTCAAAGGGGAACAGACCGTCCCAGTAAATACAGGTCCTTGACATGTTTTAATTGTTGAATTAGAGTATGAAGCTAGATCGTCACTTTACATCCATGGATCGCTGGCTACCCCTTCTTAAAATGTCCTTCGATGGATTATACAACCTCCACTGAGAAGTCATGAATTTGTTTTCAATACTGATGGGTTGGTAATGTTAAAGAAAAATGAAATAATAGTTCACTAGTTCCTCTAATAGTCACCAGTTGTGGACTACGATAGCTTGTTTGGCTTATCTCTTCATACATTCGGAACTGCATATTGAGCACATACTATGTACTAGACACTATTCTAGGCTCTTGAGTTACAGTAGTGAATAAAATGGAAAAAGTCCCTGCTCTAATGGAACTTGTATTCCAGTTAAGAAACAGCTAATAATTGTAAAAGATGAAGAGCAATACATTATATAACTTCAGGTAGAGATAACTTCTCTGAAGCAGAAGGAGGTGGGATAAAAGAAACGAGTTAGAGGAGCTGTTATTTTACTTAGAGGGGGTCAGGGAAAACCTTGCTGAGGAGGGAACACTTGAGCAACATGAAGGAATTAGTCATGTGAATGTCAAGAAAAGGAATATTTCAGGCAGGAAGAGAAGAGTACATGCAAAATCCCTGAGGAAGAACTCTTCATGATTTATTTGAGGAATAGTAGTGGAGCCAGGTTGGAGGAAGAGGGGTAGAAGATGAGGGTAGAGAGGTGTCAGTGGGGGAAGGGCTTTGGGGGCTCTGGTTACCCTTATGGGATGATTCTGAGTATGAAGAGAATCCACTGGATGGCTTTGATCTGCTGTGTTTTAAAAGGATGACTCCAATTCCTGTGCATAGAATAGATTGTGGGGTCAAGAGTAAGAGCCAATAGCTTGAGTTATTGAAGTCTGGGTGAGAGATGGTGGTTTGGACTTGGGAGATGGTGGTGGAGATGGTGAAAAATTTTAAGTTTGGAGTGTGTTGTACTTTTTCGTAGAGCTAACAGGATTTGTTGATGGATTATACGTGAAGCAAGAAACAGAAAACTTAAAGATGATTCTAAGGTGTTTGACCCAACAACTGGATGTTGGTGCCATTTCTTCAGGTGGAGAGCAGCGGGGAGGACAATCAGAAGTTCCATTATGAACATGTTAATGTGAAAACCTCATACATATATCTATGCAGAGTTATTGAGTAGTGTTAGATAGATGGGTCTGTGTTTCAGAGGAAAACTCATTGATAGAGATGGACATTTTTTATCATTTGAGGACATGGGGTGCTTAAAGCTAGGAGACTGGATGAGGTCCTCTAGGGGAGTGGTTTTAAATAAACTTGCTGAAGAATGAGCCCTGAACACTCTAGCATCTGTCTAAGAGGTTAGAAGGAAGAGAAAGTTTCAGTAAACATGACTAAAAAGTTATAGCCTGTTGAGTAGGAGGAAAAGCAAGAGAAGGCACTATTGAGAAACAAGGGCAGAATGTGTTTTGTTGAGAGGAAGGAGTGAACCACTGAGTCAGATGCCTATGAGGACTGAGATTCATTGCCAAAGAATCTGGCAATGTGAAGGTCATTGGTGGTCTTAAGAGATTGGCTTGAGACTAGAGGTTGGGCAGATACCTTGCCTGGAGTCAATTCAAGTGAGAGTTCATGCATTGAGCACCAGTACTTCCTGTGAGAAGGATTTCTATAAATGAGATATGGGAAATGGGGTGGAATTTGAAGTGCAATACATTTTGAGTGTTTTGCTAGCAATCTGAATTTTGATTGTTGAGCTTGGAGTTTTATAAAACATGACGTTCTGATTCTTAACGTGTTCCATTCTCAACTGATGCATTTTATTGTCTATGAATGTAGAGTAAGATATCACATTTCTTTTAATTCTCATTTTCTTTGTTCTCTGTGTTCAACAAACTATAGTTTATTTTCGATGCTAATATAATCAGCATGGCCCTCTTTATTTATATACATGTATGTGTGTATATGTGTATTTATATATATATATATATATGATAAACAAAGTGTCATTTTCAATTCAAATGTTTGTTTTAATTTTTACATGCACTTGTTCCCTCCCAGTGAAAAGGAACCTGAATTAGTGCAATAACTGGATCTAAATGAAATGACAGTGTCACAGGTCATGCTCCCCAGTTGCTTTGAGAATACAATAGACAGCTTTGACAATTTACAGTTTCTGGGCTCTTCAGATGGCCCAGATTTCTCAGATATCACACTGTAAACCAGATTCCTTTCAAGAGGATTTTGTTCTGCCCTCTTTTAAAGGCAAATAGAAACTTCCCTCAAAATGTCAAATCTAAAGCATTTCCCACACTGACAACCGTCTTTGCTGTCTTGTGATTAGTTTAAGCAAATTAAATCATAAAAACCAAGGAAACAGGATGAAGAATGCCAAAAAGTTAACTTTTTGGAAATTATCTATGGTAACTCTATGAAACTTACGAATTTTAGGCAGAGAAAACAGGGAAGGTATCTGAGATTTTTATGAGGGTGGGAGCTGTTTATTGTTTGCAACCGTGTCTCCAGGTGCCTAATAAAATAAAAATATAAACTTGTACTAAAATAACTTATGCCATGAGGTATTAGTATAGTTATTGGCAGGTTAGTTAGCTATTGCTTTTCCTCTTAAAAAATTCAAGCTACTTTACATTAGCATACATAGGAATTTATAGGTGACCTTTGATATATATGAAAAATGAAAGAATGAACCTATATAATGCTAAGTCATAGTATAGGGTTTCACCTTTATATTCATCTTTGCTGTACTCTCAAAGAACACAAACACCTGTAGCTTTTTCTCAGTGTTTCATCCTTTAATTCTGCCTCTCATGGGATCAAGTGTACTTGTTCTCTGTCACCATTTTTCAGATTTAGTCTTTGCAGATTATCTATCTCTGTCTTTATGAGCAACAGCAACAGAAGATTGGTTGGTTTTGCTGGAAATATATTTTTCTATGACCCAGTAACCTGGATCCAGGTCCCAGGGCATCCAAGATATCTGTAAGAGCCTTTGCAGACATCTTTTTAATACAAGCTTAGAAAGGTCTTTATAGGTGGGGCCACAGCCAGTTCTTGACAAATAACTCAGCTGAAGTCATCTGGCTGCTTACAAATGAACACAAAGGCCTATATATTAAATGTTACTTCTTGTCGGGTAACAGGTGGTTTTATTATCTTTGGCCACTCCTGAGTCTTCGACAGGCTACAGCATTCTTTCCAGAAGCTGTATAGCATTTTACAAAGGGAGAAGAAATTCTTTCCTATCGTGGGGAACATCAAAGTAAATGAGAAAAATTGTTTTCATTTTGATCCATTAAGTCAGATGCACTGCCTGCTTATCAGTACAAGGAAGAAAAAAAAAAAATACACCAGCTCCTTGGGGATTTGGTCTTCAGGAAATGAGGTTTTTATCCAGGGAACCAAAGGATCATTAGCAGCACATTCAGAACAATGGAATTCCACAGTGTGGATGCCAACATCCAAATCCAGGGCCCTTGCCTGGTACTAGTAAAGTACTTGAAATTAGTGCAATAATGCCATAGTACAAATAAATACAAGGAAGGGGATTTGTTTAAAAGTTAGTTAATTAAATTATTTTCACCACATACAGGTTAGTTTGAAGAAAAATAAGATGTATAATGAATATATTTATGAGAAAATTCACAAAACTGGGAGTGAAGAAAGTCTTGGCTTAGCCTTTCAAGTGTCAGGATCTGTCTAGAGCCAATCAGAAATCATGTGAGCTGTTCTGCACCTATGAGAGCCAAGCAGAAATAGCAGAAAACTGAGCATGCCTGATGCATGCAGCTGAGATGTCCCTCATGTGGAGTTTCTGAAAAGTAGAGTGGCCTAGAAAGTCTTGGTTTTCTTATTACTGATGTACTTATTACTATGTATTGTAATTATTACCTGTAATAACAACAAAAAAAAACACTTATCAGGCATATACCATGGGTCTGGCCCTATTATAAATACTTATGTTAATTTAATCTCTACAGTGGTCCTAGGAGGCAATCAATCAATAAACAAATAAGTATATATGTGTCAAATATAGAAATATGATTGGGAAACAAATTTATGAATCTTAATTACGATAATGTGCATGGTGGGTTTTCAAGAAGGGATTAGTGTATGCTACATTTTCAAAATTTATTCCAAACTTTACTGTCATAAAGCTGCATAGAGCTTCTTGTGGAGTAACTGCATATGTTTTGAGTAATATTAATTTGGTCATTGAATGTAACTCTCTGTCTAAGTCCAGGGGATTCTTAAATGAATGAGTGGTTTGTTGGGTCTTCTATGGTGTTGGAGCTATAAAGCAGCTGCTGCAACAAGCATTGGACCCAATGTGTTTTACTGGGAGATCTGAAGGGTTTATGATGTACGAGCCAGCAATACTGTTTTCTGTCCTTAATCAGAGGAGACTTAGCACCATTGTTATTACTATTTTCTAAAAATTCACTTCTTTACAGGTGGGCATGCAGCATGGGGAAGTTCTGGGGCCAGGGATCAAACCCGTGCCATAGGAGTGACCCTTAACCACTAGGCCACCAGGGAATTCCTTAGCACCATTATTTTTAAGGATAATAAAGAATGTGATATTTCTACACAAATGCTTGCTCTGCTAGGAACTCCAACCTCCTTCCACCATCCATCCCAAGTTACTGCTTCTGAGCATTGGATCTGGGCTAAAATGGTATCTCTTTAGGGAGGTCTCTTCTTATTCCCTCTAGTCCTTTTTGATTGTCCTTGATTATATGCTCTCTTAAAATGGTGCTACATTTTTTCGTAGCGTTTATCTCACTGTGCTGTTATACCCTCATTGGTGTTAGACCCGATGTCTGTCTCCCTTACATGTGCTCTCCTGGCTTGTACTGCCTTCCCTTTCTTGTCTCATGGCAAGGGACCATCTCTGGTTTGTTTATCATTCTACCTCTAGCTAGGGCACAGTGCCCAAGTGTCTGGTGCGCCTTATGTCTGTTCTTACCTGCTGTGAGAGGTGTCACATGTATTATGTGTGCTGAAGTGATCCAGGTAAGCTCTCTTTCTGACTTGGATTCATGACATCAGCTTTTCAACTTTATTTGAAAAACCAGTGCCTATACTCATTCCTTGTTCCTCTAGGGTGTTATCATTCAGATTGCATTGGTAAGAAAGTATTGTAACTCGAAATTCTTAGGAAACCTCCATTGCTATATTTATGACGTGGGGCAAATCCAGGCAATTCTCCTCTCTCCCTTCCCCTTCTCCAGTGTTATATCCCTGATTATTACACATACTTAGATATATCCCATTTTTCTTTTAAAAGAAAATTACATAAAGTTAATTTAGTAAAATTCAAACATTTTACAACATGAGTGTGAATAGATAAAAAGGAGATGGTTTACTTATTTATTTAGTTATTTTACTGAAGATTGATTTTTTAAAAACCAACTTTAGTAAATTGGCAAACTGTTTATGGAGTCCCATAATTATTTGAGAGTTAATTCTGTCTTTAAGGGCTACCTAAATACTTGTTGCAGATGTGTGCTATTAAATTAGCATTTCCTGATCATTGATCTATGTATGTTCAATGTTAAAATTTAGTTTTAATATAATGAAAAATTAAACTCCATGCATCTGAAATACAAACCCAAGTTGTTTATACTAATAGAGTTAGCCTTTGTTTATCATCATTAATGAAGAGGGTAGTCAGATGTACAAACTTTCCAAATAAGTACATTTTAATTTTCAATTTTATTTTAGATAATTTAATGGAACTCTTTTCAGATGTATTATTCAATACTATGTATGTTTCTTTTTACCTAAAAACCCAGTAATTCTGTAAATATTAATTATAGTTCCTTTCTAATACAACACTTCCTTGAGAGTGGAATGCATGAGGCTGACTGCCCCCTTGTCTCAATGACCAAAGCCAGTTTTTCTGCTGTTGTAAGCTGTGCATTCTGCTATCAGCCAGCCTTCAATGGGCTACCTCATTGCCAACTACCCTTTTAATGACTTGATAATCTAATAAGAACTGGAGATTTCCTGGGAATAGCTGCTACAAAGCTCATTAAGCTACTTACCTTGATTTTGTTCAAAATCCAAAATCTGTGAGTCTAGGTCTGCACTTTCTGGCCAAGAAAAATGCTCAGGATTTTTGATTCTGAAATACTGTTTGCTGGATATCTGACATCTCTTCCTGTATTTTCTTTCTATGAGAAGCAGAACTGAAAGAAATGATCAAGGAGCATGTTTTAAGAGACTAGGCCACACATCCTTGTTCTGGCATTATGTAGCATTGCGACCTTGATAGTATGTTCTACTTATCTGAAAATCAGAAGATAAATAATCTCTGGAAGTTTTTCTTTTCCAGAGTTAATGATTCTTAATTTTTGATAAAAACCTTTTTAGTTGCTGTCACAGTCTTCATTTTATCCAGTACATGCATCAATTATCATTAGTTCATTAGTGAACAAACATGTAGCCTTATTATGCAATGTAAAAAAATCAACAGTTTTATTCAGAGTGAGACAAAGAGTGTGAAGTAATTTTTTTCCATTTCCAAGCTGCACATCCACACACCTAATTACTGTTGTGTGAATAATTTCAGAGTGCCTACTAAGACTTCTAATAGCTATCACTGACTAGTAATCTGTCAAGGTATAATGCAGGATAATATGTTTTTATACAACAATGGCAAGGCTCTCATTAATTATCGCCACCTATAATTGCTTGATATGAACATTTATTCTAAAACTTAAAAATTATATACAACAAAATAATGATTTAAAATACTTCTAGAAAGTCTATACACAGAAGTTGCTGCATTAGAGTTAATGATGTACTAAGTCATTTCTTACTGCTTTTGTCTTTTTAATAGGTGACATATTCAAATTAAAATAGAAGAAAAGTCTCTACCAACAATTAAGCATCATACTGAGTCACATCTGCTGCCTTCAAGATGAGCACATAATTTACTAGACAGACTCCTCTAGTAATATCTGATATAGAACATCAGTATATTGATATGCCAAGGAAGAAGAATTTATAATCTAGCTTTATTCCCCCAAAGTATTGCAAGTTTAGGTTACGTGCATGTTTCTGTGTCTTGTAGTATAACCGATTTTCAAATATCATAACCAAAATGTTTCACTTTTAATCTAAACTTTAATTTTAGAGCATTCCAAGCAGACCTCTCTTTGATAAGTATATTCTTTCTTTTCTCAGATATCTTTTTCCTTTTATTTTTATTTACTGTAAAACATAGGTAAGGCTGATATCCAGATTTAACATTTTGACTGAAAGTGATTATTTAAACAAGGGATTTTGGATTTAATGGAAAAGAGGGCAGTTAAAATGGATAGTTCTAAGCAGAAGAAACTCCATGGGTCAGATTCTGTATCTATCTTTAGGTAAACAAGAATGGAATAAAATAAAGTTCTGTCTTGAATGAGAAGAGTCTGTCTTTCGCAGTAGAGTGGAGAGAGAAGGACTAACTAGAGTGACTTGTGTTTCTAAATTTGGACCTTGAAAACTTCTTGAGATGATAGACCCCTGGTGTTAGGCATCCTCTTTCAAAGGAAGCATTGAGTTTGTGCAAAGGAGAGTCATAAGATTGCAGGTGCTTATGTGCGAGAAGGAACTACACCGGAAGCAAGGCAAGGATTGTGATTGTTTGCCAGGATTATCTGCATTTGGACACCTTGCCCATGGAAAATAGCAAAACAAAATGGAGAACGATGTGCTATTGGCTCTGCCGTGGACAGTGGTGCTGTTTGGCATGGCTGAGAAATGTCTAAGGAATTTTCTGAAAATCAACACTGTAATTATCGTTTAGTCTTCATCATCTTGGAAACTGAAATTTTTCATAGGCTTTTAAAAATATTTCATGAACTTAGGTATTACAGATTTATTAATATAAATCACATCTTTCAGACCAAAAGATCAATTATTTAGCCAAGAATATCTAATAAAATAAATTGCCACTTGGAGAGATAGTGGTTCTTAGTTATTCTGATGGAATACTATTCGTTTTTCTGCTTAGCTTGGGTGGAGGTGGCATTGGGTGGGGGAAGGAGTGGGGAGGAAAAAAGAAAAGTTTAAAAAATATTTTCTGGTTTCTGTTTCCTAAGATTACATTCAGAAGCTAGTCACACAGCTATGTGGTCATGGTGTGGGATTCTTTTCAAGTGCCTCCTTTTGAGGATATGAAATCACCAAATAAAAGAGTCTGTGCCCAAATTTGAACACATTTCAGACATATGCCTCCAAATAATATAGATCATTCACTTTCTTTATGTGTCCATTGATTCTTTACATCTTGTGTTTCCGAGCAAAAATTTCCTGTCCATGCTTTTAGTGGGCTTGAGCCATCTCATAATTTTTTTGTCATTATAGCTATAGTTCTATGTATGTGACCATCACCTAATGGTTATTCACTAAGTACTTGCTGTTTTTTTCATTTACTTAATTTAAAAAATTTTTTTTTTATTTTTTTGCTTTTTAGGGCTGCACCCACAGCATATGGAAGTTTCCAGGCTAGGGATCGATCGAATTGGAGCTGCAGCTGCCAGCCACAGCAATGATGGATCCAAGTCAAAGTTGTGACCTGCACCACAACTCACAGCAACACCAGATCCTTAACCCACTGAGCAGGGCCAGGGATCAAACCCGGGTCCTCGTGGATACTAGTTAGGGTTCTTTACCACTGAGCCACAGTGGGTACTCCCCTCTACTTAATTTTTAAACATACGTATATTTTCAGTCTCTTATTAGACGATTTTTTTTTAGAGGATGGTTTAGTTTCGTAGGCAAAGTTAATAATATTTAAGTTTTGACTGGTGTCTTGGTTTCACGCATGATCCTCCTCAGAAGGTTCCAGTTGACTTAAAGATCTTCTGCTTTCAGAACCATCTTTAAGGGCCTGAGCTTTCCTGCTTTTTACAGCTCAGTGTCAGTACCACCCCGGTCCGAGTCCTCCAAGGGAGTCCCAACATTTTCACTCAGCTTTTTAGGCATTCTCATTAAAATAGTTGCTCATGATGTGTCTTCGTTGTCCCCATACTCCTGGAACAATATTTAAGGAGGATTTTGGTCAAACTAGGAAGTGGTAACATCTTTTTAATTTCTTTGCTCATTAAGGGTCACTACTTGTTGTAACCAAGAGATTTCTTGAAAAACATCTTGGGGATCGTCTCCCATTAGAAGAGTGGTGTGTTCATATTCAACTGCCCGGTGTGTTCTCTTATTTGAGCAGAAAAACTTTTATTTCAGGACTTTCATAACCTTTTAGCAAAAGTAAACTAGCAGTGTATTTTTGTTTCCCAATCAGGCCATTTCTGTCTTTTTCTCTCTCTTTTGTTCTGCCTGACTGAGTCACGGATTAATTTGTTTCTGGTATTGCTTGTTCCTCGCCCTTTGTGATTGGCCTCAACCATGGAAAAGCACCCTTTGTTCCTTAGAGTTCCCGTTGGCCAGGTCGCATTTCAGCTACTCATTAAAACATGTATTTATTCTACTCTGGAGCACATTGTCTGGCCAGCCATGAATTTATAGTGAAATGTAACAGTAAATTGTGCTCTGTGGTCAAAAATGCCAAATGATACACACAGCAGCATGGAGGTTTCCAACACAGGGTAGAATTAGAGAGCTTAGGACCAGTGCCGGGATTGTTGGCCACATTTTCACAGTGGCCAGTTTTGTTAGTCGAACTTGGAGAGAGCTTAAAATCACTTATCTCAGATGTTTGCGCTCACAACCACAAAGCCTCTGAGAAACACAGAACTGATCTTGTAATAAGTTCCAGCTGAGTTTACAAGCCTCTGAGCCTTTCTGAAAGCCTGTTTAGTTTAATGAGGGTTTTCAGATTTCAAAGCTCACACACCTTCACATAAAAACAGATGATTATGACCAAATTAAGAGATGTTGTTCCATGAGTGTTTTCCCCCAATATGTTCTCTTCTCAATTGTCAGGCATTGTTCTGTCACACTTTTCACCTTCCAGAAATCATTTTAAAATATAAATTTTGGAAGTCTTACTGTATATAGTTTTAATTCAAACTGAATGTTATGTTACATAAAAGAAAAGGTTTTCTTTTAACAGGAATAGACAAATATGCATATGTTTTATTCTGGCCAATAAAAAATGAGGCACAATCTGAAAAAAAAATCGAACCCTTAGCCTCTGCTGCCATGACAACTGTCCTTAGAGGCTAGATCTCCATGTTCACTCCTGTGCCCTGCCTCACAAGGCTCCACAGCCTGTTTCTGAGTGGCTTGTTAACGAAGAGAGAAAAGCCGTGTCCGTGACCCGGTAAGAAAGAATGTGGGAGAGTGGATATCCACACCTCAGCCATTTATATATTGGACAGATAACCTTCATGAACACTTATAACACTAACTTCATTTTTAAAAAGCATTCTTTTAAAATGATAGCTTACTATGTGTGGCGTATATTGGTATTATTCTCCCTATTCTGATTTTTCCAAATGTTTTCTGAGTCACACTTAGAAAGAAATACAGTAATTAGGATGTGAGGCATTCAAGGCTTACTTGATTGCCAGATCTTTTGTTACATTATATTCATGGTTTTATAAAGAGGCATGCAGCAGAGTGTGATGTTGAGATGTCAGCAGTACAGGACCACAAGGGAATGGTATGCAGAGATTTCAGGAGGTGTGTGAATAAGGCCAGGTTGTGCTAAAATTGCGATGAGCCAGCAGAATCCTCGTCTCCTAAGTCCTTCTTCTGTATTCCCACATGTCCTTCCTCCTCACAAGCACATTGACAGAATTTGTTAGAAGACACAGTGAAGTTTAGCTTTTCTTAGGGGAAACAATTGCTGTTTCATCTCTTCCTTTCCTGCTATTATTTCCTGTTCACCTCAGCCCGAGCGGTGGATCCCTTGAATTTATTTTCTGTCCTCTCTTGAGTCAGAATCAGCTACCCATGATTTTTGAAAGAATATGGTGGTAAGACAATCTTCTCATCAATTAGTATATTATATTTTGAAGAATATTTTATTCTAAGCAGAGACAATCCTTTAACAGTTAAACTCTGGATAGGTCCAACTCTGTTTTGAGGATTATTTGATAATTACTAAATGTATATTCTTTTATTAAATATGCTTCCATACTTATTTCAAAGTAATATTAAAACTGTACTCTTACCCAACTGTGGACAATTTATTTTTCTTTAATTTACTTTTCTTGCAAATGCTATTTACATAGAATTAATAGTCAAAAGGTTGGGTAGGAAAAATTAGTATTCTATATTCAAAAAGCACATGAGACTTTGGCTTCCATTCACAAGGAGTATATGTTATGGGATATGTTCACCTGCCCCAAACAAACAGAAAATAATACAGAAATATATAAATTGCCCATTTTAAACACTGGCCAATAGCAATGCAGGATGATCCCTGAGAAAAGTAAAGAAACAAGTTAGGTACTACAATCATCAGAGCTTTCTGTGTGGAGGCACAATCCAGAGCGTATTCTAGGGAGAAAGAACCCAAGAAGAGCCTCGTTGTCTGGTTGCATGGAGAAGACAGAGAATAGAGCTCGAGGCAACCAAATCAACAGAATTTTTAGGGGAAGAATACTGGAAAGGGGGGACTTATACTGAAAGAGCTCCAGAAACCTGCTTAAGGGTCCACTTGAATATTAGACTGAATACAAGTCTGTGTATCCATAAGGTGAAAATCTATAAGGCAGAGGAAAGAGCAGCTGTTGGGAAGCCATGAAACAAACACTTTCAGGAATTCATACAGGGCTGAGAGACAGTCGAGTTTCTACCAGGTAAATAGGACAGATTTCACTGAACATTTGATGTGTTATATAGAGATGTTCATGAGAGTCATGCATTAGTAGTAGGGCAAAACTATCCATAGAACAAATACTCTTCTAGAAATGCCGTAAAAAAGCTTAAAAGTAAGCCTCGAAAAGATAAAACCAGCCTGCAAGTACCTTTAATGTTTTGCCAAAGCAAATATCAACATTCTTTAAAGGAGGACAACAGAGTCCAACTGCTCACATTAATTATAAAATCTGGCATCTAATTTTAAAAGTACACCTACTAAAAAACAGGAAAATTTGACCCATAACCAGGATGAAAAGAGGTAATAGAAAACAATCAAAAATAGTAGAGGTGATGAACTTATCCAAAGAGAACTTTTAAGGTTATATGAAAATGCGAGGTAAAAGACTTATACACTGAAAACTAAAACACCTCTGAGGGAAATTGAAGAAAACACAAATAAATAGAAAGACATGCACAATCATATATTGGGAAAGTTAATATTGTTAAAATGTCCATAGTACCCTAAGCAATCTAAAGATTCAATGAAATTGAAATTCCTATAAAAACCCCAAGGCATTTTTACACAAGTAGAAAAATCAATTCTAAGCTTCATATAGAATCACAAAAGACCCAGAATAGTCCAGGCAGTTTTGAGCAATAAGAATAAAGCTGGAGACATGACACTTCCTGATTTCAAAATATATTTTGGTAATCAAAACAGTATGGCATAAAAGCAGATACATAAACCAATGATCAAACAAAAAAGAAAGAGGGAACAAATTATTAATATAAGAAAATAATAAAAAAGACATCACTACAGAGCCTACAGACATTAAAATGGTGATGAATAATATGAAGAAAAACTTTTTACCCATAAATTTGACAACTTGGCTAAATTAATTAGTTCCTTGAAAGTTTCAAACTATCAAATATCACCTAACAGGAAATCTAAATAGTGCTGTATCTTTTTTTAAATTTTATTACAATTGATTTACAGTGTTCTGTCAATATTTGCTGTACAGCAAGATGACCTAGTTATACACACACACACACAAACACACACACACACACATACACATTCTTTTTCTCATATTATCTTCCATCATGTTCCATCACAAGTGATTAGATACAGTTCACTGTGCAGGACCTCATTGCTTATCCACTCCAAATGCAATAGTTTGCATCTACTAACCCCAAACTCACAGTCCATCCTACTCCAGCCTCTACTCCCTTGGCAACTACAAGTCTGTTTTCTGTGTCCATGAGTTTGTTTCTGTGCTGTAGATAGGTTCATTTGTGCCATATTTTAGAGTCCAGATATGTGATATCACATGGTATTTGTCTTTCTCTTTCTGACTTACCTCACTTAGTATGAGACTCTCTAGTTCTATCCACATTGCTGCAAGTGTCATTATTGTGTTCTTTTATGGCTGAGTAGTATTCCATTTTGTTTACATACCCCATCTTCTTAATCCATTCATCTGTTGATGTATATTTAGGTTGGTTCCATATCTTGGCTATTGTGAATATTTGCTGTTGTGAACATAGGGGTGCATGTATTTTTTGGTATGAAAGATTTGCCTGGGTATATGCCCAGGAGTGGGATTACTGGGTCATATGTTAGTTCTCTATTTAGTTTTCTGAGGTACCTCCATACTTTTTTCAACTTATGTTCAAACCAACAGTGTAGTAGGGTTTCCTTTTCTCCATACCCTCTCCAGCATTTGTTATTTGTAGACTCATTAATAATAGCCAATCTCATTGTAGTATTGATTTGCAGTTCTCTAATAATTAGTGATGTTGAGCATTTTTTCATGTGTCTCTTGGCCATCTCTTTGTCTTCTTTGGAGAAATATCTATGTAGGTCTTCTGCCAATTTTTCAGTCAGGTTGTTTGCTTTCATGCTGTCGGATTGTATGAGTTGTTTGTATAGTTTGGAGAGTAAGCCCTTGTCACTTGCACCTTTTGCAACTATTTTCTCCCATTCCATAGGTTGTCTTTATTTTTTTTTTAAATGGTTTCCTTTGCTGTGTAAAAGGTATCTGTTAAAGAAACTAAATATATAGTTTTATTCCTTCCAAAAAAATCCAGTCTCAGATAGCTTTGCTTGGAGAATTCTACCAAATATTTAGGCAAGAGTTTATACTAATTCTGTACAAATCTCCCAGAATTAGAAAATAAATGAACTTCAATCAATATTTTTGAGTTTATTCAAAAATTATCTCAGGGTGGATTATAGACCCAACTAGAAAACCTTGAACAATGAAATTTTTACAATAAAATGTAAGAGAGGAAGTTTCCATCATAGCTCAATGATATCAATCCAGACTAATATCCATGAGAGTGTGGGTTCCATCTCTGGCCTTACTCAGTGGATTAAAGGATCCAGCGTTGCCGTGGGCTGTGGTGTATGTTGTAGACATGACTAGGATCCTGTGTTGCTGTGGCATAGGTTGGCATCTGTAGCTTCTATTCTAGCTCCTATTTGACGCCAAGCCAGGGAACTTCCATATGCCCTGGGTGTGGCCCTAAAAAAAGAAAAAGAAGAGAAAGAAAATCTGTGTTACCTTAGGTTATACAAATATTTATTAGATATTACAGTACAAGCATGACCCATGAAGAAATTTTTGATAAGTTGGGCTTCATGTAAATTAAGAACTTAAGAAAATAATATTAAGGGAATGAAAAGACAAGCCACAGACTAGAAGAAAATATCTATAAAACACATATCTGATGAACTTTTTATCTAGAAAGAGCTATCAAAACTCAACAATAAGAAATAAGAAAACAACTCATTTTTTAAATGAGCAAATGAGTTGATAGTGTGTGTGTGTGTATGTTAAATAAGCACATGAAAGATTCTCCAGCATCATTAGTCATTAGGGAAATGTAAATTAAAACTATGAGATGTCATTATACACCTATTAGAATGTCTAAAATTTAGCAACTTAACATTGCCAAGTGCTGTCAAAGATGCAGAGCAACTAGAACTCTCCTACAGTGCTGGTAAGAATGCAAAATTGTCAAATAGTGCCACGGTTTCTTATTAAGTTATCCAGATGCTTCCATATGCCTCAGAGAAGTAAAAACTTAGGTTTAGGCAAAAACTTCTAAGTGCATATTTATGGCAGTTTTATTTGTAATAATCAAAAAACTGTAACCAACTTAAATGCCCCTCCACTGACTGAGGAAAAAATACTTAACATTGTAGTACATCCATACAACATAATAGAACAATCCTCAACAGTGAAAAAGATTAATGAGATATGCAACAGAATGGACAAATTTCAGTTTGTTTACACTAAGTAAAAAAAGTCAGATTCAAAATTATATACTGTATGATACCATTTATATGATGTTCTTGAAAAGGCCAAATTATAGGGACTGGAACTGTTTTATATTTTGGCTGTTATGTGTGCTATATATATATGACATGTAGTTATGTATTTATACACTTATATCCATTTTATTTCATTAAATTACACAGCAGTGCAGTTGATTATTAAAATAGTACATGAACTATCTATTGCTTTCAAATTGCAACAAATCGTGATTTAGTTTTCTTTCTTTCCTTGCACACTAATTATAAAAAAGAAACTATTGTTTTTCTTTTAGTTAACACAGTGGAAGTGGTGACATCATTTCAGCTCTTGTGCTTATTTTAAGGAAGACAACTCTGCTAAGTGATATGTAGAAGTAGTTTTAAGCTTGGTTGTCAACAGACTCTTAAGAGCAAGAGGATGTTCTGAATATACTTATTTTTAATTCATGCAAATGTCTCAATCATTGTTGCCCCTATTTTTTTTTTTTTTTCCATTTTCTTGGGCCGCTCCCGTGGCATGTGGAGGTTCCCAGGCTAGGGGTCTAATCAGAGCTGTAGCTGCTGGCCTACACCAGAGCCACAACAACGTGGGATCCGAGCCGCGTCTGCAGCCTACACCACAGCTCATGACAACACTGGATCCTTAACCCACTGAGCAAGGCCAGAGATCGAACCTGCAACCCCATGTTTCCTAATCAGATTCATTAACCACTGAGCCACAATGGGAACTCTGCCCCTAATTTTATTAATAAGGAAAAAACAAAGAACAATTCATAATATATTGTATTTATGTGCAGAAAAAAATCACATTCTAGACATTTCTCTGTAACAGAAGCTCCTTAAAATCCACCTTTATTGACATAAGTGTCAGACATATCATGAGTTTCAGGAACCAGATAATTTTCTCTTCTTGACTTATGACCTTTTCCCACTATACTACAAATGTCAATTTATAAAAGAAATAACAATTTCTAATTATGTGAGAATATCATATTCAAGAATAGAGCCCTTTTCACATACCAAATTAGCCTAGGTTGTTTGTTATAACAAAAATATCCAGTGCTAATACAGTTGGATTTTCGCTTATACTGTTCATAAGGTTGTGCTTTATAGTAAGTTTGAAATTTGCTTTAAGGTCCTTAAGGAACTAGAGACTCCCATACTAAGTGAAGTAAGTCAGAGAGAGAAACACAAATACCATATGATATCGCTTATATCTGGAATTTAATATATGCCGCAAATGAACCTTTCCACAGAAAAGAAATGCATGGACTTGGAGAAGATGCAAACTACTGCCTTTGAAATGGATAAGCAATGAGATCCTGCTGTGTAGCACAGGGAGCTATAACTAGTCACTTGTGATGGAACATGATGGAGGATAATGTGAGAAGAAGAATGAGTATATATACATGCGTGTGTGTGTGACTGAGTCACTTTGCTGTACAGTAGAAAATTGACAGAACACTGTAAACCAAATATAATGGCAAATATAAAAATCATTAAAAAAGATCCTTAAGGATATTCCTACCCTTTTAGCAAATAATTCTTCTTTTAAAATGGAGTTCATCAATCAGGACTATAGTTTACCTTTTCTTTCTTTAGAAGGAAGAGAGAAAAAGCAAGGAATAATGTTAATTGTTAATATCCTAATAGTAATATTACTATCAGAATTCTCACGGTTGTCCATTATAAAATATCAGTCATTTAGCTTTCATTATATGCCTGCTATTAAGAGATAGCCTTGAATAATAAAGTCTTGGATTTACCCCTGTGAGGAGAATATAAACTATGTATACTTAAAACAGATTGACTTTTTGCTATTGTATTTATCTATTTAACCTAGATTGCATGAAACTAAAATGCAATGTATGGGCAGAAACGAAGGGAGAGTTGGGTTATCTCATCTGGTACTTTCCTGAATCAAGCATCTAGATAATACTTCTGCCCACACAGAACGTGTTTAGATTTATTGAGTCATCTCTTATTTTTGAATATGCCAAAATGGACTGACCTTTTTTTTTGCAAATGAATTACAACAGTATTTGTAATGGAATCATCACAAACTCCCATTTTTCTGTTACTAAATTGTTATAAATCATTTGAAATTCATAGTTCTTAACCACATTTTATTTCTTAGCTACCTTACTGCTAGGAATTTTTTTGAATCATATCTCAGATTCTCCTGGGTTTTTTTTTCTCTCTAATTAGAATATCACTTTGTCATTATTGCTCTTATGATATGTGATTTATTTCCTCCTTATTTGAGTCACATCACTATCAGTTTTGCCATTCATTTTTATTTTTAACGCTCTAGATATTTTGACTTTTTCTAGTTAGCTCATATTTATGCCCTGACATTTATTTATTTGGGTTTGATTTTAAATTTAGGAAGATTCTGTCATTTATTTGGGTTTGACTTTATTTATTTATTTGTTTGTTTGTTTGTTTGTTTGTTTGTTTTAATTTAGGAAGATTCTGACATTTAACCTGTTGTGGTATTTGTATTTACAGTTTCCTGAATGTGGTTTCTATGGAATGTATGATAAGATCCTGCTTTTTCGCCATGAACCTACCTCTGAAAACATTCTTCAGCTGGTGAAAACGGCTAGTGATATCCAGGAAGGCGATCTTATTGAAGTTGTCTTGTCAGGTAGTATATACTTTTATCTCTATCCATAGATTAATAATTTGACTGTATGTTTTTAAGATAGCATAGAAAACATACAACATACTTGGCCCCAAGAGGAGATTTTAGGCCTCTGTTTACATGGACTTTCAAAATTATTTTGAAAAAAGCAGGAGGTTTCCCTTGAATTGACTGTTTCCACACTCACCTCTCTCAACTTCCTGCTTTCTCTAGACCCCCAAAAACACGCATGATTACTTTCAGTCATGACCTTATATTGTTTGAAATAGCAGCAGAAGCAAACAAAAACAAATTCACCAACTGTGAAGCTAAGACAGATGCCAGGGCCCCAAATATACTGAGCATCTGGGAGCCAAGAAGAAACAGCAGGTCTAGGAGACCATTGCTTTAGTTGAGTCAGAAGTCCAGTAGCTACTAGCCAAGAGCAAGATGGAAACAAGAGGTCAGGTGTTACAGCAAGTCAGGCCATGCCATGCAACTCTAGTAACTCACTCCCTGAGAAATGGTTGTGTTTCCCTCTGCCCAGATTTATATTTCTTTTTTTTTGTTGTTTTTTTGTTTTGTTGTTGTTGTTGTTGTTGTTGTTGCTATTTCTTGGGCCGCTCCCGTGGCATATGGAGGTTCCCAGGCTAGGGGTCGAATCGGAGCCATAGCCACCGGCCTACGTCAGAGCCACAGCAACATGGGATCCGAGCCGCGTCTGCAACCTACAGCACAGCTCACGGCAACGCCGGATTGTTAACCCACTGAGCAAGGGCAGGGACCGAACCCGCAACCTCATGGTTCCTAGTCGGATTCGTTAACCACTGCGCCACAACAGGGACTCCCCAGATTTATATTTCTTGTTTAGGATTTAGAAGTTAATTATCAGACTGTGCCAGTCAATGCAGATAAAAAGAATGAATTTAACTTAAAAAAAAAAAAATGCCGGAGAACACCTGTAGCACGGATCCTAACAACAATGATCTGTGCAAGAGGCACAGGTTTTTATTGTTTGTTTTTCTTAAAATTGAGTCAATGTTGAGAAATGCAGATGGCATTGCTCCTTTCTCCCTTCTGACCTTCTTTACGTGCTATCTCTTTGACCAAAGGAAATACATTTGCTCTTAAAAATTATTCTAAGCTTCATTTCCTCAAGTTTCTCAGCTTTTTCAGACCCCAGTACTTGGATGTACTGATGATAATTCACTTGGTCTTTGCTTTCTTTCAGTCGGATGCACTTTATCTATATTGATCTCTTGTCATAGTGTAAGGTCCTGGGATTGCCACATTTTCGTTGGGTAGATAGATCCTCTGAAACAACTCGTTTTGATAGATAAAAGTAATAATTTTCCTGTTGTTTATAGGTTTGCCAGTTGCTAAACAAACAAATCAAAAAAATTTTTCTTTTAAATCTTTTAAATTGCGTGTGTGGAGGGGCAGAAATCATTTGCTGTGGTTCTTTTACTTTTCTTTGGCTTTTTTTGACATTAGCTCACTGTACTTGGCCTCACAAAACTAGTGCCTCAACATGTTTTCTAAGTTTCCTGTTTCTAAACACAGAGGCTGCCTGAAGTAAATTATTCAGGGAAATTATGCACCAGATCCATTCTCACCATAATTCATATTAGACTCATAACCACATGGCTTTGCAAATAATGTGTTCTATGAGTCGTTTCCCTGTGGCGATGTCCAGACGTGTGTGAAGCTTTTCAGAATTGCATTTCTAAATTATTTATTTTTCTTTCCATTTTACTTTTGTCATCAAGAGCTTTAGAGTAGTACCAGACAGATTGAATGCAAGCTGTGTGGGGGTGTTCTTGGTGGGAGGCACTGCCTGTGTGCATGTTATCCCATGGGCATCAGTGAGCCAGAACTGCTCTGCCCCACACTGACCTGGTGTAGCCCCCTGGAGGGTCCCTGGGTACAAGGAACAGCATCCTGCTTTCTTCTCCATCTTTGCAATCCCACAACCTCATTGTACCTAAGCTCTACTTTTTTGCAATCCAATCTTTACGTTCCATGTCCCACCTCCCCTGTCTCCCAGGCCACACTGCCAAGAGGGGATTTGAAGGTAATTCTTTTCCTTACCTGCTGTCCCAGCACCTGGCTCGGGAAAGCCTTTCCTACTCTATCAGCAGCTGTCTTGTTGGTATTTAAAAGGAGCTATTTTATAACAGCCTGATTCGAATTCTGAACCTTGAATCTTTGAACCCTTTTCTCACTCCACATAGTTCCATTTCCCTAATGCATTTAACCCTTAAATTATCCATATATGTGTAAGAGTAAATTTCTTAGATATATATGTAAACTTCTTTGTCAGCTGTATTCTCCTACCTCCTCTTCAACTCCAATTGTGATTTTCTCAAAAAGTGTTAAAAATACTTCTTCCTTAAAACCTCCCACTCTTCCATATTACAACCCTGTTTTCCTCCCATACCTCTTACCTTTGTGGGTTGTGTCAGTCACAGGCCACATAGCTTAGACCTGACCTCAGCAGCGAGGTGTGGCTCTAGCCTTGAGATTTCCACTTGGTGGCACCCCTCATGCCTCTTGCCAACCACTGCCAAATGCATATACCTGTTCCCTGTCTTTTTCACTGTAGTTTTCCAACCACTAGCTCCCTACCATTTTTGAACTTTATTTTTATCTTTCTCTTTCTTCCCCATGCACATGGCCCACTATATGAATGTCTTATACCACTTTGGTGTAATCTCAACTGCTTGGTATTCTCTTACCACCAAGCAGGGCCTGCTATACCTGTCTGTAATCTGAATTACTTTAACATTTGCTTTTGCCACACAGGACTGCTAGGCATATAGTCCCTTGCCAATAAGGCTCAAGGCAAATATGTTTTTCACCTGGCCTTGCTTTTGTTTTGCAATATTCTCCTCTCCTTATCTTTATGTTATTGTAGACGTGAGGTTTTCAGTAAACATATACAGGTTGATTTGTTGACTATTGACTGTCGCATTAGAAGTTACCACATATACAAAATTTTGTAAAAATACTGACCTGTTATAAACTTATTTTTAGATCTGTCTTCTAATAAGGTAAATTGAGTTTCAGATCCTCTTGCTATGCATTTACCCAGCCCCGATAAGAAGGTAGTGCCTGTGATGTGTGCAGGGTTGCATTGCATTATAATTGGAGGCAAGATAAATAACTGCTTATCATTTGGAGGCTACTAAGACACTTCAGGCCATGGTGCAGGGGAGGTCATATACATGCTCATTCCTGAACCAGTTCCTGGACAGAATGGATGCTGTGATTAGCCAGAGAAATATGCCATTTCACGAAGGTGAGGTGTGGTTAAGGATCAGCTTCGTTCAGAAGGCAGTGGATAAGTGGGGTAGAGGAGCAAAGAACTGTACATTCCTTCTATTGCCTTTTGCCCAGGTCCAGAATATTAAAGTGCTGTGGGAATTTTCTTCCTGGAGACTGTAATTTGACTGTTAAAATTAGTTTATCCAAATATTCTGTTTTTCCTCATGAAAAATTAAATTTCACTCTGTAGTTTAACATAAACATAATCTGATTCTTTTAATGTTTAACCAACATTCTACCAGCAGAAACATTTTCTCACATCGTACAGTAGTACGATGTGAGAAAATATGGAAAAAAATAATTTTGAGGAAGGTTAAACACTCTTGTCTTGAGACAATGTCAAGAATTTTCTTTTGCTTATTTCATTTTTGCTGAGACCTTTCGTCATCTGTTAGTACTGACTAGGCTGCTCCTGGCTAATTTGCTAGCCTTTTCTTTCCTTTTTTTTTTTTTTTTTTTTTTTCTTTGAAAAACTTGGCTTGGTTGAGCTAGTGCTTTTAGACCAGATTAGCCAGGAAAAGATTGCTCATGGGTGGATGGGTTGGGTTATGGAGGAAAAAAACAACAACAACTTCATGGAAGTTCCCCATCACATACACTCCCACTGCTGGCAGACTTTCTTTGTCTGTTGACCAAAGAATTAGCATTGTTACTATTGTTATAAAGTAGGAAAACACTGCAAATGAAAATTGCTTTTACTAAAGCCAAAGTCAAGTTCAAGTGTATGGTATTGAATTGTAAAATAAAGTTCATGGAATTTATCTAAAGTCTTCTTCATGATGGATCGCTGCAGAAGCCCAGTAATTCAGCCGTAGCAAAGCAAATGAATAACAGGGACTGTGTTCATACAACTCACCTCTCTTTGTTTTCTTTGGACTTGATCTCTAAAAATTGTGTGTATGTGTGTATATACCCATCTCGTAGGTGATCAAATGAGAAATAGACAAGGATTACAGGAATTTCTCAAATAAATAAAAATCACAATTTTAAACTCTTAGAGCTAAATGTTAAATCTTTCCTTCTTTCATTTATAGTGAAAATCTGTATTTTTCTGGGAAATGTTCATTACCTTTTACAATAGATGATCCTGCATTATTTATAATGTTTGTAAAATTCTGTTTCCATCTGTGATTATTTGTTCCCCACCATCTAGAGGTGGGAGCCACATTAGAAACTTAACCCCCGATAGAGGGATTATGGACCTGTCCCCAGGCAGTGACAAAAAGTGCTAATAATGGGTAGAGAGATCAAGAGATATTTTACTTTTATTTTATTTTACTTTATTTATTTTTTTGGCTTTTGTCTTTTTAGGGCCACATCCACAGCATATGGAGGTTCCCAGGCTAAAGGTCTAATCAGAGCTGTAGCTGCCGGCCAATGGCAGAGCCACAGCAATGCCAGATCCGAGCCACGTCTGCTTGACCTACACCACAGCTCATGGCAATGCCAGATCCTTAACCCACTGAGTGAGGCCAGAGATCAAACCCACAACCTTGTAGTTCCTAGTCGGATTTGTTTCTGCTGTGCCCCAATGGGAATTCCAAGAGATAGTTTAGAAGTAAAAGGAAAGAGATATAATAACTGTTTGGATATAGTTGATGAAGGAGATGAGAAAATGAAGGGTACTGCGGGGAGAACCAGAGCTACCTAAGAGTGATATCATTTCCTTTCTCCCACCCCAAGTCTTACTCTCACACATTGTTCGGCATGTCTGCCAGATGGTTTGGGTACTGTGAGGAACTGATTTCATGGACACATATGGTACCATGGATTTCCTTGGTGATTTTGTAGGAGTTGCATAACCTCTGGGATTCAGAAGTTTTGTTTGTTTCTTAATCTAAAAAGGAGCTTGTATGGGATGAAAGTATCATACCATACTAATAACACATGGATTCCATGTTTTCTTCAGTCTGCAAGTAAAGCAATATGTATAAGGATTGAGTACAGCTTCCAGGGCCAGATCATCTGGGCTTATATCCTTTTACTGTGGCTCACTACTTGCATCTTTGTAAGACATTAAATCATTCTATGCTCCAGTTTCCTTATCTGTAAAATGAGGACAACAGTAGCACCTACATCATAAGGTTATTACAAAAATAAAAATAAATTACTACATGTGAAGCACTTCAGAGAGTTGTCTGTACATAGTAACTGCACAGATGTTAGCTATTTTGATTGCTGCTTCTCCTCACATACCAAGCGGCCTTTCCCTGTGATGTTCATGGTTGTTAAACATACCACGAAAAGCAATCCTAGTCTTTGATAACTTTGAGGTAACTTTAAGATATGTTGTGGTAAGCAAAGTTAAAAGAAGTGTTTACTTCAAGACTCTTCAGAACTTTGGTGCATGCTAATAGGAAATGTAATTCTTTAAGATCAGTTTCCAAATTCATTGAACCACAAAATACTCTTTTTTTCCTCCAAGTGTCTGGTGAGTCTTAGGTTCAGCAGCTCACAGTAGAACTATTCCCCCCGGGCCAAACCTGTGGGATGAGTGGTGTGAGGGTATATATTCATTGTCTCTGTACAGGCCACTCCTATCTCTTATAAGGGAATAAGTACACTATGGAAAAGCAGACGTTAAAAAGAAATACATTTTGTTTACATGGTAGCACAGGCTTTTGAAGCAGTTTTCTTAAGTTACACTGTTTCCTTTGCAATGACTCCACAAGTGGTGAAATCAGGTATCTTAAAAACTATGTAACGGAAACTTTAACTTGCCCACTTCCTGCAGTCAGAAGGGTTAGTGTCAACTAGAGCTTGAATCTGAGTGTTCAGTCACCTTTTATACCACTTCAAGTAAGCCCTTTGAACTTAGATGAGGAAACAGGAATTCTTGAGGACCTGTTTGAAGAATTCCTACTATATATAGTAAGACAGTTTTTATTTCACAGAAACATGGATGGTGTTTGTAACAACATAACCAGCAATGAGCTTGCTACAAATTCCATTGATGTGATTCCTGTTACATGACCATTATTCCCCTCTTCCTCCTAAAAAAAAAAAAAAAAAAAAAAAGAAAGGTATTTAACAAATATATAAACTGTGATCAGATTAAGAAAACTCTGGAGGCTCTTTTCTGTAGAAGTATGATACAAAATATGAAATAATAAAGTGATGGTGCCCTTGTTTAAATAGGATCCCATCATATAATTTCACAGCCCTGATCAAAATTGAAATAGTGTTTTAGGGTCACCATAGTTAAGGGATCCTATGACCTTGTTTTCAGTTGGTAAGATTCAATGCCTAAACTATAAGCCGGAAAAAATTAATTTTATAGAAAGTACAAATTGATTTATATGTGTACCAGCGATATCCATGTCTCTCAGATATAGTACAGTGTTGAACAGTGTTTTATGCCCCTCTGAAATGTGCATGGAAGGGCACAACCTCAAGAGTAATGTATTAGATCACTGCCGTATCACTTCCCCAAAAGTACATTACACAGACATAATTTTTTTTTTCAAGAAGGCAGAATTAATCGTGAGAAGCACCTCCACCTGGGTAATTAATGTTATAAAAGAGTTGGCCTTTACTACTCAATTTATATTTCTTTGTAGCTGTCCTTGGACATTTAAATCTGCCAGGCTGATGGGTGCCAGTTTCTATCCAACTTGAGTTGCAATTATCTGTGCGGGTGGTTTTTTAACAGTTGAAAACTTAAATGTAAGATTACAGATCATTACTCTTTTCTTCTAAATGTGGTTTATGTTAACTATCTTCAGATTTCCTTTTATTATTAATATTAATTCTCTTTCCATTCTTTCTAGTAAGTGTGATTTTGTTCTCTTAGTGCCACCCTAAACTATTTTCATTAAAAAATGAATGCAAAGAGCAGACTGTTGGAATGTTTCCATAGATTTCCCACCTTTCCCCGCTTGTGACCCTGATGAAGAGATGGCGGCTGGGAACGCTCCTCCCTTACTTTTAGTTTTCTTGATTACTTGTCCTTTTGTGCAGTGAATTCTCCATGGAGAAATAGTTCAATAGTGCATTGCTTTCTCTCTCTCTTTTTTTTTTTTTTTTTTTTTTTTTTTTTTTAACCCAACTACCCTTAGGTGTCAAGGCAAAGTGAAGACATTCTCGCCCATTCACTTGGGGCATAAGACACACCCTAAAGGAAAATGTTCTTCGATGATTCTTATTTCTTCTAAAAATTTTATGCATGAATTGCATCTTGCTGCATTGTAATTTTCCTGTTTAATTTTGAGTAAATATTTCTTCCCCATATTTTAAGAAATAATGATAACAATAGTGATGGTGATATAAGGACATAGAGCATTTATGATGTGGGAGGGACTGTTCTAAGGGCTTTACATATATAGACGCAGATATGTGGAGTTCTTTTATGGCATATGTCCTCATGACTTCAGTCTGACAAGTAGTGGACTTCAAATCAAAGATTTCAGTTTGAGTCCCAGAGCTCCCATTTATGTCTTAGTGTTTTAGTGTTTAGTGTTCTCATTTCTCTGAAGGTTTTTTTTTTTTTTTTTTTTTTTTTTAGGGCCACAGGTGCGGCATATGGAAGTTCCCAGGCTAGTGGTCAAATCAGAGCTATAGCTGCCATCCTATGCCACAGCTGCAGCAACACCAGATCCAAGCTGCTTCTGTGACTTACACTACAGGTCACAGCAACACCAGATCCTTAACCCACTGAGTGGGGCCAGGAGTCAAACCCGAATCCTTATGGATACTACTCAGTTCATTTCCACTGTGCCACAAGGGGTCATTCCATCACTTGTCAAATAGCAATAACAATATCTGCAGTAGAGGCTTGGGCTATTGATTTCATGGGAAAGTATTTCACAAGATGCATGGTAGATGTGAAGTTTTCAACCTTCACACCCCACCTCCATCCCACCAGACTATACACTTCTTGAAATAGGAGCCATTTATTTTGATATTGGATCCTCAGGACCTGGCATATGATATGTAATACTTAAATTAACAAGATGAACAAACCAACAGAGAAATAAATGGTTAAATTGGTGCTCTATATATGATATCCAAAAGTTATTGCTGTTCTGTAGGAATTGAATTTCAATGCTTACTATTGACTCTCTTTGGCCTAATCTATTAAGATTAATTTTGTTATAATATGACTGTTTTTTTCTGATTTCTTTCTATCTTTTACATATCTTAGAAACTAATTATTTTTAGAAATTATTCATTTTGAAAAGCTTAGTTGTGCTTACAAAACACTGCAGTGTCTTTCACTACAATGCTCTTGTAAAATGAGAGCTAATTCATAAAATACAAATTGTTTTCCATTCTAATTCCTACAACTTCTGAATTATGCTCATTCCCAAGACCAAGTAACTTAATTTGCTCCTGAAGTCCATTTACTCTTGTTTGAACCAGTTTTTTCCCCCATTGCTCTTTTCCTCCAAGTATTCTTACTTGCTTTCTAAAACATATTTTATTTAGTAGTCACTTCTTTTTTGATGTGTTCCTCCTCAATGCTAATCTCACCTTCCTTCATCAATTTATTGTCATTTCTTCATCTGGAGGCCCAGTGCTCCATAGCTAGCATTGGAGCTCAAAGAGGTGACTCCAGATCCGACCTTAGGCTCTGACCTTTCTATTACAGGAATAAGGAATGATATCCTGAGAGCCTGGCTGATGTCTGTTTCCTGCTGCTCCCCCCACCCCCTTTCCCTCCTCCCGTTGGAGCTCTGCAGCCTTATCCATCCAGCAGAACAGCTGTTAATGCCTACGGGTCAGCTGGCAAGACCTATAGGAAAAGCTGAGTCATGTGCTCCAAAACTGGAGTCTAAATCTTCATAGATCTCTGTCCATGTACATACCGTGGTTTTCAGAGAGGGACATATCAAATCCCTCTGTTCACACAGAATTAGCCTAAGGCCTAGTTCTTCCCCATCTGGCATGCTAATATCCAGCCAAAAATCATAGTTTTTTCTTCTCTTCCCTTTTCATCTACTACTTCTCTAACTGAGGACAATGTTACAAGTCATCCAGATAAACAGGATAAGAACACACTGGTAATGAAAACCACACAAAGGGGGCTTTTTCTGTGTATGCTCTGCTCTCTGTGTAACCCCATATTCCTTATAATTGCCTCTTAGGGTGGTGATTCAACAGTCTCATGTATTTAAATCTTACCATGTTAACACCTCAGTGATACAGCAGGATTTCAGAGTACTTGCATATTCAGTCAGAATCTGTCTAGAAAACATAGTAAGATGTTTTGCTCGTTTACATTAATTTTTCCTTTATAATTGGTCTATAAAATCACACAAAAATGTTTTATTAATCTATCTTTTTTTTTTATCAGATTTGACTAAGAATTATTTGGGGCTTATTTCCAAAAATCACACTCCAAAAATGAAGACTTTGGCACATCCACGATACTGAAATAGATGAGTTACAGAATCTGACTATTATATAAAAAATGTTAGTGGCAAATATAGTATCTTTTAAGTAGGTATTTTCCTTGGCTCAATTCTATACTGAGATGAGATGGATATTTTTTCTAGTGAGAAACTTTTAAAAGGTTGTTAGTTTTCTGCTGAGTTAAATAACACAAAATTCTTGTGCTCTAGGCGCAAACAAGAAAATAATAGTATTTGGGTTTTTATTTTGTCCATCTGTTATAAAAATATGGTATCATATTCATGAGAATTGGCTGAGGGATATCAACTATGCCTCTGGTCGTACCCTGTCTGGTGTAGTAGTCACTCACTGTGTGTAGCTATTTAAATTTCAGTTAGCTAGAATTAAAATAAAATTAAAGTTCAGTTCCTCAGTCACTCTAACTACATTTCAAGTACTTAGTAGACATATTGGCTAATAGCTGCCATATTGATATAGAGCATTTTGACCATCAAAAAACGTTCCATTGGACAGAGCAAGTAGATAAGTGAAAGTTTCCTCCTTGAAATCTGGAACACATTTTTATACACACACACATGCCCTGCAAAAATGCTTTTAACTGAAATGTTCTTTGATATGACATATTGAGAGATGTTTTAAATAACACACCTGAAAATTTTGGTAGGATATCTATTACCAGCATCTCATGGGGGAAATTGTCATCCTGAGACTTTCTTATTGGACAGATGCTTCAGACGTTAGTACCCCAAACAACTCTCTTTTATTAATAGTATCACTCTTAGGACATTTAATTTTCCTTCTCGCGTTGGCCTTGGCCTGTCAAATCTGAATTCATGAGCCACGTTTAATAATGGTACAAGTCAACACTACGTAATTTTCACTATACTCCTTTGTATTTGGTGCTGTATTCATTTACCTCAGGGCTTCTTGGTTTCTTTATCTTATTTCATTGTGTGCTACACAGAATACCATAGCAGTTAAAAGCACAGATTCTGGAATCAAACTGCCTGAGTCCAATTCCCAGAAGCCCATTTATTATCTGTGTAGCATTGGGAAAGCTATGTAGAGTTTGGGTGCCAGTTTCCTTACCTTCAGTCTAAGACTTAACTATGATAATAACAGATTAAATATATAACAGATTACTTAAGACATCCAGGTCTTGTAAAATCATCTTAGAAAGGAAGGAGACAGGGAAAGTAGATAGTAGAAAAGAAATGAAATAGGTCGGGAAGAATAATACAGCATCAAGGCATGCTGAATAGACTGTTTGTACAGTATGTGAATGGCTTCATTTCTTTGATTTATCTCACATTTTCCCAAGGTATATTTATGGTGGCTTATAAAAACATACAGAACATGTTAAAGATGTCAGAAACTGACAATAGATATTGTCTGATTTAGGAAAGCCAACATTTAGTTAAGAATGTAAATTCTAGCTTGGGCCGTGGGATAGAAATCCTGTGAAATCAGATTGTTATGATCATTATACAACTACAGATGTGATAAATTCATTTGAGTAATAAATAAAATAAAATAAAAAATAAATAGACTGGACAAAAGTGAAATACCTAGACTTGCTTTCAAGGTAATTATCTGAAGGCAAATCAAACTTCGTACACTGTCCTGTGTTGCTTCAGTGTCTTGGATGTGGTTTTAAGTTCAGCTTACATATTTTTCATATATTAATTATGAAATGTAACACATAAAAGACTTGCGATAGAGAGAGACCAAGGGAGAGACAGAGATGGACACAGAGAGAAAAAACTATGATGGCAATAACCCTGTCTCCACCTGAATCAAGAAATAGAGCACTATTATCATCTCCAAAGCCAATCATATCTCCCATCCAGTCCTCACTGCTTCCCTTCCTCTAGAATTAGCTAATTCTATTCTCTTGACTTTTAGTGGTCATGTCCTCCTTGCCTGGTGTGGGAGGAGGTTATCAAGGGGGCATGACCACTGGTGGAACAGTGAGCTGTACCTGGGCAATCAGAGGCTCCTCAACCACCTCCCCCATTTTTGGGATGTACTCCTGTGCACTGTTCCCATAGCTGGAGACATTTTCAAGAATGCAGCCTAAGAAGTAAAGTGTTGAGACCATCTTAAATGAATATGTGACTGAACCCAGTTAAGGCCTCTATATGAACATTAAATTTCTGGCAGGCAGGTGCAGAGATCTGCTTGTCTTTCAGCCATCCAAGACAAGCCTCCTGTGTAAGTTCCCTTGCTTATAAAAACTACCACCTGCCAATCTAGAGTGGTCTTCCTCTTCTGCCTTTCCTGGCCTGCCATATTTGCCCGCCAGTTTGTGGACCAGTGCCTGCTGACCTTAAGCAAGTATGTATCTAAACTGTTACTGAATTTTCTGTAAGTAAAATAAAGACACTTAGTGCTCAAAAAAAAAATGTAAATTCTAAAATATTTATTAAAAAACTGTTATATGACTTTAGTCTCATACTTCATGAGATGCTTTGAATCAAATAAAAACCTGCTTTCAACTTTGTGTTGAAACCTTTCTTTAGTATTGTGTCCAGCTGTTTTATTCTCAGGAAAATTATTTCTCCAGATTTGTAGTAAATTTATATAGTAGCATTCTGAATGTAGTTTTTAAAATGTATTGACTGAGATTGATCAATGAAGATTAATATTGATCAACATTGTCTTATATGGATTGATTCCTTTTCTCATTATGAGGACATATTGAAAAGTCTTGACTTATTCCTATGCCAAAATAATCCATTCAGGGGTAAGAGAAATCATATATATACTTTGTTTCCATATTCCTTCCTCTTTTTCCCTACGCGCGCGTGCGCACACACACACACACACACACACACACACAGAGCGAGAGCGAAGAGCCTAGAGGAGGAATGGAAAGAAAGGCAGAATTGTAAATACCATCAAAATCAATGAAGTAAAGTCATTATAGGGTGTCTGTGTTAACAAAAGCCAGTTAGAGAATGGCTACTGAATGGCTGTCTAGAGACTTCAAGGATATAAATTATTTTTGCTTGAGGTAAAGGACTAGACTTCAGTTGAAAAGCTGCCAAGTATCCCTTTTGGATGATCCATGATTGGTAGTACATCGTGCTTCAATTCAATAACTCAGCCATGCCGCCATCTGCCCAGCACTCTTATTTTGCTGGTTGGCATGTCATTTATTTGCTTTTAACATGCAATCCATATAAAAATCCCTCATAATCTGCCAAAATTAGAAATGCAGCTGTTTTAAGTCTTAAACAGCAATAGACTATTCATTATGCCAGTATGGAGGAATAAAATAGAAAGATGTATTTGAAAAGAGCAATACTACACCAGAATGTATTTGTACCTCCGCTTTTCCTAAGTATTTTAAAGACATCTATAGCTTGTTACTCATATTGACTTTAAAGAGAAGTTGACATACAAATTATACCAAGTATCTCTTTCCCTGCATATACTTTAATACAAGGATTGGAATTTGAATCAAACCATGAATTCTTTTTTTTTTTTCATGTTAGGAAGCAATTTCAGCATTTCATTTCCTAGAAAATGAAAATTTTCTGGCTAATTCTGGGTTTCATCTTATTCTATTTTTATTTTCCACAGGAGTTTTTTGAGGTTCTGATCATTATAGCTTGTTAATCCTGAGAATGCAATAATGTAGAGCTGTGTGGAGAATTCTCAGTAAGACCAAGCATTTGGCCCTCTGTTTAAAACAAAAATGAGAAAAAAATTTTTCCCCACATAGTAATCCTGTGATACTGAAAAAAAACCAAAAACAAAAGCAAAAAACAACCCAAAGTAAAGCAAAAACTACACCTTGTTTCACGGTGTTATTCACAACCAGATTATTTAAGAGTGATGGGCATGAGAACATAATAAAGATCTGGAGTGGAACACTCCATCTGGAGACACCTTTCTTCACGGTGATTAGACGTAACCATTTTGAAACTCAAGTTGGATAGTTTAGAGTTGGTGTGCTCCAACCTTTACACTTTGATATTCATACATGTGAAGCTCTAAGTTGAATTCATTTGGTTATATGTTATGTTGCCCCCACATGAGTCCTTTCATCATGTGAGTTCAAAGGACTTAAAAAATCATTTGTTTTTGTGAATTAACCTGTAAAAAATTACTTCCTATGGAATCAGAGCATGAAAAGCAATAACAGAGCAAGATACAAGTTTGCTAGAATAAATGTACTTGATTGCATATATCTCATGTATCCAAAAAGATTAGCAATGCTAAGGGACAGGGACATCATGTTATAGTTCTTAAAAAATACATATAGAAATTAGCTCGGCCAGACTTATTGCACTGCTTGTTCATGATTGACAGGCTTTGCTTGACAGCTTAAGCCTTCCTAAATGGATCTCAATTTGAAAGGAAAAATTTAATTTTGGTTTTAAGGAGTTAAAATGTTAAGAAAATTCCAAAGTTAAAGGATACATTAGACCCTATGCCCTGTTTTTATAACAATTATTATGGAATTTTAATGAAAAAATTTAATTTTGTAGCCTTAATATACTACCTTTTACCTGGAACAACTGTGTAATGTTTATATATTGAGCCAAATAGATTCTTCTTCTTGTCCTTCAAGCTTAACAGCAACCTCAGGATTATCTCATGTGTAAATCTCCACTCTTGCTGCTTTTATGCTTTAAAAACATTTAATGCTGAGCAGAGGTCTAAGTTTGCCATCTCTAATGACTGAGATCTATTTTTGGTATTCTGCAGTCCTTAACACACAAAACAAGTGAGAAAACTCAAATGTATCTTTCTAGCTTTGAGATGAGACCAGCCTCCTTAGATTAATTGTAATGTTGCTTTGAATGGGCCATGGGTGCCTGTATGTTGGTTAAACATTATTTTGTGAGGGTGTTTCTGGATAGGATTAAAATTTGAATCGATAGACTGAGTAAAGCTGATTGCTCTCTTCCAGATGCGTGGGCATCATCTAATCCCTTGTAGGCCTGATTAGAACAAAAAGACAGGGTAAGGGAGAATAATCTGCCCGTCTTTGTGGTGGGACACTGGTCTTCTCCTGCCTTCAGATAAACTGTAATTAAATCATTGGCTCTCCAGCTTGCTGATTGCCAATCTTAGACTTGTTATCTTCCATGATTGTGTGAGCCAGTGATCTCTCTCTAGGTATAAGTGTGGGTATAGGTATAGTATAGGTATAGATATAGGTTAGATAATCTTCGCTGTATTGATTCTTTTTCTCTGGAGAGAACTCTAATACACCAACCATCCTACCAAAGGATTAGAGAAATACAATAAACTTAAAAGCCCTTTGTGTGCCTCTTCCCTAACCCTGTCCCTTTCTGTGGTTATGAAATTTATATTAATCATCTCCTTGTATTTGTGCTCTTATATAGTGATATTTTACAACTTATAAATTGTAATTATTCTGAGATGGTTAAGTAGGTGTGGTTCTTAGCAGAATCTGTCAAATATATATTTTTTTGTACACTTCGAGATTTTTCCCTTTTATTTAGGGAAATGGCGTACATCTCTTCCTTAATTCTTTAGCAATGTCCCAAACCCTATGTGCTGAATTAACTAACTCATATGGAGTTCTTTCACTCCATAGCTAAACTCCTTCTGAAACAGGTACTAATCAGTGGGATTCTCTTATCTTTACATCTGAATTTGCTGTAAAAAGGAACTTTGCTTAATAGCCATTTTTCAAGTGTTATAGTGCAAATTGAAAAAAACTTGACACATTAATACTACAGTAAAAGTTAGGTTGCATAAAAATATATCTTGGAGTAAATATAGATTTTTATTATCTTGCTGTAGAAGGAGTGACTATAACTTTACCTCAATTTAAAGACCTGTTGGTTTTTTTATAAAATAAATATTATAACTTAATGATCCTTGGTGTCTTTACCTTACTGAGACTAATAGGTAAGAATAGAATAATTAAGTCTCTTATTTGACATCGTGACCCCCATATAAATTTTGAAATACATTTTTTAAAAAATTCAAATGTTTATGCACATGTAACAGTAGTCATATAATCACTAAAATAAAGACTTGTAGGGCTCAAACCCTAATAGTTATCTCAGTTCCCTAAATCATTTAAGTTTTCTCACTGAATACATGCAAAATAATCCTAATTACACTTTTTAATGTCATCCTTTAAATACTGAGTCCCCTAAAATCTCCTCTTTTCTAGGATGTATTTTATTTTTTCACATTTCTTCTTTATGCTTTATCCCCAGTGCCTAGAACAGAGCCTGACACCTAGTAAATACAACAAAATATAAGTTGAATGAATGTAACAAATTGGCAAATTCTGTTGACATTATTTTCTACCAAATATCTGCACCTCTAATTTAAATGTATAAATATAATAAATTGGCAAATTCTGTTGACATTATCTTCTGCTGAATATCTGCATCTCTTACTATTTTCTAGTTCAGGTCACCATATTTGCTCACTTATAGCATTGGAATAGTTTCCTGACAGTTTCCTTGCCTCTAGTCTTATTTCTTCTCATGCATTCCCCCTCATCATGCAGCCCAAGTAAGTGCTCAAGCCTAAACAGGACCATGCCATTCCTCTGTATAAAACCCTTCAATAGTTCATGGATGAATACTCCGACATGGCTTGGGAAACTGTGATTTGCCTTCTGCTTGCTTCTCCAGCCACATGGCCCCCTATTCTACTCCCTGTTCTATCCAACTCTAGGATGTGGACATGTGGAAATTCTTTCATTTCCTCCAATGTGTTGTAATATCCTGTCTTATTTCCAGTGTCCTTTTATACCTACTAGTCTTGCAAACTGTGCTATTCACATGCCCCTCCATCCTCTTCTGATTTGCCTGGCCAACTTCTGTTCATCTTCCTCTAGGAAGTCTTACCTGAAACACCAAGTTTGAGTCAGGCAGCTCTTCCTACCATGTGTTCCCTTCCTTAGCACTATGTGTATACTTATTGGTTTTTAAGTAAGTGATGCACTGTGAGAAAAGGAGCCACGGTTATTTAATTTGGTCCACATAGCGAAACAGTGGTCACATAATTGAATTTCCATATTTGATGTAGTGGGGGGCTTCACAGAGGTGAAGCAGATTTCTTGAAGGCTGAAGGGCAGAAAGTAAAAAGGAGACATTAGCCTTAATCCATAATCTGCTATACTTGGTTATAAATGCTGTCTTCATTTTTGCTTGGAAGGTGATGGGAGACTTCTGGATTTAAATGGGATAGCGTCATGAGCTAAAGATCAGTAAATGGAGACCTGGTGGTTACAGAGAAAGCACAGACAAGGGATGATCAAAAAACCATGAGAAAAAATTAGGGATTGACCACGTGGCAAAGAAAATCTCAGTAAATTCCTCAAAGTAGAAACCATCCAGGCTGTGTTTCTTTATCTCAGTGCAATAAAATAAAATAAAAATCTAAAGGAAAAGCAAAATCTATCAACTTGGGAATTTTAGAATATTGTTCTGGAAATGCAGGTTAATGAAAAAAAGAAAAAAGCAGGTGATGAAATGATAGACTATTTGGAAGCAAACAATAGAACAAAATATTATGTATTTTTAGGATATTGCCAGTGTAGTCTGAAGAAGAAAATGTGTATTACAGAATAGCCAAATGGCACCAGTTTATAAGGAAAAGATATTCTTTTTTTTATTGTTATTGGATAGTCACCTTTTTTATTTTTAATTTTTAATTTTATTTTATTTTATTAAATTTGTTATTACTCAAATGAATTTATCACATCTGTAGTTGTATAATGATCATAACAATCTGATTTCACTGGATTTCCATACCACAGCCCAAGCATATCCCCCCACCACCCAAACTGTCTCCTCCGGAGACCATAAGTTTTTCAATGTCTGTGAGTCAGCATCTGTTCTGCAAAGAAGTTCCGTCTGTCCTTTTTTCAGATTCCACATGTCAGTGAAAGCATTGGATGTTGGTGTCTCATTGTACGGCTAACTGCAATTAGCATGATAGTTTCTAGGTCCATCCATGTTGCAAAAAATGCTGGTATTTTGTTCTTTTTAATGGCTGAGTAATATTCCATTGTGTATATGTACCACATCTTCTGGATCCACTCCTCTGTCGATGGACATTTGGGTTGTTCCCATATCTTGGCTATTGTAAATAGTGCTGCAGTGAACATCGGAGTACATGCATCTTTGCGAGTCGTGGTTTTCTCTGGGTAGATGCCCAGGAGTGGGATTGCTGGATCAAAGGGTAGTTCTATTTTTAGTTTTCTGAGGCATCTCCATACTGCTTTCCACAGTGGTTGCACCAATTGACAATCCCACCAACAGTGTACTGGTGTTCCTTTTTCTCCACACCCTCTCCAGCACTTATTGTAGACTTTTGGATGACAGCCATTCTGGCGGGTGTAAGGTGGTACCTCAGAGTGGTTTTGATTTGCATTTCTCAAACCATGAGTGACGCTGAACATCTTTTCATGTATTTCTCGGCCATCTGTATGTCTTCCTTGGAGATTTGTCTGTTTAGATCTTCTGCCCATTTTTTGATGGGGTTGTTTGTTTTTTTGGTATGGAGCCGCAGAAGGTGTTTATAAATTTTGGAGATGAATCCCTTGTCAGTTGATTCACTTGCAAAGATTTTCTCCCATTCTGTTGGTTGTCTTTTTGTGTTGTTTAGGGTTTCCTTTGCTGTGCAGAAACTTTGAAGTTTGAGTAGGTCCCATTTGTTTATTTTTGTTTTTATTGCCAATACTCTGATAGGTGGATCTGAGAAGATGTTGCTGTCGTTTATGTCAGAGAGTGTTTAGCCTGTGTTTTCCTCTAGGAGTTTTCTAGTGTCTGGTCTTCTATCTAGGTCTTTAATCCATTTGGAGTTTATTTTTGTGTATGGTGTTAGGGAGTGTTCTCATTTCATTCTTTTCCATGTGGCCGTCCAGTTTTCCCAGCACCACTTATTGAACAAGCTGTCCTTTCTCCATTGTATATTCTTGCCTCCTTTGTCATAGATGAGTTGGCTGAAAGTGCATGGGTTTAATTCTGGGCTTTCTATCCTGTTCCACTGATCTGTATTTCTGTCTTTGTGCCAGTACCATGCGGTTTTGACGACTGTTGCTTTGTAGTATAGTCTGAAGTCCAGGAGCCTGAGTCCTCCAGCTCCATTTTTCTTTTTCAGGATGTCTTTGGATATTCTGGGTCTTTTGTGCTTCCAAACAAACTTTAAAATATTTTGTTCAAGTTCTGTGAAAAATGTCCGTGGTAATTTGATAGGGATTGCATTGAATCTGTAGATTGCCTTAGGTAGTATAGTCATTTTGATAGTATTAACTCTTCCATTCCATGAGCATGGTATATCTTTCCATCTCTTTGTGTCATCTTTGATTCCTTTCATCAGTGGCTTGTAGTTTTCAGAGTACAGGTCTTTTGTCTCTTTAGGTAGGTTTACTCCTAGGTATTTTATTCTTTTGGATGCGATGGTAAATGGGATTTCTTTCCTAATTTCCTTTTCTGCTTTTTCATTGTTAGTATATGGAAATGCTATTGATTTCTTTGTACTGATTTTGTATCCTGCGACTTTGCCAAATTCGTGGATGAGCTCTAACAGTTTTCTGGTAGAGTCTTTAGGATTCTCTAGGTGTAGTATCATGTCATCTGCAAATATGGATAGTTTTACTTCTTCCTTACTTCTCTGATTGCTGTGGCTAGGACTTCCAGAACTATGTTGAAAAGTAGTGGCGAAGTCAGACATCCTTTTCTTGTTCCTAATCTCAGCTGGAGTTCTTTCAGCTTTTCACCATTGAGAATGATGTTCGCTGTGGGTTTGTCATATGTGGCCTTTATCATGTTGAGGTAGGTTCCCGTTATGCCCACTTTCTGAAGGGTTTTTATCAGAAATGGGTGTTGGATTTTTTCAAAGGCTTTTAGGAAAAGATATTCTTTATAGAAATATTTCAACTAACAATGTAGAATGAATGATAGAGTTAAAGTTACTATTTTGCAGTCTCTCATGAAATCATTGGTTCAGGCAATATTCATCAATGAATGAAACCATGACAGCGTTGGTTCTAAAATTTTAGTGTGCATCAGAATCTCCTGGGGAACTTGTTAAAATCCAAATTATTGGTCTTCATCCCCAGAGTCTCTGAGTCAATATATTTAGAGTGTTGTCCAAGAATATACATTTCTAGCAAATATCCAAGTGATGCTGATGCAGCTGGCCTGAGGACCACACTTTGAGAGCCTTAAAGATGAAATTTTGGTGAGAAACCAAAATGGAAAATAATGCTGTCATCCCCTGAATCCACCCATCAATCAGCATTAATAAAGTAGGGCAATCAGCATTGTTAAAAGAGTCTCTAGATTATATGCAAAATGAAGTACATAGTACTGAACCAAATGGATAGGGTTCTCCAGAGAAACAGAACCAATAGAAATACGGGGGGTGGGGGAGAGGTTGCTTGATTTTAAGGAGTTGATTTATGTGATTGTGGAGATTGGCAAGTCCAAAATCTTTAGGATAGGCCAAGAGGCTTGAGACCCAGGGAAGAGTTGATGTTTCAGCTTAAGTCGAAAGGTGGTCAGCTGGCAGAATTCCCTCTTCCTCAGGGGAGGCCAGTTTTTTCCTTTTAATGCCTTCAACTGATTGGACGAGGCCCACACACGTTATGGAGAATAATCTGCTTTACTCAAAGTCTACTGATGTTAATGTTAATCTCACCTTTAAAATACTTTTATAGAAACATCTGGGATAATATTTTCTCTAATTCTGAGTACTATAGCCTAACCAAGTTGACACATAAAAATAACTATCATATGAATAAATAAAGAGTTCTTGCCAACAAAGTAGAACCTGAATCCAATCAATCCTTCAGAGATAACTTTTCTTATTAAGAAATATGGGAGAAAGAGCAATAAGTTAAATGAGAAAACAGGATGTAGAAGTAATTAGGCTTCTTCAGCATATCATTGATATGAAAGAAAGAAGGAAGGAGGGAAAGAACAAAGGAAAGGAAAAAGAGGGGATCTGCTTTCAATCAAGAGACTTAAGAAACATAACAACCAGATGTAATATACTGGGCTTGATTTAGATGTTTTCCAACAAATCGTAAAAATGAAGTTTTTAAAACTTTTGGAGTCATACGACTATGGAATAGCAATAACCCCAAAATAAAGTTGTTGTTAGTTTCATTTAGATGTTATTGTGGCATTTGCGATTATAAATGAAAATGTTTTTTATTTTAAGAAATTCACTCTGAAATACTTAGGCTATAATGACAAAATGTGAGGAATCTGCTTTAAAATACTTTAGCAAAAAGAGAAAAAAGAATTGAAAGAGATAGTGAAGCAAATGTGGCAAAATTTTGATAATTTTTTAATCTGGTGTTGGGAATGGGAGTTTACTGTAATATTCTTCCTTCAGGCTTGAAAATTTTCATAATAAAAATTTTAAATGCCTTGTAAAAGAAAAATAATAGAGGAGCAGGACACTTATTCTTCCAGATATCGAAACATACTGTACATTTGCCTAACGAAAACATTGTGATTTTTCACTTGTCAATAGGCAGGTCAGTAGAAAAATATAGTCAAGAAGAGACATTTATGTAAAAAAATAGTTTTATTTTGAGTAAGCGGTAAAAAAAGACTGGATTATACAATTGGTAATGTTGGAACAATTTAATATCCACTGAGAAAATAAATTCTAGGGAGTTCCTGTTGTGGCGCAGCAGAAGCAAATCTGACTAGTATCCATGAGGATGGGTTCGATACCTGGCCTCACTCAGTGGGTCAAGGATCTGGTGTTACTGTAAACTGTGATTGTAGACATGGCTCAGATCCTGCGTTGCTGTGGCTGGGATGTAGGCTGCCAGCTGTAGCTCCAGTTTGACTCCTAACCTGGGAACTTCTATATGCCACAAGTGCAGCCCTAAGACAAAGGAGGTAAATTCTAAACAGTTAAAAGCTAAGAAGCAAATCGATAAATTGTGGGTAAAGCCTTCCGGAGTGTGACATAAAATTAAATCTATGAGGGGAATTATTACCAGATTTTAACTTATTAAAATAGCTAAACTTCTGAACAATTTAAAAAGTCACAAATATAAAGCAGTAACACAAGAGCTAGAGAATGTTTTCCAAAAAACAAAGGATTATGAGTTGAGATATTTGTGGAGCTCCTTCAGAAATCAGAACAGGTGAAATTAATCTGAGGGAAAATGCACAAACATCTAGGCAGACAGTTTCCAAAAAAAAAATAAAAAAATGAACGCAACTAATCATATGCAAGACTTGGAAGCGGTAAGAGAGAAATGTAAGCAGTGCTCTATAGGAGTTAGGAGAAGAGAAGAAGAGACTTTGTGTTTATCAATAATCTGAAATAGGAGATGAACTTCCCCAAAACAAAACAAGCACCAAAAATACATGAAAACAAATAGGAAACTATCAGTAAACATTTGAAAAGACGGTCAGCCTCATCTGTAATCTAAGAAATGCACCTTAATATAATATAGATTTCACCTAGCAAATTGTCAAAAATTAAAAACCAGGCAATGTCCAAGCATAGATGAGGATACAGAGAAGTGTATAGTCTCACATACTGTTGGCTGGCAAACAAATTGACCAAGTTCTTTTGGCAGCAGCTCAGTAGTTCCTTTCAAAAACTTTAAAAGCAAACCCATTGACCAATTCTAGCAATACATTCTTTAGAAACACTCTCACATGTAGAAATATTCTTTCGAGTTTATTAGCAACAAATGAGAAATCCACTACAATAAGTACTCAATGACTGAATGAATTTTGATACTTCATTGCCATGAAATATTATTTAATAGTTAGAAGGAAGAATGAAGGAGATCTATATTTATTGACATGGAAATATTCATTACATTGAATTAAATGAAAAAAAAAACTAAGCAAACTTTATCCTGTGTTGAACACTTTGTCAAAGTCTGCACTTGTACACATGAATCTATACTTGAACTATATTATATAATGGGAAAAGACCTTCCTCAAATTATCCCAAACAAAATGTCTTCTACTTCATGAGGACCTTGCAGGCTCAACTCTGTTTTGTGATTTATTTAACCAGAGTCCTAGCTGTGGTTGATTTTGTCCTTCATTTTAGGGCAAATGGATCATGAATAAGTTGACTGTCCAGACCTCAGAAATCCACAAGCAGTGCTGTAACATATTGGTTGGAGCTGTGTCTGGTCCTTACATTGTCAGATGGTTCTTCATGTTTTCATGCAGAGGAATAGGATGGTATTCTTCCAGTGAGCAGGGCAGACCCTCCCCCAATTTTAAGAATAATTACTATTTCATGATTAGAGAGCTAGAAAGGGAGTTGAAAAGCCAGGATTTCCTTGTAGCATTTAAACTTCATTGACATCCTGAAAAGGCAGGAATTAATTTAAAAGGCCAAACTATATCTACCATCTAGGATTTTTAAAAGAATAGATAATTTTTAGTATCTCATTTCTTCCCTCTCAAGCTTGATAGAGCTTGATAAAGCTTTCTTTTTGAAATTTCAACACTGTAAAAAAGCTTTCCTTGTAAATAACACCATTAAACTTGTTACTTTGCTCTCTTCATTAAAAAAATGACATCCTAGGGAACCATGTCTAATTTACTTAGTTTGAGTAATTTAAAAAGTTTTCTGTAGCATCTCATGATCCAGATAGTAGTAATGAGAAACATTTATTTATGTTTCAAATGTCATTTTTCAATTTTCCCAAAATTTAGTTTCAAATATCCAAATCTTCAACTTGAGGAAACACTGGGTTATGGCTCCAGATGTTGGCAAATTCCATGTAACTAATGATAACAGTTTTTAGAAAAATTCGATATACAGGGTGTAATCAGAAGGGCATATTTCAATAAAGTTTTTTGTTTGTTTTTCTTTTTTTTTCTTCTTGGCTCCCATAGCATAAGGAGTTTCTGGGCCAGGAATCAGATCTGAGACGCAGTTGCAGGCCTAAGCCACAGCTGCAGCCTAAGCCACAGCTGCAGCAATACCAGATCCTTAATCTGCTGTGCTGGGCTTGGCTGGGTGTTGAACCTGCATCCCATATCTCCCACAGTGCCCAATCCTGTTGCGCCACAGTGGGAACTCCTCAGTAAAGTTTTCTGAGTATCCCTGTTTTCTAGTGATTTTTGACCTCAGGTTACTTTAGAAATGCCTATTACATCTTTAGATATTGCTCCACAAGTTTGCATAGGCATTTATTCTCAGGTGCTCTGTCTTCTCTGGCATATAAAATTACAGGGTTCTTATATAATATCAAAAAAGTAGAAAGCTGTGGGAGTTATACAATTTCATTATGTCAAACAGGAATACATTAAGGCTTACTGTTTGTTCAAGTTAAAAATACCTTTGCTGAAATTACTGGAGAAATTGAAGCACAATCATGTCAAAAAAAAAGTGAAAAAGAACTGAAGTGTGACTACCTAAAATTTCTTTAGTCCAATTCACCAAACAGAATTTACTATTGCAACTTTACTGCATTTCCCCCAAAGTTAATCTGGCACATAAATTTTAATAAAGTAAATATTTGCAGTGGGAGAACATACTATTAATCAGGGGCTGCCCTAAAACATTTTGGTTCATGATACTTAAAATGTTACTCAAAGTCCATCTGCATAGATGATACAAACCATTCTTATTTTATGAAACAGTAATTCAGGTGACGTTTTAATTTCTTATTCATTGTTTAATCCTGTGTACACGTATTGTTTATGCCATAGTAACACTGGGTATTGTGTTGGTGCTGTCATTTGCCATCTGAACAGTAGTGGCCATCCACCTTGGAGCACAGTGTAAGAGTAGTTTTCAAAAGATGCACTTCCATGTTTTAGCTCCTGATGCTGAGATTTTAAATTGTCTGGTCAGAGTAGGAGTGGGCTTAAATATGGGTGTATGATTTTTCTTTTCTTTTACTGTGTATCCAAAAGATACTTTATGCTCAACAAACTGGCAATACATGGACCAGAAACAACCTGTGGGTGTGCTTTCTTGAGCCAACAAAACGTTATTTGTTTCTGGAAAATTAGAGCAGCCATTAAAAAATATGGGGATTTCACATAAGATCTGAACTGCAGGATTTTCTTGAAAATCCAAGGGGCCTCGCACTCAGGGCGCAGCATTCCGAAGGAGGTATCCTCTCTTCCAGTGGGTCTTCTGCTCTGCTTTTTACTGCAGTCACCTTTACTCTCACTTGTCTTCCTGACACTGAGGCTGAGGGTCAGTTAACACTCCTTATTCAGAAACATTTAGCGACTCTCTAGCAAATGACAGAAAGCAAATAATTGAAATGGCTGAATGTTTCAAGCAGAATGTGTTAAAGTAATATAAAATGATTCACTTCACTTATTTTTGTTTATTTTCTGCCAGGTCTTATACACATCTAACAGTATCTTTGTTGACATGTAATTCATAAACCATAAAATTCAATCATTTAAAATATATAATAGAGTGGTTCACTATTCACTTACTATGTTCACAGAATTGTGCAGCTATCACCATCTTTTATTTTTTTTTTAATTCATCACTTCAAAACGAAACCTTATAACCATTAGTAGTCTTTATAGACATCTGAAAGTATGAACCTGGTAGAAGATGTGAAATAAAGGAATCAGCTTGGGTCTGTAACCTAGATTTCACTTCAGAATTTGAGAAATTTTCATTTCAAAATTTCGTATCTCATAAAACTTGGCCTTTCTTAGCTTTGTATGTACTTCAGATTTTATAATCAGTCCTCTCATTGCTTCATCCAAAGTAATGATTTGAAAAAAAAGCAAAACCTAAAGAACCTTATATACATGCACATATATAGGCAGGTACACCTCTGTGGAGTATGACTGGATGTGAATCCGTTACTCGGCAGTTTATATGCTTAATGTTCAGTCCACTTTTAATGTTCAGTCCACTTTTTTTTTTTTTTTAATTTGTTGGACTAACCCAATTCACTCTGGTGTGTGCTTTGCAGAAAACAAGATACTTTGTGCTCTGATTGTTCCTTCATCTTCCTGTATGTACTAAAAATAACACTTACAGAAGATGTACTCTTAAGACAAATGACTGTCTGGCTTAAATCAATGAACTGATCACTGTTTTTCTTTCCCTAAGTGCTCTCAACTTGTCTAATAATCCAATAAGAAATTTATAACTTTATTGATCTGTAATTTCCCCCACTTTATTCCCCCTTCATATTTTTGATTTTTAAAGAGTTTTTTGGCTGCATACAAGGCATGTGGAAGTTCCCGGGCCAGGGATCAAACACACTCCACAGCAGCAACCAAACCACAGCAGTGACAATGCCAGATCCTTAACTCACTGCACGACAAAGGAGCTCCCTCTTCCGGCTTTTTAAAATCGAGGAGAACATAGGCCTGTTTCCATTGCCTGGCAGTCTTCCTCTTTTCTGATATTTACCTCAAGGTTCATTCTAAACTTTTTGCAGTTTAAAGGTGTCCCCACTGAAATTTAGACTGTCGCATCCAGCTACCTACTTGGCATCTCCATTTGGAATGCCTGGTAAGCTTGGCAAAGGCACCTTGTCTAAATTGGAGTCCCCTCAGTTTCCTCTAGACCCACTACTCCCATACTCTTCCTTTCTGGGTGAAGGCAACTCCATGCTTTGTTTCTTCTACAAATTTGGATTCATCCTCACTTTCTCTCTTGCATAATCTGCATCTGCTCCATCATCGGTCATTTCTACTCTGCCTTCAACATAGATCCAGTGCTGGTTACTTTTCCCTCTCTCTGCTGCTCTCACCCTGCTTCAAGCCAACATCTCATACCTGCTTCTGTCCTGGATCCCATTCAGTCTATTCACAATAGCAGCTAGATGATTCCATTTTTGGAGTAGCATTTGGTAACTTGAATTGGGGAAAGTTGCTGATGGTGAATACTTGTTATATCAGGCCACTTGCCATCTTGTAAAAAATGAGAGCATATATTTCCAGTAATTTATATGCAAACTGAACTTTAATTACAAAAGGATAATATACTGTTTGTTCCCTCTGACCAACATTTTAAATTCCCTATTTCTGGTGGTCACCAAATTTTGCAGCTCTTTCTCTCCTGCTTCTAAATAAAAACAATCTTTCCTCTAAAGCAGCCCCAAGAATGTTAATTCTGTTATGTTTTCCCTGATTAAAACCCAATTTTTAAGATACAGAATTCTGTTGCTTCCAAAAAACACAAATGAGGTTAAGTGCTGACTAAGACAACCTAAAGCTATAAGGATATTTGAATTTTATATAACTGTGTACACAGAGAGATTTAAAGGCAGGAATTAAACCGTCCAACATTTACACTTGGACTAAAAGTTGTTGGGACACTGAATTTTCTTTTGAGCACAGTTTTAAAAAATGAGTGGAAAGTTTGTTGTGAACTCCATTTAAAGACATTATTATATTCTTAAAATGCCCCTCCCAGATTATTGTAACGGGAATAACTTTTAAGGTCGCTTATCTCAAGCTTACAATATCATCATAGGAGGATTTAAGTTGTACTCAAAGCTTGGCTGTGTGGGTTAAGTTTCACATTGAAAATAGTGCAATTGTAGGCATCTATCATTTAGAAATTTTAACATGTTAATTATTCTGGTAGAGCACTTACCTGGAATTGTATGTGTGCATCTTTAAAAGCCCTAGAGGAAGGCTGCCTCTTCATTAAGGCAAGCAGTTGGTGGGCGAGGGGGTGGGGGTGTCCTCTTTCTTAAACTCCCATAGCTGTATGCAAATGCTCTTGGAAAAAATGACACTTACAGACTAGCTGGACACAGGATTGCCACAGATCTTCAATTTGTAAGAAACAAATGGATGAGTTTTATTTGGAACTTATATGACATCTAAAGCTCCTGTGAACTGAACAAATGAACTATGTAATAGTAGCTGGCAATACAGATTTAAAGCTTATGACTGATGTTGGGGCTAAGGATAGACTTGAGGAGTATAAACATTCCCAGGATAATTAAACCAGAGGGGTGGATGACCTCATCCAGAACCTGAGATGAGAGTAGGGGGAGCGTGCCTTTAAAAGTTTAAGGAATAAAGTTTATTTGTGGGAATATCTTTCCAGTACCAGTGTATTGGACATAGGTATAACTAGGTTATGGTCCTGGCTTTGCCACTTCTTATAATTCGTCATGAACTAGTGATTTTGTTGTTCTCACTTCATTTTCCTAATTCGTTCCTGAAGAAACTTTTGCCTCCATCTTTGGCAGTGCTCTATCAAAGATGTCTATCTAATCCCTGGAACCCGTGAATATGTCAGGTTACATCGCAAAGGAGAATTAAGCTTGCAGATGGAATTAAAGTTGCTAATCAGCTGACTTTAAAAGAAGGAAATTATCATACATTATCCTGGTGGGCCCAATCCAGTCACCAGGGTTCTTAAACACAGAGGAGAGAAGCAAGAGAGAACCAGAGAGACAGCAGCAGGAAAAGAACCTGGCCCAATGTTACTGGCTTGGAAGATAGAGAAGCAGGCCATAAGCCAAAGAATGCTGGCTGCCTCTAGAAGCTGGAAAGGCAAGAAAACTGATTCTCCCCTGGGAACTTGAGGAGGAATGTCACTTGCTGGCCATTGGTTTTTGCTGACACCTTGGTTTTAGCCTACTGAGACTCATTTTAGACTTCTGACTTCTAAAACTATGAGATAATAAAAATGTGTTGTTTTAAGCCACTAAGTTTGTGGTACAACAGAAATAGAAAACTAATATAAGGGTTGGGTGGGCAGATGAGATTATGGATATGAAGTAGTTTTCAGGACAGCAAATGGATGTATATAAGTGGAGTGCTTAGGAGGGCATGTTTATGTGTTCCTCTGTTGATTTCAGTGGCAGATATAGAACACTGGATGTGGGTGAATTGTGTCAGATGTGATTGGTTTTAACATTAGACTCTTAAGCAGTTACTGAGTTACTGAGAAAATGATCAGAAGACAAATGGCACATGAAAATACAATCAATGGTGATAATTCTGGTATTAAGATATCTGTGGAGTGCTAAGTAGCATGTCAGAGCAGTTGTGATAACTGAAGACAGCTTTTCCACCCCAACCAAGGACTGTCCACATTCAGGGCCCCTTTTCCACCTACAGCAAATTGTGCTGCAGTCTTAGGTGGGCTCGGGCCTCATGGTGGCAAACTTGAAGAAATTAGCAAAACACTTTGAGCCTCTGGTGATACTAGCCTGTAGGGCTGTTGTGAAGAAATAAGTATATACATAGTTAATCTCTTTCCCTTCTCTGTCTATTCTCCACTCCTAATCTCAACCATTTTCTCTTCCCACCAAAAATATGAAGAAACTCAGTTTCAACTGGACTTAGGACAGCTGGTAAAATAGCTTAAAGTACTTTATTTCTGATACATCATCATAAGGGATTAAAGTGTGTTTTTTAAGAATACACAAGAAGTTTTCTACCCTGATTTTTAAGTTTTTAAGTCCATATTACATATATTAAAAAAAATACATGTTTCAGATGGTAACACTGGTCTCAAGAATTGCTCAAAGAATATGGGTGGCTGCTACCTCAGGAGGGCTCAGGCTAGCAGGTCACAGAACCTGGGGCAGGGAGGGGGAGGTCAAGGTCAGACTGGAGAGTGAAGTAAACAGACTAAGTTTTAGGAACTGGGTAGAAGAAGGCTTTGACAATGAAACTGTGGTCTGGTGTTAGCAACAGTTGGTGGTAAGTTCCACGCCTGTGCCGTGGTCAGCATTAGCCCTGTCTAACCTCAGGTCGAAAAAATGGTAACTATAATAGATTTCCCTCCTGAGAGTTTAACTGCTAAATATTATCTTAATGACATTACAGAGAATTAAGCAATGTGAAGATCATTCTCATTTTTACAGACAAAAACAAACAAACAAACAAAAAATACCGTGGAGGGACAGATAAGTTTATAAATCCAGCCAATGTCACCCAGCTTGTAATTGGCTAATAGAATTACATGGCCTTCCCTTGACTAGGAATCCAGAACATCTGTCAGATGATAGCAAGCCCCCTGATTAGTGTCTTTGGCCAAAACCTGGCAAAATCACGATGGAGCAACAGATTTAGAGGAAATTGTATCCTAGTACGAACAGCAGGAAAAAGACCCATCCATAAGAGCTGGGTGCTTAGAGCACCCCAAGAGTCAAGGAGAAAGCTGAAGAAGCATATTTGTCACAATTGACTAATAAAGGTAGCTGGATGTTATGTCAGAATGGAGAGCACTAGCTTAAAGCCTCCCAGCCCTCTCCTAGCTGGCCACACTTCCTGTAGTCATTCCCCTAAATGCCACCAACTGGAGACCTTTCGAGAATCCTAGTGTTTGTCAGTCACCCAGTCAGAGTCACACATGTCAAGCAAGATGTCATCAGCTGAATTGGGGAGCAGTTCTCAACTCAAACAAGAAAGGACCCCAAAGCCTTCAAATTAAGAGGAGGCAGGTGAGGCGTGGGGTTCAAGCTACTGGTGGGACAGGAGTTCTGTATCCTATTTCACAAAACCAAAAAAGAAAGTAGGAAGCCCATTGAAGAATTGTGCAAACCAAATCCAAAACTGCATCATGTCTTCCCCCTGATATTACAGTTAGTTACTGTGGGAAGTTATTATATGTGTGTCTTTGAAGACTTTAAAATGGAAATAAACATTTTCTCCAAATCAGCTGTCATCATCAAAATGAGAATCTGTCTTACTGTTAGAAATTCTAAGTTAAAAAAGTTTCTATTTCTAAAACTAAATGCTGATGAGAGCTATACAAGTCCAAAATAGAAACGACTTTTTTCCTAAGAATAAACATCTGAAGTTTGAGTTATAGTTAGCTGGTCCAGTATTGCATAGAAAAGATTGTTAACACACACGGAGAGAATGCTCATTCTCTGCATTATAACTCTTTCTACTGTATAAAACTAAAGATCCACAAAGGATGCTATTTGCCTCCAAATGTTTATCACCTTTACTGGAAAATACATTAGAACATTGACCACAGAATTGGGATTTTACCTCCCCCCCCATTTCTATTCATTTGCACAAGATGGAGCCAAAGCTGAAGAAGACGATCCTCTTGTAACAGAGTTTGTGATACCAGCCTCATTCCTATCAATTAAAGGAATACTAACTATACTTTTTTTTTCCTTGGAGAGGATGTAAAACTGTTTGTGTAAGACATTTTCATTTTAATATTTCAGAGAGGTAAATGCTGATTTATAGAAAATTTTAAAAACTTACAGTGTGTGTGGAAAGTTCAATTTTATTTATTTATTTATTTATTTATTTTATGGCTGCTCCCACAGCATGTAGAAGTTCCCAGTCTAGGGGTCGAATCAGACCTACAGCTGCCAGCCTACACCACAACCACAACAACTTGGGATCTGAGCTGCTCTGTGACACACACTATAGCTCTCGGCAGTGCCTGATCCTCTAACCCACTAAGCGAGGCCAGGGGTCGAACCCATAACCTCATGGATGCTAGTTGGGTTCGTTTCTGCTAAGCCACAACGGGAACTCCAGGGAAGTTCAATTTTAAAGATCTTCAGTGCTCTGGCCTTTTTTTTTTTTTTTTTCACCAAGCTGAAACTTTTTAGATATTGGCATGTGATACCCTATCATTTAAGTTCCAGATGAAACAGTGGGTTCCTTCCTTCCTGCCTGCCTTCCTTCCTTCCTTCCTCTCATCTGTGTGCACGATGCGGAAGTTCCCAGGCCAAGGATCACAATGGAGCCACAGTAGATACAATGCCAGATCTTTAGGCAGTAGACCACCAGCAGTGGTTTTAAATGCATTTAGTTTGGCATTTACTTTCTCAAATAGGTTTGGAATAACATTGTGTAGCATATTTAAACAAGCTGAAAATAAACTCTCAAAGCAGGGGAAAGATGTACTTTCTAGCCATTATCAAGTTAGATGTTCAGGATCCACATAAGGTTTCCCTGATCCCACAGCAGTCAAGCTTTTGCTGAATGGTCTGTTCCTTTGCACTTTGACTGGGAAAGAAGTCATATTGGGTCTGTGCCTGAGAAATCTAGGTAGATTGATGCAAGACAGGAAATTTGAGAGGCTTATGTTTTGGAGTTTATCCAAATCTTACTCTAAAAAGAAACTCCATCTTTTTTAACCAAAAAAATCAAAGCTTCATTTGAGAGAGATTTTTTGTAGAATACTCTCTGGAAAGGGGAAAAAATTCAGCATTCAGAAATCAAAGAATGAAAGGCAAGAAAGCCTTCTAAAATAGGCTTAAACTTCCCATCCCTTGGAGAGGCTGTATTATTTAATATGCTGGCAGTGTCAGGGGTGTGACAAGTGCATGAGAAGCCAGCCATAACTTCAGAACTTCTATCTCAGAACAGCCCTCCTCAGCCTCACCTGAGGAGCAGAGTCTTTCTTTCTTAGTTGGTGTCCTTGCAGACATTTTAATGGGCTGAGAATATCTTTCTGCTCTCTTAGAAACATCCTGGTAAATCTGTATAACTGAGAACATTTCTGCTCACTTAACCTTCAACCCATTTCTGATTTCTTTTAGACTCTGAAGTTGTGAATAATTCACAACAAATATTTCCTCACTCGGTGAACCACAGCTCTCACTGACAAGTTGCTTTGTAGGATACAGAATGTACAGAATGATGAATCTCTCTCTCTGAAAGGGCCAGCTACTTAGTCAAGGAGAGAACAATACACTTACATTATTGGCACATAGCACATAGGACATTATATAAAACTAGTTGGTCTTTTATATCTTCAAGGATAAATGCTGTGAATGTTATAAAGAGAGGGAATTTGGAGAGTTGGGGACACTTTCTGAGAATGATAGTTCTTGAACGAAGTTCTGAGGGCTGTTTTTGAAGAGGGTGAGGGACCTTTTAGCTAAAGAAATCCCACAGCAATCAATGGGACACGTGGGCTTGAGGAATTTGTTCACTGTGAAAAAATGATCACTGGGGTCCAGCTGCCCTGGGCACATCCCTGCTCTGCCATTAAAAACTAGAATTATGTCCTTGGACAAATTCCTTACATTCCAGAAGCCTTAGTTTTCTCTTCTGTCCATTGATGATGACAGTAGAATCCATCTGCTGTGGTTTAGTGTCAGGAATAAATGAGATCATGCACATCAAGAGTTTAATGTAGTGCCTGATGTATGCGCCATGTGTAATAAATGTTATTTATTATTATTTCTCAGTCCATAGCCTACCCCATAGTCGTCTTTGCAGTATTTGATAGTGGTTTAAAAACCCTTCTATTTGTACATCACTTCTTCCTTAGCTCCTACTGAACTTCTGCCTCCTCTTTGCCATGACTCTTCCATCCCTCAGAAGACATCCAGTTGACCGCTTTACTCTTCCTGTTGGTGACCTTTACACTACCATACCTTAGAATAGCCAGTGTGATGGGTGACTTCTCCAGTCTCAGTGTCTCTCCTAACCTCCCTCCTGAAGCACAATTCTAATCTCCTGCTGGATATTTCCACTTGGATATCTCACTGGCACTCTTAGTTCATTATACCCAGAATAGAACTCACGGTTCCCCCTGCTCAGCTCACACCTGCTCATGGTCTGCCATCATTAATGGTGCTGTCTGGATTCCAGTTGGTTGTCAGGGCTCAGTATCACCACTGACCGCTTTCCTTTGTAACTTATTGCATAAGTTGTCAAGTCTATAGCACGCATTTGTTTTTCTCTCCTTTGTTTCCACAGCTAGAACCCCTGTAAGTCTTTCTAGTTAGTCCCTTACCCCTCTGCTGTCCCTCTTCTCTGCAGGCAATCAAAATGTTAATCTTCCTGATACCTGGCCATGATCTGGCACCACCTCTCTCCAAGGCCCTCAATTCCTCCTTATTCACAGTCCATTGAATACAGCTTTCCTAAGCAATCATTAGCCCTGACTCACCTTCACAAGCCCCGACTCACTTTCCACCTTTTCCCTCGCACACTTCTGTACATCCCCTTGGATATTCCATGATCCAATGAAACCCAATAGCTGTACCCTAAACTGTCCTTTGATTTTTCTGATTTGAGGCATTTCTTTCTGCCCGGAATACAAGCCTGTTCCTAACTTTGCCTTTCAAGTTTTACATTTACCCTTCAAGATCCACTTGAAATCCTAAATTCTGCATGAAGGTCTCCATCCACTGTTACAGTGTTTATCACATTCTGCATATTGTAGTGTTAATGCACATTTTTTATCTTCTACAAGACCCTGTGCACCTGAACCATGTTTTATTTCTCCTTTCTTAGCATTCCCACCTCCTCTTTCCTGCCCACTTCCTAGCATTGTGTCTTCTGTATAGTTGCTGTTCAAGTGTTTCTTGAATCAATAATGCAGTGAAAAATATAAAGCCATTTAATTTTAAGCAAGGCAAGGGTATTGATGAAATTGGTATTTTAAGCAGATTAATCTGATACTAATTACATTAAGGATCTGAGCTGTGTTTTCAGAATATATGAAATTTACAAAGGGAAGTGAAATTATTTTAATGAGACCTCTAACCCAATTTGTCCTTTCAGGCATAGGAAAGGTCTAGAAGAAGCCTTTGAGAGGTTAAAGGAAATTTCTCTAAAGTACCTTTTCTCCTACCAATATGCATAATTTAGTATCCTCACCTTAACCAACAGTAAATAAATAATTGCATAATAATTACCAAACCTTGTTGATATTCTCCGATATGAATCACATTTACATTTTAGATTACCTAGTATGATAGAGAATCCTAAGTCAAATTGCATACCTAAATTTTTAATTACACAAATCCTCACTCACACAGATACACACAGTTTATGAGTCAGTGGATATCAAATTATGTACAATGATCCATGGCCATTTTGCTAGTTTTCTTTTTCCATTTGTTCATTATCTTTAGGCTCAGTGTAGGTTTTTGCCATGGAAAATGTCATTGGTAGTGTAATTGAGAATTACATCCATACTCAGCAATTTTGAAACCTTAACTGCTCATTTTCTTGGCGTCCTCTTAGTGTTACTGCCTTGTGGTGATCCTCCTAAAAGCATTTCAACATTCAGTATGTGAATTCTTGAATGCAGTTTGTGCCCCGTTGCATGTTTATAATCAAAATCCCAGAATCAAAAGTATGATCCATGAGGGCAGGATTTGGTTTTACACAATGGACTATGTAACTAATGAAAGGGAAATGTCTCTCAGAGATAATTTTTTTCTTATTTTAACTAAAGATATTCGAGTACATAATGACTTTATGTGTCTAAGTGTCTTCCTAATAATTTCAACATAGTAAGTCTCTGCTTCATTAACCTTACTCATAATGCAGTGGAGAATAATGACTTTCATTATGACTTTTTCAAATACACATTGACTGGTGACATGAGGAGGGCAGGATTGGTCCCCCGTGCACATTGTAACAGTGACACAGACAGCTTATTCACCTTTTCCTCCTCCCAGTGTGAAAATATTTTTCACATATCTCTGTTATGGACACATATAATTAGTTTATGATTGCTCAGAATCAGAACAAATTTTCCTGGTTACTAAGGTTCTCCTCTCTTTTTTCTTTTTATTCTTGAACTTTATTTTTCCTTTCCTTTTATGGCTGCACCTACAGCACATGGAAGTTCCCAGGCTAGGTAGGAGTCGAATTGGAGCTACACGTGAGGCCTGTGCCACAGCCGTGGCCACTCTGGATCCCAGCTGCATCTGCAGCTGCTGCCACAGCTTGAGTCAGCACCAGATCCTTAACCCACTAAGCAAGACTGGGGTTCAAACTCACATTCTCACGGAGTAGACGTTGGTTCCTTAACCTGATGAGCCACGAAAGGAATGCTCATTCTTGAATATTTTAATTTGTCACATATTCTCATTTTCATCAAAAGATAAAGGGTCAGGAAGCTGACTTGAAGTAAGTGTGAAAAAAACTGAGGGCAGTAGCTAAATAAGGTTTGGAGATTTTTTCCTCAATGTATTATTCTCCCTTTTTTGAAAGCAAGAAAATATAAAAGGGAACAGGCAAGCAAGAAGTAATACTTTATTTTTGTAGCAGGAAGTTTGTCCCAAAACACCAGTACAGGACTCTACAGAACTAAACTGAAATACATGAAACAATAATTCTCAGTATTAGTTTTCTTTTGCTGCTTTAACAAACTACCACAAACTTCCTTAAAGCAGCACAAATTTATCTTACAGTTCTGTAGATCAGAAGTCCAAATGGGTCTCATTGGGTTGAAATCAAGGTGTTGGCAAGGCTGCATTTCTTTCTTGAGGTTTTAGGGGAGAATATGTTTCCTTGCCTTTTCCAGTTTCTAGAGGCTGCCTGGCTGCATCACTTGACCAATGGTCATCCCACCATCTTTAAAGCCAGCAATGGAAAGTTGAATCCTTCTTATTTTGCATCATTCTGCCGTTGACTCTTCTTTCTTCCATATTTAAGGACCATTTTTATTACATTGTGGATTAGATAATCCAAAAAATCTTGCTATAAGATCATCTGATTAGCGGCCTTAATTCCATCTACTGCCCTAACTTCTCTGCCTAATAATATCCACAGGTTTGGGAGATATAGAATTAGGCATCTTTGAGGAAGGGGTGATAATTCTGCTTGTCATGTTCTTCCCTCTGGCTTGAAAAGATTCACAGCCAGCCCACAACCAAAATATATTTACCATGTCACAAGATCCCCTAAAGTCATTATAGACTCAAAGTCCAAAACCTTATCAGCTTTGTCAATAGTCCCAAATCTCATTGCGTGCATTTGAATCCCCCAGGTTATCTTGTTAAAATATAGACAGAAATTCATGTCGGCCAGGAATGGCGTTGTAGGGTATGGATGACTGTGATTTTGCATTTATAGTAAACTCCCACGTGATGCTATTGGTCCATGGACCACATTTAAAATAACAGGAATTTAATTTCTTTTCCAAAATCCCTGGTAGGTATTCTTGGAGAACTATTCCTGAAATTTGAGTTTAGATTTTTGGATTGAATACAGAGCACAGCTCTTTGACAAATTTTAATACTGTGCTATCACAAACAAACACACACATGTAAAGGGAGGGAGGAAGAAAGTAAAGAAAAAGGAAAAAAGATCATAAACAACAAAAAAGAGAAGAGACCACACCCCAGATCAGGGCAAACTTTATTCCTCTGAATGCCACACTAGCCAAGAGCAAAGTACTTACATGTGTATGTTAGAATCCAGAGGGGGGACTTAGTTGTCCTAGTAGCTAATTACGGTAGAGATGTCAGGCTAGGAATAGCACATACATGGTCCATGTTCTGCCTTCATCACTTCCTGTTCTTGTAGGGGAGGTTCACAGCATTGCCTGTGGAGAGGAGAGTTATTGAATTCACAGGCAAACACTGACCAGTTGGTAAAGGATGCATGGAAGATTCAAGAGTTTTACTCCATGCTTCATTGGCTTATAATCTCACTAGGCTTATGTTGAATTAGAGTCTTCTCTTTCCTACTTTGAAGAGTAGCATTAGGCTGTATTTTCGACTTTGTTAGCTCCCACTGACTGTCATACAGTTCAGTTCTGAGTCATATATGTCTTTTTTTTTTTTTTTTTTGTCTTTTTTTTTTGCTATTTCTTGGGCCGCTCCCACAGCATATGGAGGTTCCCAGGCTAGGGGTTGAATTGGAGCTGCAGCCACTGGCCTATGCCAGAGCCACAGCAACGCTGGATCTGAGCCACGTCTGCAACCTACACCACAGCTCACGGCAACACCGAATCGTTAACCCACTGAGCAAGGGCAGGGACCGAACCCGCAACCTCAGGGTTCCTAGTCAGATTCGTTAACCACTGCGCCACGACGGGAATTCCCATATATGTCTTTTGATCCTCTTAAAATTTTTATATATATATTTATTTTTCCATCATTAGCAAAGTACAGATGGCAGTCATGTCTCACTTTAAATATGCCCCTTAATACCTTGAACAATAATGAATTTATGCTAGGTTCTAAGACTTTGTTAATTGGATGACTTTTGAAGATCCATTAAAATCAGTGAGGTCACTCTTAAGCAGTAATTCTTACCCTGAACACTCATGAGTTAAATATGTGTGTGTGTATGTGTGTGTGTTTGTGTGTGTGTGTGTGTGTGCGCGCTCTAACCAAGAACAATTAAATTAGACTCTCTAGAAGTTAGGTCCAAAGATTTCCATTGGTTTAATCCTTACTAGGTGATTTTAATACACAGCCAAGGTCAAGAATTTCTGCACTTGATGTTGACAGTTTTGGAGAAGGAGGCATGGGGAGGTTTAGGAAAGCCCTACTGCTTTGGAAATTGGATAGGAAATACATATTGGTTTTTGTTTTTCCTTAAGACATAAAGAGGCTGGGAAGAGAGAGAGGTGATGAATGTCTCAGCACTGCTCTGGGTTTATCAAAAGTGCCAAAGGGCTGGTTATGGGTTTCCTAGGCATAAATCAAGGACAATTTCCAAGGACATTTTCCTCTTCCTCCGTTGACCCAAAGGGATCACTGTGGACTTCTGCTGCCCTGTTATGCCAATTGCTGTGGATAAGAGAAGCTTAAATACATGAGATTCCTTTAGCATTCTAAGTGGGGGCAGAAGTCCCTGCACAATCACTTTTCTCTTATTCATTTTTTTCTTTGTCAGCTACCAGCAGGCTGGATTCTGTCCCTGCACTCTGTCTTACCAAAAGCTCTCACCTGACATTAAAAAATATGCAGGTGTATTCTCAGGCCACACAACTCACCCTTCTCCAGGGGCTTTCTTCCTTCATCCATGACACTGAGTGCTCCTAGTTCCCCTCTGCTCTGTGTTTGTTCTTCTAACAATCTCTTCATCTCATTCTTTCTTAGCCCTCAAGCCTCAAATCTTAACTACTTGCTCTACTTCTGACTTCTCAAAAGGCTCATGTAGTCTTAAATTCTTCGTCATGAATTTTTTTGCAAATGATTTCTTGAATCCCTGTCCTTCACCTTGGTTTCATTGTGCATCTTATTACGCTGATATAGTTTTTACATTTAAATGTCTCTTTCCTTCAACTCTGTTTAAACCATCCTTTCTTTTCATTTCTATTAAAAGTATTAATATTTGGTTTCATTCATGAAAAAACAAATCAAATTAAAGCAACTTCAATTTTACCTATTCTCTTCCAATTTGAATACCTTCTATTTCTTTTGTTTGTCTGATTGCTGTGGCAAGGACTTCCAGTACAATGTTGAATAACAGTGGTAAAAGTGGACATCTTTGTCTTGTTGCGCATTTTAGCTGGAAGGCTTTCAGTTTTTCTCCATTGAGTATTATATTGGTATGGGTTTGTCATAAATGGCTTTTATTATGTTAGGGTATATTCCCTCTACACCCACTTAGGTAAGAGTTTTTATCATGAATGGATGTTGGACTTTGTCAAATGCCTCTTCTCCACCTATTGAGATAATCATGTGGTTTTTGACTTTTCTTTTGTTAACGTGTATGGCATTGATTGATTTGCATATGATGAACCATCCTTGTGAACCTGGGATGAACCCCACTTGGAAGAGAAGAGGAAAAATTATCAGGTGACATGATAACTATATATAGAAAGCCCTAAAGATTCCGCATAAAAACTACTCAAACTGAACAAGAAATTCAGCAAAGTATCAGGATACAAGGATAACATTCAGAAACTGGTTACATTTCTCTATACTAACAATGAAATATTAGAAAAGGAATACAAAAATACAATACCTTTTAAAATCACACCCCAAAAATTAAATACCTAAGAATAAACCTGACCAAGGAGGTAAAGGACTTATATGTCGAGAACTATAAAACATTAATCAAGGAAATTAAAGAGGATTCAAAGAAATGGAAAGGTAGTCCATGCTCCTGGATTGGAAAAATTAATGGCCATACTACACAAAGCAATCTACAGATTCAATGCAATCCCTATCGAGTTACCCATGACATTGTTCACAAATCTAGAACAAACAACCCAAAATTTTACATGGAACCACAAAAGACCCAGAATTGCCAAAGCAATCCTGAGGAACACAAGCCAAGCAGGAAGCATAACTCTCCCAGACTTCAGGCATTATTACAAAGCCACAGTCATCAACACAGTATGGTCCTGGTACCAAAACAGACAGACAGACCAGTGGAACAGAAGAGAGAACCCAGAAATAAACCCAGACACCTATGGTCAATTAATCTTCAACCAAGGGGGCAAGAGTAGAAAATGGGAAAAAGACAGTCTTTTCAGCAGGTGGCACTGGGAAAACCAGACAGCTGCATGTGAATCAATGAAACTGGAACACACCCTCACACCATGCACAGAAATAAACTAAAGTGGCTGAAAGAGTTTGACACCATCAAACTCTTAGAAGAGCACATAGGCAAAACATTCTCTGACATCTACCTTACAGATGTTTTCTCAGGTCAGTCTCCTAAAGCAACAGAAATCAAAGCAAAAATCAACCAATGGGATCTAATCCAACTGACAAGCTTTTGCATAGCAAAGGAAACCAAAAAGAAACCAAAAAGACAACTTACAGAAGGGGAGAAAATAGTTTCAAGTGATGCAACTGACAAGGGCTTAATCTCTAAAATACACAAACAACTTATACAACTCAACAGCAAAAAAGCCACCAGCCCAATGGAAAACTGGGCAAAAGACCTGAATAGACATTTCTTTGAAGAAGATATGCAGATGGCCAACAAGCACATGAAAAAATGCTCAACATCACTGATTGTTAGAGAAGTGCAAATCAAAACTGCTATGAGGTACCACCTCACACCTGTCAGAGTGGCCACCATTAACAAGTCCACAAATAACAAATGCTGGAGGGGGTGTGGAGAAAAGGGAACCCTCTTACACTGTAGGAATGAATGTAAATTGGTACAACTACTATGGGAAACAGTATGGAGGTGCCTCAGAAAACTAAATATAGAAACTACCATGTGATCCAGCAATCCCACCCTTGGGCATTTATCCCGATTAAACTTTCCTTGTAAAAGATACATGCACCCATATGTTCATTGCAGCACTATTCGCAATAGCCAAGACATGGAAACAACCTAAATGTCCACTGAGAGATGAATGGATTTAAAAGATGTGGTGTATATACACAATGGAATACTTCTCAGCCACAAAAAAGAACAAAATAATGCCACTTTAAGCAACCTTGATGGAACTAGAGACTCTCATACTAAGTGAGGTAAGTCAGAAAGAAAAAGACAAATACCATATGATATCACTTATATCTGGACTCTAAAATATGGCACAAATGAACCTATCTACAGAACAGAAACATAGACATAGAGAAGAGACTTGTGTTTGCCAAGAGGGAGGGGGAGGGGGAGGGATGGACTGGGAATGTGGGGTTGATAGATGCAAACTATTGCCTTTGGAATGGATAAGCAATGAGATCCTGCTGTATAGCACTGGGAACTATATCTAGTCACTTGTGTTGGAGCATGATGGAGGATAATGTGAGAAAAAGAATGTATATATGTATGTGCGACTAGGTCACTTAGCTGTACAGTAGAAAATTGACAGAACACTGCAAACCAACCATAATGGACAAAAATTAAAATCATTTAAAAAAAAAACTCCAAAAATAAGCAAAACAATCAATGACAAATTGAGTCATACTTGCTTTCCAATTCTCTCTTCATAGCATATTGTAGGTTTTTCCATTCTTCTATATCCCACTGCTTCTTTCTTAGTCTAAGGCCCCCAGGATTCTTACTGCTCTCTAAAGTGTATCATTTTGATCTCCCTCTGAATTCTTCTAAACATACTTGACTAATCTTACCAAAATGCAGACATTTCACTACTTAATCTACATACCTGGGGAAGGAATCATAAGCCTGTTTCAAAAGGAGTAGTGATTTTCCTTTTTCTTCAGTTGGATGGAAGGTACAGTGGCTATTTGTTATTGCTCTTTTAACTACACATATGTTACATACATTTGCTCTTTTGTATATGTGGCACTTTAAACTGAAATCAAGTACAATCATTAAAAAAAAAAAAAGTCAAACTATGTATTATTGTGTTCTAGGGCTTAAGCTTGAAATACCAAAGATGGCCATCAGCCAGTTAAACTATTCCTTGTCTTTCCCACTGCTTGACAGTAACTTCCCTTCCAGTCACGTTAATTCCTTCCACATCCTTCACTTCCCACATTTGTTTTCTCTTCTGAACCTTATTCCACTATTTCTATCTGAGAAATTCTATTCCTTCTTCATCCCCAGATTTATATTTTCCTTCATTTTTTTATAGCAAATCTTTCCGTACACTTTGCCTTCTTGCCTGGAACTCTTCCTGACCTTCAAATCTCCAAATCCATGTTTGGTTAGTAATGTGTTATATAGTCTTCCTTGACCTACTTTGTTCATTTTTAAGTATATTTATCATCTTTCCTCAGAATATAAAATCCTAGAGGCCTGACCATGAATCTTAAGCTACTTTGTTTTAAATATGCTAGAGTATGCTGTTTTTATTTGGTCTAATCATGTCGAGTGTCGAAACAATCCAGAGAATGTTAGAGTGAATGTAGAGTGAGCCAAAAAATGTTGAAGGCCAGATACAATCATTGCGTGTCAAGAACAATGGCCTTTGAAAATGACTTCAAAGCTCTACCAACTGTGATAATCCTGCAGGCAGAATCACCTTTTGGAACGTTTTGCTCAGAATCACTTGTGCTAATGTTATGTTTGTAGCACACTTTAGGAAGATGGGCTAAAATTGCCATATGGTACATGTTTAATCTATTCTCTGCTTATCATCAAATCAGTTTTCCATTTTAAATTTCCATTTTTAGGTTCCATTTTCATCAGCTTTTTTGATGAATGTGGCACATGGCTTGGTTTCTGAATTTTATACTTCTTTTCTATATCCAGGAAAATGATTGCCTTCTCTCCTTCTATGTGACCTTCTGATTAGTGGGCACCTTTTATTAATGGCAAAAGCTTTAAACTTACCTAAAGCTGAAAGTTGATGTACAAATTGTCCTCTGTTTTTAATGTTTGCTTAAATATTTATTATCATTTCAAATAGTATCTTATGATGTAAGATGCTTATCACTTAAATATATGCTAATTGTATTGTGACTCAGTAATTCACAGTTTATTAATTTAAATCTGAGCTTTTATGTTAAAATTCATTATTTTCATCAGAGATACAATTAAAATCAGTTAATTACTGAAATACATTTTAATAGTAAGATTTATCCACTCAATATGATTTGGGTTGTGAGAATTTATTGGAATGTCCTCTTTTCTCTCTGGTAAACACACACACACACACACACACACTTTGATAGAAATTGAATTTTGCTCAGGATCTATCAACTATCCAAAATTTCCCTTTAAAAACACATTGTGTGGGCTCTTTTAAGTGATAGTTCTATCAAACACTTAAGCAGAAACTATTTTAGAACACGTAAAAGCTGTCCAACATATTATCTAAACCTAGCAAAATTTTAATACCGAAACCTGGAAAAGAAAATATATGAAAGCAAAGGAAATTACAATGGATTGAATGTTTATATCCCCCCAAGTTGACATATGAAGGGGGCCTCCAGTTAGGAGGTGGGGCCTTTTGGAGGTGAAGGGATTTAGTGCCCTTCATGAATTTAGTGCCCTAATTTTAAAGAGACTCCAGAGAGTGAGAGCTTCCTCGTCCCTTCTGTGTGAAATTAGAGAGAAAGTCATCTTTGAACCAGGAAATAGGTCTTCCCCAGACACCACCAGGTCTCCTGGAGCCTGGATCTTGGGCTTCCTAGGCTCTGAAACTGTTGTTTATAATAAGCTCTCCAGTCTGTAGTATTTTGTTATTGCAGCCCAAATGGACTAAGAAAGAAAACTGTAGACCATGTGCTTTAATGGAATTGTTAGTGTTTTTGAATATTTACTATTCACTAGGTGCTGTGATAAGCATTTTTCAGCAGTGTAGAGACAGTAATTTGCCAGGAATCACCAAATTATTAGTAGTATGAGTGTACACAAAACCCAGGAATATCTGAAATCAAAAATAGAATCCAGAGAAATCAAAAGAATTACATGAAATAGCCAAGTAAGTTTATTCAAGGAATGAAAAGGTGATTTGGCATTGTTAGTTAATTCTTATGATCTGTCATGAATTTTATTACTCTTTTAGAGTAATAAGGAATACCTACCTCACATCATCAGCATCATATGAGGTATAGTCCAATCAAGCTTAAAAAGAAAAGTGCTATCTTTACTGAAGTCAGCATTGTTCAGGAAGTTCTTAGCAAATGCAATAATACTTTTTATTTCCCAAAAGAAATGGAGTAGAAATATTGGAGAGAAACAAGCAAAGTGATACTTATGTACAGTTGATATGATGCCTTGAAAAAATCCATATGTAAGTCTGGACTCAAATTGGTCTAGATTCTCCAGAACTTCTCTATTATTAGTTTGCAGCTTAATTTGTCCACATTCAAAATCTTAATTTCTTCATCTATAAAATGAGGGTAATAATAGCACTCATTTTGTGAATTTAGGAGCCTCCAAAAAATAAAAATAAAATGTTATCAAGTTATTAATAAGTGTAGTACTTATAAAGCTTGAGAGTAAAAATGAAATTTAAGCTTAGTAAATATGTGTAGAAAAATCACTATCTGTTTTATGTGCCAGATGCAAGGTTCTCTTGCTTTGCTAAATTTCCTATCTAGAATAGTGCTGTTCAGTACAGCTTTCTGTGATCATGGAAATGTTCCATGCTTTCCATTATAGTAACCACTATATTGTAGCTATTGAGAACTTGAAATGTGGCTAGTATGTCTGAATTTTTAGTTTTATTGCATTTGAATACATTTAAATGGGAATAACGACATGTGACTGGTAACTACCATATTGGAAATTAAAGCTCTAGAGAATCTCATAAATTCACATGTTTTTATTTACTGTTGTTATGCTTTTAATTCCCAAATTAACACTCCAGGCAACACCTTACTCTAACCTTTGTTGTGTATCCATTTGCTAACTCCTCACCAACTCCAGCTTGTATATCTCAGTTTTTCTTATTTGTACCTTGCACTTTGCAGATCCAAAATAGAACTCAGGAATTGATCTCAATAAGGTTCAAAGAGAAGAAAAATATTACAAAATCCACTTTGAGAGAAACTACTTGCCTCACGGTATCCACAGTCTCCTCCTTATTTAGTAGTGTGGACCTCTATTTTTTTGTACACATTTTTCGTGGGATTCCTCGTAGTTAGTGGCTTCCAGCAAGTGTGAGTAAAGGGAGATGAACTGTTCTGTTTCTCTGTCCTGCTGCCTAGGACTAATGGCCATTTTGGAGATGGAGGAAAAACTAACCGAGGAGATATCCAAGTGGTCAGCTGGAAGGAACATAAGTTTCTGCCTCTTTATGTGAGCGTATAACACACTTCTCTGTTGTTTATGCCACTATTAGTTGGGATTTCCTTGAAATAAACAAGAACCTAATCTCATCCGAGGACAAGTACAGAACCTACATTATGAAATTATTAAAGACATTAAAAAATTGAATAAATGGAAAGTTGTACAAAATAACAGTAATAATACTAATGTAATAACAGCAATTCATACTGTTTGATTAGACTTAACCTGGAGATACAGTATGTGCTAAATAAATTTTTGCATATCTCAGCAACAGTGACACTTGCTAATGAGTGAATGTTCCTTTGAAAAAGATAAAGATAATGCATTCATTCAATATATATCTACTAAGTATCTGAAATGCCAAGCAACATTCTGCATTAGGAATAAAAATGAAACAAAAAAAATATCTAAGACTAACAAAGAAAACAAAAACAGGAAATTAGTTCTTTTCATTGATGATTTGCCTATGTTGACTAGAGCATTAGCTAGAATAAACTTTCAATTTTGAAAGTGTTTTAAAAACTACTGTCTATGTAAGTGAAAAATTGTTATACTTTTCTACTCCTGCAGTATTTTCACATAACTTAAAAATAACTGAATTATAAAATGAATATGGACAGAATAAGCTGGACAGGACAAGTTCATTACCAAATGTCATAGAATGTTAATAGTAAATCTTAAGTGAGAATATAGAAACAAAAATTATCCAAAATATTAGCAATCATTTTTTATGACAAGGTTGTCATATGCCAAACACTGGTCTAAATTCTTATATACATATTTAATACTTCAGCAGTCCTGAGGGAATTGCTTTTATATCTATCACTCTCATTTTACAGACGTGGTAACAAAGACCTGCAGGGTTAAGGAATGTGGCCAGGCTCAGACCTATAGTAAGCAGTGAAGTTGGTTTTCATAACCCAAGCATTCTTGCTACAGCATTGGCATTCCTAACCCATTACATGGTATGAAACAACACAGTCCCTTCTGCCTCCATGTTCTCAGCACAAAGTAAACTCTGCTATCACATGGATTAATACTCAAAGGGGAGTATTCCTCTAGACCCGGAAAAGAACTACAGTCAGAATTTCAAGGATACATATATAATTTAAAAAGTACTTTGTTCCCTTCCCTCCCAATTCTGGAATATATAATGGGGAAAATGTCACTACTGTGTGAGAATCACTTACCTAAACAAATCATAATAGGAAATATCAAATTTAGATAAAAATTTACATCTATCTCCTTTAATTTTTTTCCTATGTTGATTATCCTTTATTATCCTGAAACTACTAGATTCAGAACTCTAGTAGTGATTCTATATGATGATAAAAATTATCCCCTTGTTGTTTTTAGTAATAATAGCATTCTGACTTTTTTTTTTTAATTTAAAAAGGGGGAAGGGGGAAGTTCCCTGGTGGCTTAGCGGGTTAAGGATTGGGTATTGTCACTGCTGTGGCTTGGGTCACTACCGTGGTGTGGGTTTGATCCCTGGCCTGGGAACTTCCACATGGTGTGGGTGTGGCCAATAAGTAAACATGAAAATACAGTATATATTAAATGAGTAAATGAACAAAGTTGAAATAATAATGCACTTACCATACACATGCAGAGCATTTTGATCAATACAAAATGAATATTGATTCTGCATTTCTGGAAAAGACTGTGGCCAGAAAGCTATACCATAGCAAACAGAAAGTGAGTCTATTATTGCAGATTTGGAAGGGTCTCAGTTTTTTCTGCTTTTTAGTGCCGCACCTATGGCATATAGAAGTTCCCAGGCTAAGGGTCGAACTGGAACTGTAGCCACCTGCCTACACTACAGCCACAGCAACTCAGGATCTGAGCTGCATCTGCATCCTACACTGTAGCTCACGGCAATGCCAGATCCTTAACCCACTGAGTGAGGCCAGGGATCAAACCCACATCCTCAAGGATACTAGTCAGGTTCATTATCCCTGAGCCACAATGGGAACTCCTGAAAGTTAATTGTTTTTTACAGCATTGGACAACATATGACTTTTAGAGTGAGATAAAGTCATTTCACTGCTGTTTCCACCTACCACTTTTAAGCTGCAAGATCCCTCTGTACCTCATCTTCCTCATCTCTGAAATGGGTATAATTATCAACTCAAAGAATAGTTTCATAATCATTTCATTGAGAAAATGTTTAAACTAATAGTAGCGTTCTTGGCACTGCATTGTGATAGTGCGCAAAATATGGTAAAACATGATAGACATTTTCTCAAATATGCATATATAGATTTTAAATAATCTTATTTTTTTGCAGTGTGTGTAAAAATTAACTCAAAATAAACTGTAGACCTCAGTATAAACTTAACTACAAAACTTTAACAGAAAACCTCAGAGGAAATGTTTATAAGCTTGGTTTAAGCTAAGATTTTCTTAGATACAATGCTAAAAATACAACTTGTTTTTAAAAATTGACAGACTTTATCAAAATTAAAATCTTCTGGCCTTTGAAAAACTTGCTTAAAAACTGAAGAGTTTCAGAAATTCCCATCGTGGCTCAGTGATTAACGAATCCGACTAGGAACCATGAGGTTGCGGGTTTGATCCCTGGCCTCGCTCAGTGGGTTAAGGATCCAGCATTGCCATGAGCTGTGGTATAGATCGCAGATGCGGCTCGGATCTTGCATGCTGTGGCTGTGGTTAGCTCTGATTAGACCCCTAGTCCGGGAACCTCCATATGCCGTGGGTACAGCCCTAGAAGAGGCAAAAAGACAAAAAATAAAGAAATAAATTTTTTAAAATATGAAGAGTTTCTTTTCTGTGGAAAGGTTTACTTGTGCTGTATATTAGATTCCAGATATAAGTGATATCATATGGTATTTGCCTTTTTCTTTCTGACTTACTTCACTTATGTGAGAGTCTCTACTTCCATCCATATTGCTTCAAATGGCATTATTTTGTTCTTTTTCGTGGCTGAGTAGTATTCCATTGTGTATATATACCACATCTTCTTAATCTATTCATAAAAGTTACAATCTGGGGAACAGCTGAAAAATACATGCTGATAAGGACTTGTATTAAGAATATATTAAACACTTTCAATAATATTAAGGATCAGTTAAACATGGGAAAGAGATTTGAAGACAAGTTGATCAAAGAAGCTCTTGTATAGTAAGTGAACACATGAAACCTAGGTCATTGCAGTACACTGGGGTTCAGTGGTCTTTAGTACACTAGTTTGGGATCATTGTCACCATTTATGATATTTTTTCATTCACAAAATCATTCATGGATTAAATATTTAACTTAACAAATGAATGCATTTGAGAATGTAACTCATATGCATGGCTATTTATGTTTGTTTTAGGATATTATATCATATCCCATCTTTGTCACTGAAATTACACACTATGGTCTTACCTAAGGGAATATTTTGTAAGATCAAGTCATCATTACCAAACCATTTTATAAAACTATTCTAAACCATTTAGAAAACTATTCCTTTCCACCTCTCTCCACTGGAGCCTGGGCCCTAGACCTTGGATCCTGTTGCTCTCAAATCCATCATGACCCTTGGCCCTAATGCCCAGGTGAGTAGATAAACTGAAAGGATTTAGCTAGGGAATAGATAAGCAAACTGGACTCTTGACCAAATAGAATTCGACTCAGTATACAACATGGATGAATTTCAGATGTGTTATGCTGATAGAAGCTACAATCAGAAGACTACATTTATATGACATTTTGGAAAGGGGACAGAAAATAAATCAGCGTTTGCCAGGAAATAGAGGTGGGGAAGAGATTGTTTCCAGTGAGGCACAGGGGAACTTGGGAAGGGTTGTAAGAAATTGTTCCATAATTCAGTTATGGTGTGGGTTACATAATTATGTTTGTCAAAAATATTGACAAAAAAGAGTAGATTTTACTTTCTGTAAATTATACCTCAATAAGCATTACTAAAAAGCATAAACACAGATTTTCAAATAATAAAGCTCTCTTATCCTGATAAGCCAGAGTAGACCAACTGATTCAGTTTGCCTGATTCTTCAAAAACAATAAGCGGGGTCCCTCACCAGTCAGTTCCTTTCTCTGGATGCCCCCCAGCAGCAGCCATAATAATTCCTGTACTTTGAGAGTGGGTTTCAAAGCTTTTAAGAGTTTTGTTGTTTATGAATCAAAAGTATCTTTTTTAAGAAAAGTACAGTTGGGACTTAAAGAACATGAAGCAAAGCATATAGGACCTAGCCCCGGTGTCTCTGTGTGCACATATATTTGACAACAGTGATGCTATTTGTTGCCAGAAACCCTGCTGCCAATTCGACTGTTTCAGTTATAATACTGTACATAGCCTTGGTCTACCAGCCTTTTGTCAGAAGTCTAAAGGGCAATTTGTATGCTGGTGTTCTTCATGTAAATGAGGTCATTATCCTTTTAAAGGTATAAAGTCCCCTGTATGTGATGGAGCTTTCTAAGAAACAGACTTGACCTTTCTTTCCCCTATTCCGGTGCCTGCAGAGCCTGCACTCATTAGCTAGAATTTGACTCCATGACATTTTTACTTAATTTTCTTTTTCCTCTATGTTGGACACATGGGGCAACCATTTATGTTCTTTCTTGACCTGAGATGCTCTCTAATCTCTTTCCAGCTGTGGCATTTGTCATTCAGTCACATCAGGATATGGTGACCCTTCTTTCCCCACTGCAATTCCCAACTGTTAATTGATTCATTTTAGAGAAGGAGCTAGACACAGTCCTATGGACTTAGCACCATTTAATTAGCATTAACTAGAATAGTGGAAAGAAAAGCAATTTCCTTTGGAGTGGAAATATCTTCTTTATGAGGTAGTAGAGGAAAAAAATAATAATAGTTTTTAAAGCTCTTCGTTTTTTTAAGCGCTATGATCGATGATAGACTTTACGTCAGTATTTCTTTCTATTGGTATTGATGGTGATGACAATAACTGTAAGTAATATTATAATAATAATAATTGGGATTCAAACCCAGATCTTTCTGATTACAAAGCCCATACTGTTCATCATTATGCTAAGAAATTCATGTGATAACTACCACCAGCATACCAAGGACTGTGCTAATCACCTTATGTCCTCACAGCCTAACAAGGTAAGTTTCATTAAGCCAGTGTGGTAGATAGAGAAGACACTGAGTTTCAGAGAGGTGAAGCAGCTCACCCAGCGTCGCCCACTTGCTATGACTGAAATCAGAGCCCAGGAATGCTCTGACAGTGTGTCCAAGCTTCATGTTGCTGCCTGCACCACCCTGCCTGTAGATTGTTAAGGCACTAGCAAAGACATCTCTGCAAGTATCAAGGACATTGCTAGACACTTTTTAAAATGCGTAAAATGTGTTCCCTTTTATGATTCTGATGAGCTTTGAACTTGAATAGAACTTAATAAATTGTAGAACCTTAGGACTGCAGGATAGTTATATGAGTTTTAAAGGCATTGCTTTATTTATTCAACCAGAGACATTAATTGATTGCTTAATATGTGCATGGAAACTCAGAGAAGGTTTCATCCCTATCTTTCAGCAATCTGCAGATATCAGGTGTGAATGGATAAAGGAATAAGGGATATCAGTGTAGCATGGTACATTCTATGATACAGGCGTGCACAGGAGCTTATGAGGACATAGAAGGTGGCAATTTGTGTAAGGTGGAAGTGTGCTTATCACTGAAGTCTTCCCAGAGCAGGTGGTACTGAGCTGAGCTGTGGAATGGGTTCTGTTTGGCTAACTGCAGGGAAGTTGTATGCAAAGCAGAAGGGGAGGTTTGTGTGAAAGGCAGAGAACATACATCAGTAAAGGCTGAATCAAAATGTTGAGGGGAATGTTTTGGAGACTGCTTAACAAGGAGGGGGGTGGATATAATAATCTGTTTTAATTGCCCTCTTCCTTTGGTTATGTAGGGTTTCATTCTCAATCTGTTTCATCCTAGAAGCATCTTCCTGGCAGGACACTTTGCTCCTTCTATAGCAGATGTTGTGCAGTGGCCATAGAGCTTGGTTGCCTGGGAGGGAAACAAAGGATTGATTGCTCAGATGTTAACTATAATTCTCTGGGTTCATGAACCGATTGTAAATTTTTTGAGCAGAGTTTTAGCCTTGCCATGAAAACTCCTACTGTCCTGCCGCTTGCTTCTGGTTAAAAAGAAAAAAATAAGGCAAAGAAGAAGGATCTATTTCTTCCTGAGCAGAAATGAATACATGCAAACTTCCCTAATTTTCATAATAGAACGTTGGCCTTGTCACCTGCATGCCTGGCATGTAACAAGCATAGGGACCTCTCGTTGAATGTTAGTGATTATATTCTAAATACTTGGAGGTATTCAACATAATTCTGTGAACTAGCATATATAATTATTATAAAAAAACTTGTGCTAAATTAAAGAGAATATTACATGACTCCTAGGGCAAGTCAGTCGGTAGTATCTGCACCATAATCATGCTAGTAAATCTTACCCTTTTGATTTCTTCTATCACTTTGAAGATTTATGAGCTTCTCTTACTTTCCAAAGTTGTTCTTCCTCCAGAGATTTGAAAAGCATTTCCCTCTGTTTCCTACTGGTTTTTCCATAGTTTGGTATTTCAACTTTTTACTTATCAGGTATTTCATCGATACATAAATATATATTTGTATCTTTGTATAACAGAGGAGATAAGCTTCTAAATTGTGTTCAAGGAGCTAATTGTTACCAATTATTAATCATTTGTTAAATGATGTTTACCTGCTGCATTGACTTATGCTATATCTTCTGTCATACTTTAAATTCAGAGTGGATTTCTCTGATACCAGTTCTATTCTATTGATCTCTCTTTTGTCTTACACAACCAGCATTTATTTTGAAATGTCATAGTTTTATAGAAAATTTTGATATTAGCTATGGCTAAATTTCTTCATTACTCTCCTTTTAAACTTTTCTGAGGAGTTCCCTGGTGGTCTAGTGGTTAGGATTAGACACTTTCCCCGCTGAGGACCATATTCAGTACCTGGTCTAGGAACTGAGATCCCATATCAAGCTTCTGCATGCTGTGGCTAGAAAAACAAAAACAAAAACAAAAAAATGGAAACAAAAGCTTGTCCATTCTTATCATAATATTTTCTATTTTTATTGCACAAGGCCTTTAGAATTATTTAATTAGGAGTTTTCATTGTGGCTCAGCAGGTTAAGAACCTGACATAGTGTCCATGAGGATGCAGGTCTGATTCCTGACCTCGCTCAGTGGGTTAAGGATCCAGTGTTGCCATAGCCACAGCCGTAGTCCAGATCTGTAGTTGCAGCTCTGATTCAACCCCTAGCCCAGGAACTTTCATATGCCACAGATGTGGCCCTAAAAAGAAAAGGAAAAAAGGAATCATTTCATTAAGCCCAACGAGATTTTGTTAGACTATTGTAGTAGATGTTTTCATAGATTAAAAGTGAGTTTTTGAACACACACACACACACACATATATATTTACCTCTGTCTATTGAAAATAACTCATTTAAAGCTTTTAAATAATCTTTGTTCATCCTTCCTAGACTTCATTTCCTTCTTGAGTTTTGGGTAATTGTTCTTACTTTTTTTTTTTTTTCAGTTTGAATATAGATAGTCCACTTCCAGAAATGGTAGAAACAGGAAAACAACAAAGAATAGTTTATATAGTTTTTTTTTTCTTTTTGTCTGCTAGCCTTAAACTATTTTTTCCATACTTCAGGCCTATCTCTGCCTCATTTTTTCCACATATAACATGCAGCTAAAAGGCCATTTGTTCTGTTTCAACTTTTTAAAACTTGGCTTTCTCCTCCTGTTAGCCTTCCTAGGGTGGTTCTCTCTAGCCAGGCCCCTCTTTCCTGTCAAGCCTGAGTCTGCTGCTCCTTCTGAAGCTCCCTTCTCCTCCTGTGTTTGAGCTTATCAGAGGGTTCCCTAGGCAATTACATCAGTCCTCTAGGTACCACCTCCTTTTCTCCCTAGTTGAGGTAATTTTTTATTGGACTACCCCTCTGGTCTGTGAGACCTTTTTATTCCTCTTGGATCCATATTTTTTTAAGAGTCTCTGGCCATGGACTTACAAAATATTTTCCCAGAACTTTCTGAACTGCCTAATCAGCATATCTAAATAAATTTTATGTTTTTTTCTCTTGACTGCTATAATCTTTGCTATGATATATTCACAGCCCCCCATACTCCCATTATTGCACCTTGCTAATGTATTTCTGGTCACATATGAGTGAAAAATAGAAATTCTCATCTTTTTTTTCTTCAGTCATCTAAAAGATGCTGTTGCAATCGCCTTAACGAGGACTTGTTTAATGCTCTTGTTTCTGGAGAGCTAAGGGGTTTCCCAACTCTCGTTGTCCATGTGTGTAACAACAGTGTGAACTGTGTGATTAATTTGAATAGTGGATTCATGAAGAGAGTATGTGGTATAGCAGTGCCTTGGAGAAGCAGGGACCAATGCAGAAACAGAAAGAAATTACCAACCTCAGGGTGTAGGTGTATATGTATTAGGTGGTGAAGAGGGGCAGGAAAGCATACATTTGCAAACTTATAATTTTACAAGTGCAGTCACATACCTGGGGCTCAGTAGCATGCAAATGATTTATTGTAATTTCTGAGCTATCTGTGTCATCATGGTCAATTTGTTGGAGTCATTCTTTTTTTTTTTTTTGCCTTTTCTAGGGCTGTACCCGTGGCATATGGGGGTTCCCAGGCTAGGGGTCTAATTGGAGCTGTAGTCACTGGCCTATGCCAGAGCCACACCAATGTGGGGATCCGAGCCGCATCTGCGACCTCCACCACAGCTCATGGCAATGCCAGATCCTTAACCCACTGAGCAAGGCCAGGGATTGAACCCGCAACCTCATGGTTCGTAGTCAGATCTGTTAACCACTGAGGCACGATGGGAACCTTTGGAGTCATTCTTGATATCTGTTCTGACAATGTACCAGTGATGATGAAGTGACAAGAACCCACAAAATATACCACATCTTCTTAATCCATTCATTTGTCAATGGACATGTAGGTTGTTTGTTTTCATGTCTTGGCTATTGCGAATAGTGCTTCAGTGAACATATGGGTGCTTGTATCTTTTACAAGTTTAATCGGAATAAATGCCCAAGGGTGGGATTGCTGGATCACATGGTAGTTCTATATTTAGTTTTCTGAGGTACCTCCATACTGTTTCCCATAGTAGTTGTACCAATTTACATTCATTCCTACAGTGTAAGAGGGTTCCCTTTTCTCCACACCCCCTCCAGCATTTGTTATTTGTGGACTTGTTAATGGTGGCCACTCTGACAGGTGTGAGGTGGTACCTCATAGCAGTTTTGATTTGCACTTCTCTAACAATCAGTGATGTTGAGCATTTTTTCATGTGCTTGTTGGCCATCTGCATATCTTCTTCAAAGAAATGTCTATTCAGGTCTTTTGCCCAGTTTTCCATTGGGCTGGTGGCTTTTTTGCTGTTGAGTTGTGTATTTTGCTGTTGAGTTGTGTATGTGTATTTTAAAGATTAAGCCCTTGTCAGTTGCATCATTTGATGCATCATTTGAAACTATTTTCTCCCCTTCTGTAAGTTGTCTTTTTGGTTTCTTTTTGGTTTCCTTTGCTATGCAAAAGCTTGTCAGTTGGATTAGATCCCATTGGTTGATTTTTGCTTTGATTTCTGTTGCTTTAGGAGACTGACCTGAGAAAACATCTGTAAGGTAGATGTCAGAGAATGTTTTGCCTATGTGCTCTTCTAAGAGTTTGATGGTGTCTTGTCTTATATTTAAGTATTTCAGCCACTTTAGTTTATTTCTGTGCATGGTGTGAGGGTGTGTTCCAGTTTCATTGATTCACATGCAGCTGTCTGGTTTTCCCAGTGCCACCTGCTGAAAAGACTGTCTTTTTCCCATTTTCTACTCTTGCCCCCTTGGTTGAAGATTAATTGACCATAGGTGTCTGGGTTTATTTCTGGGTTCTCTCTTCTGTTCCACTGGTCTGTCTGTCTGTTTTAGTACCAGGACCACACTGTGTTGATGACTGTGGCTTTGTAATAATGCCTGAAGTCTGGGAGAGTTATGCTTCCTGCTTGGCTTGTGTTCCTCAGGATTGCTTTGGCAATTCTGGGTCTTTTGTGGTTCCATGTAAAATTTTGGGTTGTTTGTTCTAGATTTGTGAACAATGTCATGGGTAACTCGATAGGGATTGCATTGAATCTGTAGATTGCTTTGTGTAGTATGGCCATTAATTTTTCCAATCCAGGAGCATGGACTATCTTTCCATTTCTTTGAATCCTCTTTAATTTCCTTGATTAATGTTTTGTAGTTCTCAGCATAAGTCTTTCACCTCCTTGATCAGATTTATTCCTAGGTATTTAATTTTGGGGGTGCAATATTAAGGCATATATATATATATATATATATATATACCCCAAAATAATGCCATTTGTAGCAACATGGATGGAACTAGAGACTCTCATACTAAGTGAAGTAAGTAAGAAAGAGACAAATACCATATGACATCACTTTTATCTGGAATCTAATATAAAGCACGAGTGACCTTTTCACAGAAAAGAAATGCATGGACTTGGAGAACAGACTTGTGGTTTCCAAGGGGCAGAGAGCGGGATGGACTTGGAATTTGGGGTTAATAGATGCAAGCTATTGCCTTTGGAGTGGATACGCAATGTGATCTTGCTGTATAGCTCAGGAAACTATATCTAGTCAGTTGTGATGGAACATGAGAAAAAGAAAATATGTGTGTGTGTGTGTGTGTGTGTGAGACTGGTTCACCTTGTTATACAGTAGAAAATTGACAGAACACTGCAAACCAACTATAATGGAAAAAAATAAAAATCATCACAATAGAAAAAAGAGAAAACCATAAAAAACCCCACAAAATTATAAAGAAATATGTAGGAGTTCCCATCATTGCTCAGTGGTTAAGGAACCCAGCTAGTGTCCATGAGGATGGGGGTTTGATCCCTGGCCTTGCTCAATGTGTTGATGATACGGCCTTGCTGTGGCTGTGGTGTAGGTCCTCAGCTACAGCTTCGATTTGACCCCTAGCCTGGGAACCTCCATATGCTGCAGGTGCAATTCTAAAAAGACCAAAGAAAAAAATAAAAAGAAAGATCTAGATAATCTTACAAATTACCTATAATTAAATAAAATGAGGCTTTCTAAAAATGTTTCCTCTTTTCATTATCTTATTCTCTGCTTTTCAAAATGCTCTTCATCCTTCTAGATTCTGTTCAGTTATCCCATCTTGATGAAGCTTGCAGTGATAGACCCAGGCAGCCATAGTTACCCTTTCTTTTGTGTTTTCATCCATTTGTATTGTGATTATTAATGGATCTTTTATCCCTGTTTTGTATTTGAACCCTCAGCAACAGACAATATCCCTTGTCACGTTTTTCTATTTGTGATATATATACCATATGTTAGAGGTATATGTATATTACTATATAATAGGTCCTAGATATATTTGTAAAACATAACATTAAACAACTGTATGCTTGAAGGTATTAGGCTTGCTTGACCTACATGAGCTGATCTACGAAAGACGTGAAAATATCGTAAATTTAAATACTTACTTTTAGATCTGTCACCACCAAATAAAAGTCCAGAGGAGTGTTTGAGGTTCAATATAAAAAAATATTTCTAATAATTTGAAATATTGCAATAAACTGATTTGTGAGTAGTTTCTATTCCACTAATGAAAGCTCTCAGGGAACAGAGGATTGTTTATATACATCTATTATGTGTGTGTGGATGAATGATAAGATGTTCAAGTGGATATGATTTCTTATGCAAAGAAACCTTAAAACTGATGAGTATGTGAATTTATGTGGGGACATGGTGTGCAGAAGCTATTTTCAATATCCCAGAGGTTACGAAAAAACAAACTTACCTACAACAAATCTTAATAGTTTTTTAAAGCTTCTTAGTGTTTTGTTTTGAGCCAGACTTATCAATTGAACGACACTGGTTATCATGTAAACACAAAGCTCCAATTGGCTGTTAGTCGTGGGTTACATCTGATATTCATAAAAACTTTAAAACCAGTTATTGTTTCGAGGGGTAGGGATTTCAAAAAATGAAGCCCATGCAGAAAGTATATTGAAAGATTTTTGATCACAAACTGAATTAATTTCACTCTGTACATTATTTCATGGATTCTTTTCTCCCCCCAGTATTTTCTGCATCTCTGAGATAAGGATGCAACTTACAATGGTGGTATATTTAACTGCAGTGTTTTAAATCTTTTCTAATGATGCATAAAATAAAGATGCCATTTATAATCAGCAAAATCTTAATATTCAGAGAATATGGTGATTTGATTTACAGTGGCTGGGAAAGTATGTATAGTTCAGGCATCAGGCCATCTGAATCAAGATCCTGTGTTACCTAGGACAGCTCCTTAATTTTTCTGAGACTGTTTTCTCATCTGGAAAATGGAGATAATAATACCTACTTCTTAGACTGCCTATAAAAAAATGAATGCGATGATACTTGAAATGTGTTAAGCTTTTCTTCTTATATTTGTTCCAACTTGTCAGTGCCAGAACAAGTTAAGGCTTGTCCCAAATTGCCAAAATTACCAGTTAAAAAAATTACTGAGAATCTTGGAAAATGTGACACTATTTTATTTTATTATGCAAATAGTTTTGACCTCCAGAGATTATTTATTTTGCTTTGGAAGCCTCATTTCTTCCGTACTGCTAACCAAACAGTTTATTCCATTTTGTGTAACAATTTATAATGAACCTTAAAAGAACTACTGATTATCTTAGAGTTTTTGGCTCAATTACCTGTTTCAAATGCTCAATGACTAACGAAAGCATGTCATTTTCTCTTCTCCTGCACAGTGGAATATAACAATAGACTGTGAATAGAGCAAATCAAAGAGGCACAAATACCAGTATAAGGGGCTCATTGTGTTTAGTTTGTAGTCCTGTCATATGGTTTTAATTTAGGTCATCTGATTGATTAGGACATACTGACAGATAGCACATTGTCCTCTCTTAGAATCTCTAGACACTTTAATATTCCTATTCTTATCTGTCCATTTTGATTCCAAATCTTAAGTGAAAATGGAATTACAGCATTCACTTTGTTTTCCTGTGCTAAGTGATTATCTCTGAAGTGCAATTTTGTGATTAGGCAAGATGGCATGCATACACTCAGCTAATGCTGATTTCCCCCAGGGTGCAGAACAGGTAAATTCATAATGAATGGATGTTGTGCTTTGATTTCAAATGCATGTGAAACCTCACCACACTTGGTAGTTTTATTTTAAAAATGTATTTAATTATTCTAAAATTAACAGGAGAATATTAAAATTGAACTTTAGAAAATGGCATTTAAACATAAGTCAAGAGTGCTAACTGCTTATGAATGTTAATCCCCTTCAGAAAGTGAAAAAACAAATGTACCTGACATAGACTGGGTGAGGGAGATCCACTGAAAATCTTCTTTTTAATTATATTCTTTCTGATTAATTAAAAAAAGAAATCTGAATGCATCTAGGTATTACTATTGACACATTCTAACATTCCTTATTTTGAAAACTACTGTAATTATTCACCTAATTGCTATCATGGTATTGTCATAGTTGTTTGGTCCTGAGGGGTGACATTTGCTGGGGGTGGGGGGAGTGGGGGAGAGAGGGAGGGGAGAAGTTGGGAATTAATGGTTCACACACAATATTTTCTTTAAGTGTTTTCCTTGATGTTTTAAAACAAATTTGTCCATGAGGATTCAACATTTACAAATTGGACACATTTTGGCCAAATTACAAAAGTAGATAATTGGTACCCAAACCACACCTTTGTATTGATTTACTTAGAATACACATTGACTTATTATCATAAATCTTGAAGTGAGAAACATAACAAGACAATTTCCCAATCTTACTTCAGTTGAATCCTTTTTATAAGGAATATCTAATCAGAACTCTACATAGGCAGTGCTCTATCAGGTTAGTCAGCTATAGTTCTTTGCTTAGTTCCTTCTTCCCATACTTCAATCTCTCAGCCTACTGTCCAGTATACAATAAGAGCTCAATAACTCTTAGTCTTATTATTATTATCTTTCCATAGAGTAAAAACAGTACCTTTAGCAAATCGACAGTTGATTTTCAGTAATAAAGCACATTAATTTGGAATAAAGTACTTTTATTCCAGGTTCAAGGGAAAACCAACCCATTAAATTTTTTAATCTCCTTTCATGGTCCAGATATATGTTCTATGAACTATCAGTAGTGTTCTTTCTGGTTGAAATGATTCACTTTCCTGCATGTTCTGTTGTCACTTGCCCTGAGGGATGGGATACCCTCAAAGTTGTCCTCATAATTTTAGACACCTTTCCAGCAGAGATGGATTGCCTACAGTTTCAAGGTTCACTCTTTCCCACCTTGCGTATTTTTAACATGGTTAAGCACTTCATAAATGCATTCAACGGGCAATTAGCTTGCTCTATACCTGTTATCCAAGGCGCCATCAGGAAAACTACAGGTGTTTATTTCCCACACCATGGGGCTGTTGGATATAACTCTTTGGACAGAGTTAGAAAAGATAAGATGCAGAGCTCTCTCTGTGGCGTAATGGGATAGGTGATGTCTTAGGAGCGCTGGGACGTGGGTTTGATCCCCAGCCCAGCACAGTGGGTTAAAGATCCCAGCATTGTTGTGCCTGCAGCTTCGTTCAAGACTGAGGCTCAGATCTGGTCCCTGGCCTGGGAGCTCCATGTGCCACAGGGTGGACAGAAAAAAAAGATGCAACATTGGTATGATGAAAAGGACAGTAGTTTGGGGACAAAACACTTGTGGGTTGTAGTCTTAGTTCTAGTCAGTCACAGGACAAATTTTGTAGCTTCTTTGAACTTTAGAAGTCTTAGTTATTGCAGAATTGTTTCTTTGTTTTTATCTCTTTCCTGCTGGTCTGGTAGACTCTATAAAGATGTCTTACTTATCTTTATCTCTTTAGCCCTGGCATGATGCCATTGACAACCTTGAAAAGGTTTTAAGAAGTATTTGTTGAAAAAAATAAGGCAAGAAGACAAACAGGAGGAAGAGAAAGGAAGGCATAATAGAAGGATGTATTTAGGGTCTGAGTTTTTCCCAACATTCTCTTTGCATAAAATGTTATGAAATCTGAGTTCCATTGTGGTTCAGCAGGTTAACAACCCAACATAGCTACATAGATGCAGGTTCAATCTCTGGCCTTGCTCAGTAGGTTAAGGATCTGGCATTGCCACAGGCAGCAGCCTAGTTTGCAGATGCTGCTCTGATCTGATGTTGCCGTGGCTTGGCATAGGCTTCAGCAGTAGCTCTGATTCGACCCCTAGGCTGGGAACTTCCATATGCTGCACATGTGACCCTAAAAAGAAAAAAACAGTTAAACAAACAAAACCTTGTGAAGCACACATAATTCTGTTCTAGGATTAATGGAAGTTTAAACTTTAAGAGTTAAGAGAAGTCATGATTAGTGAAGTCACTCTTTTATGTATGGGAAACTGAGGCTCTGGATAATAAAGTGGTAATGGCCAAGCCTCATCCAGCTCTTCTCACTGGAAGGTCAGCCCTCTCTGGACTATTCTGGGCAGACTCAGCATCAGGCTCTGTGTACAAACAGGTCTAGAAAGATACAGCTATACCCATTAGAATCTGGGGAAGAAGAGTGGTCTTTCACGTTCAATTTTCTATACTTGCTATTTCTTGATTTAAGCAATGCCCAAAAAAGTGTAAAGTACATTTATAACATAATAAAAATATCATGTGGAAAAGTATAATTTTTAAAAATAATGAATTTCAATACTTTGTATAAATACCATATAGAATAAGTAACAAAAAAGTACCCTGCAGCATGAGTATGATTTGCTAACATATATTTCTCAGAGTAGACTGAGCTTCACCAGTTTGTGTATTAAATCCCTGTTTGGCATGTTGGTGAAGAGGCTGCTTGGTTATTTTTAGGTCAAGATTTAAACGCTTGGTTAAATTGCCTAGTTCAGACAACTCTGTCTCCCTAAGAAGAGGTAAAGTATTTTAAAGTTAACATCCCGTACATATAAATTGGGTTGAGTTCTCCTTTCATCCATGCTTTCTCCTAGTGGTTTGGCTATTTTTGAAATAGCCTGAGACTTTGGCAAGCAGGAAGATGAGAGAGGTTGCTGTGCTACCACCTGTGAAGCTGTGGTTGGGAAGAGTCAAGCAGTGTTGTATCTTGTCTTTCCTGACGTTGCCCAAAGTTATATCCATACTTGTATGTTAGTTACCTTGCATACTAATTACCTACACATCAGGGTCTTCATTCAGCTTACTTTTCAATGTTGCTATTTTCACAGCTTCTGCCACCTTTGAAGACTTCCAGATTCGTCCACACACTCTCTTTGTTCATTCGTACAGAGCCCCAGCTTTCTGTGATCACTGTGGAGAAATGCTGTGGGGGCTGGTGCGTCAAGGCCTTAAATGTGAAGGTAAGGTGTTTCCTTCCCCACATGCTGGAGTTATCTGCTTATGTTGTGCCCTCCACTGCTATGCCTTCTTTCCCTCAGCTGTCTTCCAGGGATCTGGGGAGTGCATGGATTCTGTTCTTTTCCTTTTTTACGTTTCCTGTCTTTAATGTATTAGCTCTGTTCTGGAAAACCAGATATTCCTGTCTTTTCCCCTATGCCGTTTGGATATGTTTCTCTCCTATATGGTATTGGTTATTTTGGCAAGAGACCAAACATAAAATTTGCATCATAAACCAAAACGTGGAATAATGGGTATTCAATAAATGTTTGTTGGCATGAGCTGAGATTCAAGAGGTTAATCAAACCATTCAAGGTTGCTCAGCTCTAGAGTAGAAGGCTGGCACTTGTACTGGCTTTCTACGTCAAGATCATGGTTTTCTTGTTTGATTTTTGTTTTTCAGTCATCCTCTACAGGTTGAACTCCTTGAACATAGTTTCTGGTACACTATGATATCATCTTAAAAACTTACCAACAATTCAAGTTTTTAGAACACTGATGTAATCTTAAAAACTGACCAAATCATACCCTGCTCTTTTTTGATTAAGGGGTGGGGCAGTGTCGGATAAAACTGTTTGAACTTTGACCCCCTCAAAAAATGCTTTTATGATGAAACCCATAAATAAAATAAGGATAATTTTTGAATTTCTGTCTGTAAAAATGTAAGTTAGGAGACAGTGAGGTAGAGAAAGCCTGCCTAAAGTGTGGTTTTGTGAAAATTTGTCTGGCCTGCTGCGTTACATATGGGGAAATTCCAAACAGCAAGACTTTGTAAGGTAACTATGAACAATAGAAATATTGAAAGAAAAATGATGCTTTCCTAATTTTCTACCATGTGGAAACCAGAATGTGAAGTATTTTACATATGTTCTTAATGATTGTACAAGGTAATTATTAACCCCATTTTCTAGACATGAAAACTAAGGTGAAGTAATTTATGCAAGGCCGAGTGGACAAACAAGTTGTGGAGCCATGATCTAAATCAATGTAGTTCAAAAGTTGTGATGCATTATGATTAATTTTCCCTCCATATCCACTCGCAGTAGAACTTGTGGCAGCTAAAAAAAGCTTAGGTCATCTCTGGAATATTGTTTCTAGACCCTCAAAGCCCAAGTCCATTATGTTAGAAACTATTTTAAAAAATGATAACCAGGATAGTTGCTGCATTCATCCAATAAAGTCAGATTTTAAAACCCAGCTTATTGACACATTGGGCAAAGAAATCAGAAAAAGCTCAAAAGAAAGCTTAAAATTTCAAACAGCCTCAAGAAAAATGGAAGTGTAGTACAATTTTTGAAAATTCATAATTTACAACTTCTAGAATAGCTTTTAATTCATGGTTGAACAAAAGTCATTTTTACTTTCTCTTTGCAGGATGCGGTCTGAATTACCACAAGAGATGTGCATTTAAAATTCCCAACAATTGCAGTGGCGTGAGACGGAGAAGGCTCTCGAATGTTTCCCTCACTGGGCTCAGCACTGTCCGCACGGCATCTGCCGAGCTCTCCACCAGTGCACCTGATGAGCCCCTTCTGGTATGTCCTTTTCTTTATCCATTTCGGTAGGACAGTATGATAATGGTGTCAATCCAAGACAGTGTCCTGGGAAGGAGGATAGAGCCAGGGTGCTAATGACTGTGTTTCTGTAGGGTTTGTGCTTTAAATTGGTCAATGCTTCAATAAATGTCCAACAGCTTTGCTTTTATCTGTGAGCTTATAAAATATGGAGATTTCATCATTATCTTGGAGCCATGGCAGCACTGTCACGTGTGATTGTTGTACAGCATAGTTTGTCAAAATTTGGAAACCAGAGATAAAAGATGCTCTTCTCTGAAGATTATTAGCATACTTTGTGGCATAGCTGACTTTTATTTTGGGAGGAAGTTTGAAATTTGCCCATATGAAAATATGAAAGTCTTTTTTTTCTTTTTTTAAGAGCCACATCTGCAGCATATGGAGATCCTGGCTAGGGGTCAAATTGGAGCCATGGCCGCTGGTCTGCACCACAGCCACAACCACCAGGTCTGAGCCACATCTGCAACCTATACCACAGCTTGCAGCAACACTGGATCCTTAACCCAATGAGTGAGGCCAGAGATCAAACCTGAATCCTCATGGATACTAGTCAGGTTCTTAACCTGCTGAGCCATACTGGGAACTCTGAAAACATGAAAGTCTTTTAATTGCTTGGCATCAATGGCATACCTACCGCATATTGTCAGAGTGACGCTGATGGACAAATACCATGAGAAAAAAAAGCCCTTAAAACTTTAAATATTTTCATTAGCTCTAAAATATATATCTATGGATATGGCTGAAATATTTTTCTTGAAGTTAAATTTGGAAAATTGTGATACTTATGTGCCTTTTTAAAATGAGTGTTATTCTGAAATAAGCCAGTGGTGTGAGCTTAAATTTCCTATAATTACTCCATCTGCTAATGGATATAACAAAGTTCTTTACAATTTAATTACTTTAAAAAAAAGAGAGAAAAAATTAAAAATTATGAAACATTTAGGTCAAATAAATCCATGGAGAGAAGAAGGACAGTACATTTTAAAGACATCTCTAAAAAGTTGCATTAATTGCTTGTTTGGAAACTATTTCATTATGATCTTTATATTGTTTAAATTTTGTTACCACATAAACCATGCATAAAACTCAAATGAATGCTTATTTTAATAAACAGGAAAAATCCATACTCTATGTTTCTTTGACTTTCTTTTGGAAGTTTCTTGTGTTTCCATGAATAAACCTGTTAGGGGGAGGCATGCATTAACTCCCACCAATAACTAGAAGAATATATTATATTTTGATGACTATTCAAAATGCATTGTGTGATTATAAATCTATAAAGTTATATTAATTAGAATCAGTGACATTCTTCTTGAAAGGTGTTTAAATCAAAATCCATTTACTTTTTGAAATAACCCTCATATTACCTTCCCAACTCTGCAGTTTATGGATTTTGTTTGAATTTTTATAAGTAGTGATTATGGAAGTTACAGAAGTGACTCTTGTTTTTATATAGTCATCGAGAGTCATACTATTTACAGGATAGACAATGTAAAACAAGTTTAAGAAACAAAATTATAGGAGTTCCTGTTGTGGCTCAGTGGAAATGAATCTTACTAGCATCCATGAGGATGTAGGTTCAACCCCTGGCCTTGCTCAGTGGGTTAAGGATCCTGTGTTGCCATGAGCTGTGGTGTAGGTCTCAGACACAGCTTGAATCTGACATTGCTATGGCTCTGGTATAGGCTGGTGGCTACAGCTCTGATTCAACCCCTAGCCTGGGAACCTCCACGTGCTGCGGGTGTGGCCCTAAAAAAAGCCAAAAAAAAAAAAAAAAGAGAGAGAGAGAGAAAGAAACACAATTGTAAATTAATGTGTATTGTTGTAGTTTTATGAGGAAAAAAGTTTCAAAAATTAACATCTAATACGAAATCTAAAGTCCTAAAGTTATTCATCATTAGAAGAGTTTAGAATGTAGATATTTAATGCTAAAGATTCTTCTTTTGCAATTTCCCCTTGTGGCTCAGCAGTATCGAGCCTGACTAGTATCCATGAGGATGTGGGTTTGATCCCTGGCCTCTCTCAGTGGGTTAAGGATCCGGCGTTGCTGTGAGCTGTGGCGTAGGTTGGAGATGCAGCTCGGATCCCAAATTGCTGTGGCTATGGCGGAGGCCGGCAGCTACAGCTTTGATTCTACCCCTAGTTTAGGAATTTCCATATGCTGCATGCGTAGCCCTAAAAGGGAAAAAAAAAATTCTTGTCTTAAAATGATCAATTTTTTATAATACACACATATACACATGTATGTATACACACGTATATATATATATACTTCAAAACATCACATATATATCACTTACATTTCATAAGTATAATTAAATTATTATATACATGCATATTTGTATAGATGTAAGTATATAATTTATATATACATTTAATTTAGGTAACTAGTCTTTAATGCAGGTTTTTCTGTTTTTCAATCAAATTATTTAATTGCTTTATTTAATCAAATTACATAATTGTTTAATTATTCAAATTACTTGATTACAAGCTATATTGTACATCAGATGTTGTAATTCATTAGTGCTTTACTGCTGAATGGAATTTTTTGTAATAGAATACTTAAAAATATGATTAAATATATTTTAAAAATCAGATTTTAACTATATCTGTCAAGAATGTTTGTAGAAGTTTGATCAAATTAGATATTTATGAGGTGAGAAAATATTGGGACCACAAAATACTTTGCAAAATATTATTTTAAACTTTCATAATCTTGTATAAAATGCCCTGTGGGTAACCTTTTAATGAAAAATGGCTTTGGAAATAATGTTTGTGGCACACTGGCTCTCAAAATCATGTTTTACATTCATCCAAGCCCTTTGTGCCTCTGCGGGGTGCTTGGGTATCTCCCTTGGCATGCTTGGAGGGCAGCAGATATGTGTCTTTATCCCTGGACAAATGATAAAGGCCAGTAACTGTAGTTTAAAAGTTATAGTGGATGCTGGAGTTACCACTGTGGCACAGTGGGTTAAGAATCTGACTGCAGTGACTCAACTTTGATCCCCAGCCCAGTGCAATGGGTTAAAGGATCTGGCATTGCTTCTGCTGTGGTGTAGGTCACAGCTGTGGCTCACATTCAGTACCTGGCCCAGGAACTTCCATATACTGTGGGTGTGGCCATTTAAGAAAAAAAAAAAAAAGTTATAGTGAATGCATAATCAAGGGTAATCTTATAGTAATGATAGTATAATATTTTAGTCCCCTACAATAAAGAATGTTTTCCATTCCTGAAGAGAATGATGGCCCGGATAAAGATGGCTTGGCTAATTAATGCCACTAGACTACCCAATAGCAAGTTTGCCATAAATATAGATTTTCTCCCAAATGTAAGAAAACGATTTTTCTCTTCCATACCTGATCGCCTATTTTGACTATAAAATCACCATTTCACATTTAGATTAAAATATTGGTAATTCTATTAATTTAACCATTTCTGGAACATAACTTGAATCTTGGCTATCTATAATAATGCTAAGATAGGAGAAAATGTATAACAACATAGATCTTATGACAAGCTTTATCAACTTCAGCAGAAAACTGTATTATTATCCCTACTATGATGCAGTCCATTCTTAAGAAAATCCAGGAGTTTCCATTGTGGCTCAGCAGTATCAAACTCAAAGAGTATCCATTAGGATGCTGGTTCCATCCATGGCCCCACTCAGTGGGTTAAGAATCTGGCATTTCCCTGAGCTGTGGTGTAGGTTGCTGATGCAGCTTGGATCCCACATTGCTGTGGCGGTAGCATAGGCCAGCAGCTGCGGTTCCAATTTGACCCCTATCCTGGGAACTTTCATCTGCCACAGGTGCAGCCCTTAAAAAAAAAAAAAAAAAAGAAAAAGAAAAGAAAAGAGAAAAAGAAAATCCAAAATGTGGTAAGTGTGGTCGATTTATGGCATAACAGCTCTTCAAAAATGTATATCTTTTTGTACATCATCACTTGTATTAGAAGAATCAAGAAAAACTCAGTAGGTATTTAAGGAGGTTATGCAAATACTTTGTTCATTATATATACTTATTAAGATTATGTTAGTTTTATAAATTCATAAACAGTTGCAGAATATTAAATGATCCTGTAATTTCTCTATGACTCTCATCTTTTTAAAAAAATTGCAGATGTTCTTGTGATATCTGGGAAAAGTTAAAGCCATTTTAAACCACATTATGCAAGGCTTAGTCTTTGGCAAACATTTAATAATCTGTTCCAGAACTTCTCCTCCTATCTATGAAGAAGCTTGTATCAAATCATCTCTCCTACAAGGGACAGTTACAATAGCTGAATCAAATATAATAGAACAGAACAAAACAATATTTGAAGGTACCCAAGAGAAACCAAGGCAATCAGGATTTGAGGGACTGATGTCTTAGAAATAAGGAAATTCACAAAAAAGGTCATTGCACAGGACAGCCCCTGAACAAAGAAGTACCCAGCTTAGGAAGTTCCCATTGTGGTGCAGCAGAGACCAATCCGACTAGTATCCATAGGAATACTGTGTTGATCCCTGGCCTCAGTGGGTGGGATAAGGATCAGCATTGCCCTGAGCTGTGGTATGGGTCACAGATGCAGCTCAAATCTGATGTCGTTGTGGCTGTAGTGTAGGCTGGCAGGTGTAGCTCCGATTCGATGACCCCTAGCCTGGGAACTTCCATATGCTGTGAGTGCAGCCCTAAAAAGGAGAAAGAAGAAGAAAAAAAAAAAAAAAAAAAAGCACAAACAAACAAAAAAAACAAGTACCCAGCTTAAAATGTCAGTAGTGCTGAGTTTGAGAACTCCTGATGTAGAAAAAATTGAGAGAATTTCCAAACATATAAAGCCACAGTTAAGACAATGTGGTATTACACAGGAACTGAAAAACACACCAATGAAACTGAATAGAAAAGTCCAGACCAACTAATTTATGGCAAGGATACCACTGCTGTAAGAGGATAGATGTATTTAAATTTCCTCCATGTCTTTTCATGGCTTGACAGCTCATTTCTTTTTAGTGTGAAATAACATTCCATTGTCTAGATGTTCACACTTCATTTATCCATTCTCCTGACAAAGAACATCTTGGTTGCTTCCAAATTTGGGCAGTTATGAATAAGGCTACTATAAACATTCATGTACAGGATTTCGTATAGCCAAAAATTTTCAACTCTTTTGAGTAAGTATCAAGGAGTGTAATTTCTGGATCATATGGGAAGATTATGTTTTGTCAGAAGTCACCAAATTGTCTTCCAAAGTGATTGTACCATTTTGCTATTTCCCAAGAACAATCAATGAGAGTTCCTGTTGCTGCACATCCTTTTCTGTATTTGGTGGTGTCAGTGTTCAGGATTTTGGCCATTCTGATAGGTGTGTAATGGTTTCTTGTTGTTTTAGTTTGCATTTCCCTGATAGCAAATGATGTGGAACTTCTTTTGTATGCTTATTTTCCATCTGTATATCTTCCTTGTTCAGGTGTTTGTTAAGGTCTTTGGCCTGTTTTTAAATTGAGATTTGTGTGTGTGTGTGTGTGTGTGTGTGTGTGTGTGTGTGTGGTTTTAAGAGTTCTTTGTATATTTTGGATAAAAATCTTTATTTGATAGCTTTTTTGCAAATATTTTCCAAAAGTTTTCTCCCAGTCTATGGTTTGTCTTCTGATTCTCTTAACATTGCAGAGCAGTTTTTTAATTTTAATGAAGTCCAACATATCAGTTATTTTTTTCATGGATCATGCCTTTGGTTATGTATCTAAAAAGACATCACTATATCCAAGGTCACCAGTTTTTCTCCTACATTATCTCCTAGGATTTTTATAGTGTCGTGTTTTACATTTAGGTCTATGATTCATGCACAGTGAATTTTTTTAGGTGTGTAAGGTCTGTGTCTAGGTTCATTTGTTTATATATAGAGTCCAGTTGTTCCAGCACCATTTATTGAAGAGACCATCTTTGTTCCATTGTATTGCTCCTTTGTCAAAGTTGTGTTGACTATATGGGGACTTATTTTGGGATTCACTATTCTGATTCAGTGACCTATTTGTCATTCTTACACCACAAAGTTTTAATTTTTATAGCTTTGTAGTAAGTTTTGAAGTTGAATAGAATCAGTCCTCCAACTTCGTTCTTCAGTATTGTGTTGGCTATTCTCTGTCTTTTGCCTCTTTGTATAAACAGTAGAATCGCTTTGTTGATATCCATAAAGTAATTTTCTGGGATTTTGATTGGGATTACATTGAATCTATATGTCAAGTTGGTAAAACTGACATCCTGACAATATTGAATCTTCCTATCCATGAACATGGGATATCATTATTTCATTCTTCTTTGATGTCACTCATCAGTTTTGTAGTTTTCCTAATATAGATCTTATATATATTTTGTTAGATTTATATCTAAGTATTTCATTTGGGGGGGCAGTTCCAATGTGAATAGTATTGTTACAAATATATTTTTCAACGTTTTTATTCATAGTATTTAAAAGTTAGAAATAGATAAATAGCAGCAGAGTTATAAAATAAAATAGTATACAGCAATACAGCAATATAATTGAGGAGCTGTTGATTCATTCAGCAACATAAATGAATCTCACAAAATAATACTTAGAGGAAAAAAAACAGACCCAAAAGAGTACTTATGAATCCAGTATGTGATGTTCTAGTCAAGAAAAACTAATTTGTGGTGAGAGACATCAGAAAATGTTTCCTTGCATTCAGGTGCCAACTTAGAGGGAGCAGGAGAGAGCCTTCCTCGATGCTGGAAATATTTTATATCTTCATCCAATAGAGGTCACATGCTTATGTAAAACTTAATCAATATGTACACCTCAAATTTTCTGCACTTAATTCCATGTAAGTTGTACCTCCGTTAAAATGTTTTAAAATGACAATGGCAAGTAGCTATCCAAATAGCAAGTTATAAAATCATTAGGTTTCTTCATCCCATATCATATGAGAAAATAATGAAATATTATATGAATAATTAGTAATTAAATTTAATCCTGAGATTCCCATCAGTCAATTTAAAGAAAATGGGTTTACAAAAAATTATATTTTCAGAAAGAGAAACATAAATTCTTTGAGTGCTAATGAAAAGTAATACATCACATCATCCTAATATATATTGTATTAATTTTAATTTCCATAATAAACTTTTTTTTTGTCTTTTTAGAGCCACACTTATGACATATGTAAGTTCCCAGGCTAGGTGTCAAATTGGAACTGTAGCTGCCAGCCTGTGCCACAGCCACAGCAACGTGGGATCCAAGCCGCATCTGCAACCTATACCACAGCTCACGGCAATGCCAGATCCTTAACCCACTGAGTGAGGCCAGGGATCAAACCCACATCCTCATGGATCCTAGTCGGGTTCATTACTGCTGAACCACGACAGGAACTACTAAACTTTTCTTTTAAGGGCAGCACCTGTGGCATATGAAAGTTTCCAGTTTAGGGGTGGAATCAAAGCTTCAGCTGTGGGCCTATGGCACAGCCACAGCAATGCCAGATCTGAGCCACATCTTCACCTACGCTGCAGCTTATGGCAACGCCAGATCGTTAATCTACTGAGCAAGGCCAGGGATTGAACCCACATCCTCATGGATCCTAGTCGGGTTCATTACTGCTGAACCACGACAGGAACTACTAAACTTTTCCTTTAAGGGCAGCACCTGTGGCATATGAAAGTTTCCAGTTTAGGGGTGGAATCAAAGCTTCAGCTGTGGGCCTATGGCACAGCCACAGCAATGCCAGATTTGAGCCACATCTTCACCTACGCTGCAGCTTATGGCAACGCCAGATTGTTAATCTACTGAGCAAGGCCAGGGATTGAACCCACATCCTCATGGATACTAGGCAGGTTCGTTACTGCTGAGCCACAACAGGAACTCCATTTTTTTTTTATAAGAAACATTTTCTACAGTGGTTTTCACCAAACACAAACTGTGATTCATATTATCTGTGACTTACGGACATTTCCGGTGATGCCACTTTGATAACAAGGGAAACATAGAGAGGTGTGTCCTTCCCCAAGTTTTTTCTTCAAAATAATGGTACTATAACTTACTGTATGAAAATATATTTTCCTAGTGAACTATGATTGGGAAATACTTCTTGGTCCATGAAAATATATTTTCCTAGTGAAATATGATTGGGAAATACTTCTTGGTCCATGTAGGTACTTGACATCATAATATTCATTAAGCGTAGTTAGGTTTCTCAGAAGTCTTTCAATAATGAAATCAGTGTTCTTAAACTGACTCAAATATGGAATCCCTTTTTTCTCACAAAACCTCAGAATATCTAATGGGAAAAAAACATATACTTTGTGAAATGGCAGCTTAAAGGAGTAAGTCAATTAATGCATGTTGCATAGGCTAAGTTGAATTCTGATAATAGCTGGGAAGCAAAGATATTCAGAGCTATAATCAGGAGGAAAATCTATCAGATATATTGAAGATAAGGATGATGTCTTATTTTGGAAATTGAGAAACTTGATTGATTTCCTCTCCCAAAGAGATGGCTTTGCCACCTTCATATGAAAATGTTCCATAAAAGGGAGTTCCCTACATGGTGCAGCAGAAACAAATCCGACTAGGAACCATGAGGTTGTGGGTTCGATCCCTAGCCTTGCTCAGTGGGTTAAGGATCTGGCATTGCCATGAGCTGTGGGGTAGGTTGCAGACACAGCTTGGATCCTGTGTTGCTGTGGCTGTGGCGTAGGCCAGCGGCTACAGCTCCAACTAGACCCCTAGCCTGGGAACCTCTATATGCCACAGGTGCAACCCTAAAAAGACAAAAGACAAAGAAAAAGAAAATGTTCCATAAAAGCACATCCCAACAAGATCACAACTTTTCCTCCAAAGTCAGGTTTGGATCTGGCCACATGAACCGTTGTTGCCCCTAAGTTCTGCACATGCTTCATGTTATTCCAGAAATCTAACAGGTGTTACTGAGTAATGGATAATCTTAACAGAACCTCATCATAAATGTACATCACTTCTCAAAGTCTCTGACAACATGGGTTAGCTATACATTGCAAATTAGAATACAGGGACTGAGACAACAGATGATAGGGTTTTTTTCAAAGTGCAGTGGAAATATCACTGATTTCCAAACACAGTCATGCATTTTTTTGTTAAGAAAAAGAGTCAGCCGTATTTTAGTTTTGAGATGTTCTCTAGTTATCAGATGAAGCTGCCCCCAAAAGCTTGAGGTAACAGAGATGAAAAAGAATATATTCATCATAAATTATCATATATGTGTTGTCTACCTAACCATGTATTTCTTACATTTTTCGTTGATATGCCTCCTCTTAAAAATTCATAATAACCTTTCTGCATTTGAAGTATATTTCAACTTTGAATGAAGTCAGACAGGAAGCAATGATATGCAGCAAAGACTCTGAAATGAGGAAAGAATACACTGTAGACATATTTCTCTCATTAAAACTAATCCACTGTTGGACTCTCCAGGTTTGTAAAGCACTGAGTGATACTGATTATTCATCAGCTTATTCTTGCCTGCAGCCAGATAACAACTATGTCACATTTGATTACTTTGATGACCTTTTTCTTTCTTTTCCCATTGAGAAGATGAATTATTGTGAAGAAAATCTAATCTTTCACTTAAAGGTCAAAATGCTTCATTCTGACTGTAATTTATTTTCAACAAGGTGAATGAACCATCTTTCATCACTGACATCGTGACAAATAGATGTATTTTCTACCTCCACCAGCTCAAAACTAAAACTGTGTTTTTTCTGTCCTAATTTAGTGTCTGTAGTTCCATTTAAGTGTAAAAAAGGTAGTTTCCAACCAAGATGTTTCTGTGCCACAAAGACTGATTAATATCACATTTTGCTTGTCTTTAAAAAAATATTATTTGCTAATAATATTATTGAGTAACATGCATTGCTTCTCTCCAGTAACCCTGTTCTCTTATTTTTCCCTCCCTTTACTCTGCAACTTTGCCTGCTTTTTGCTTTTACAACTTCATGTTTCAGTCTCCTGTGAGTCCTGGCTTTGAGGTAGGTACTAACCCCAACTCTGAATGTGTTTCACTATCTTTACAAACCAATATTATAATATTAAATTAACATCAGACAGTTACCTGTATTGACTCTTTGAGAATAATCAGGTCAGCATTTAGCTCTGAATCCAACCTATTGAACTGCAGAAAGCCCACAGGTTTTTGTTGTTGTTGTCTTTTCCTGTTATTATTGTTTAAGTTTTCACAGTCCTCAAATAAGACAAAGGTCAGTGCAGGCGTTAGACTAAAAGATGGTTGATGTGATGAAATGCATCCCCAGACTGCTTGATTCCACAGTGGTGTCTTTTCTATGAAACTGAGCAAACCAGTTGAGAATAGATCAGTGTACAGTCGGCACTTGCTCTACCTGGTAGCACATTAAATGAAATGCATGCATATTGAAACTTGTCCTGGTGCCAGGTACCCAGAACCATGGCAAGTGAGGTCACCATCCCAATATCCACTGGTTTTGTTGGCACATTAAGGCACGAAACAAGGACTACCTAAAGATGAACATAGCTTTTCAAGAAAGGAGCTTTGAAACGTTAATGTATTATCACAGTCTGTATAATTATTTTTAGAAAGGATGGTATGCAAGTGTATATATTAAGATCTCAATCCAAGAAGAAATTGTGTTCAGAAAAGACACACAGTTTCTGCAAAAACACTTTAATTAAGACCCCCTTCAAAATTGGCCTTTTATCTATCTTAAACAATAAATAACCTAAACATAGAGAAGTCAACTGTTAAAGCAGAATTTACAACAGTGCCCTTCTTGTGATAACTTGTTTTGACCAGTTGACTTGTTAATACTTAGTTTTCCTTATTTCTATATCTCTGATGAATTGAGAGTTGACATACTGTCATTTTCCTTCATGAGACTATAAAATTCAAAAACCATTGTTAGTGTCCATTCTAAGATGGTCTTGTTAAGGTAACTCTAAGGAAGCTGATGAAAACACAATCAGAGCATGTTCTGGGTTAAATAAAATTAACAAGTCAAGATATCATGATTTATAAGATGTAAAATGAAAAGCTCTGCTTCAGTAATAGTGAATTCCCATGTTTGGAAAATCATCCAAGTTCAAAATGTGCCCTACTTAGAAAAGTCCAGGGTGAATGCTAGGTCAGTGTAATTTTTGATACTCTCGTAAATTTAAATTTTGTAATTTACAATGCCTTCCAGACATAATTTGAAATGTGCACTAGAATCTTTCCTTTCGAACTATCCTTTGGGCATAAAGCCAGGCAAGGATGGAAAGCATTTTACTCTTTCCTCCCCTACACTGAAATCAGAATAGATTGTGTAAAGTAGGACTAAAGAGTAGTTTGCTATTCTGTGGAAGTTGTACAGCTTAAAGGCAGCCAAGCCTTCTCAGAATAGGTCCTGAGGGAAACAAGATGCATTTTTTCTTCTGCATAAATTGTTGTTCTTAAAGTTGTTTATATCTAGTTTGTGGAAAAGGTAACAAACATTTCTCTGTTTTTTATATAAAAGTCTTGGAAGAAAATGATTCATAAAATTTGGCTTATATTTCAGAGAAATATTTTAGTGACAGTTTGTTAAGTGCAAAATTGTTCAAGCAACCTGGTCATGGTCCCATGTTTAGCATGTCCTAGTCACTTTATACTTTCAGGTTTATTACTCAAGGATGTAAAAGTATCCAAATGGAGATGAATTCTCTGCCCTCGTGGACTTGCAGGAATGGCAATATGCAAAAAAAATTAATATGTTTTTGTAAAAGCTTCCTTGTATTACATTGCAGTGATATATATTAATTTACTTAGTCTTGCCTACTGATTAGATCAGTTCCTTCTTTTAAAAGCAATGCTGAAATAGGCACCCTTGCCTGTATTTTTTGCACATTTGTTAAAGTATTGATTTCTCAATAAGTTTGAGTGAATCCAGTAGGTTATATCCTTAGAAACAAAGTAGACTAAAGAATGTACATATATATATATTTTTGCCAAATAATTCTTCCAAAGGTTTTAAAGATTCTCTGACTTCAGTATATGAGAGTTTCCATTTCTTTATATTCTTCCCAACAGTCAATTTTATCAATATTTTAAAAGGTTATTTTTACAATTTTATAGGTAAAATAATTTCTTTTTCAAAATGTTATTTCTTTATTGGAAAAGAAAGCTTTACATGTATTTGTCAATTTGTATTTCACCTATGGTGAATTGCCTGTCTCTTTCTCCATTGAATTGCTTATTGCTTGCTTAGAATATATATTATGACATTAGTCCTCTGTCTCTTAATCTATGATGAAAGTATCTTTTCAGTTTTACCTGTGTTTGTTTTGTGGTTTTTTTGTTTTGTTTTGTTTTGTTTTTGTCTTTTTGCTATTTCTTGGGCCGCTCCTGCGGCATGTGGCGATTCCCAGGTTAGGGGTCCAGTCGGAGCTGTAGCCACTGGCCTACACCAGAGCCACAGCAACGCGGGATCTGAGCCACGTCTGCAACCTACACCACAGCTCACGGCAACGCCAGATCCTTAAACCACTGAGCAAGGTCAGGGACCGAACCCGCAACCTCATGGTTCCTAGTCGGATTCGTTAACCACTGCGCCACGACGGGAACTCCTACCTGTGTTTTTGATGTCTTTTTCCCACCCATATTTTAACACAGAGAATACGTGTTTTCACTCATTATCTTACTGTACATGGAATACTATTGAAAATAAACCAATGTAGGCAGATTAAACATAATATTCTTTTCAAATGATTCAGGAGAATAGGCTTTTCTTGATGTAAATGAGCTAAAGTCAAGTTGGAAAATGAAGCATTTAAGACATTGGTGTCCTTTGTGATGACAGGTTGCAATTGATGACACTTTTTTAAAAAACTTTATTAGAGTATAGTTGACATAATATTGAGTTAGTTTCAGGTGTACAGCACAGTGAATCAGTTATACATATACATATATTCATTCTTTTTCAGATTATTTTCCCATATAGGTTATTATATTTTTTTAATTGGGTAGGCCTCATGGAATTTGTGGTTTTTTAAATTTAAGAACTTCACTGAAAATATTTTAAATCTTTTTAAACGTCTATAAGGAAGCATTTACTATTAATAGCTTTTAAGTTAGGAGGCTCTGGAGAGATTTGGGGTACTTTTGGTGAGATTAAATGCTTCTAGCCTAGTCTTTTTGGTAATTCTTAACATTCAGACTGCCTTACAGAAATTACTAGAAAATAAATTGTTCATTCCAAAAACTTTCCCTGTTTTTGACAGTTTTATATCCTTACTCTTCACATCCTTTAGTTTTTATAAAATTTGTACAATATTCAGTTTAACTTTTTAATACTACAGTGCATATTTTCTAAATAATAATTTGCCATAAACTGCTATTATTTTCATAAAGTTTACTGATTCACATTTAATTTAGACAAACATTGTACTAAAAGGAACTCTTGGCTGCGTATTTTCCTAGAAAATGTCCCCCCAAAATGATTCGTTCAGTTACTGTTTCTGTTCATTAAATAAATAAAGGCAGGAGAATACCTGAATTGTATTGTCTATCCGTAATTGGATATAATCCTGATACATCTTATAACAGTCAAGGTATATTCTTTTCAAATGAGCAGATAAGGTTGGGGGGGTTATTTCTAATTCTGAATGAAACTATGATGAAATTTCTGGCCAAATGAATATTTTCCAGGATATTTTCCAAAGTAATAGAAGTAGAGATTACAGTTGTTACACTTGTGTTCTGGAGTTCCAGGAATCTTGGTGATTCATCTGAGTTAAGAAGTCATTTTTCCATTTAAATACACACCATGACATCCTTGTAACACATTTGCTAGATATTGTGAGATTTCTTTTGAAGATTATATAAACTAGTTCTCCAAATTCAAATTGGGCAGTGTACACTTTCAAAGAGGAAAATGCATCCAAGAATTCTTTAACCAACACTTCTCTGTCTCCTGAGAGTCAGAAGTGTATGGAATGTGCAGTGTGTGAATTTGCTGAGCCCATGGGTAAATTTAAGTGTATAAGGCCTCCTTTGATGTGCTGCTAATCAGTGTTGCCTGATTACATTGAATGTGTCTGACTTATCACTTATACATTATTATTTCATACTCTGGACATAGACTTCCAGATGCACAATTTTAAATATGAACACAGCTGCAGATTTCTTGAACTCCACCTGCAGAGGGGGCATAGTATATCACTTGTCCACATTTACAAACATACAGGACTTTGGAACAATGTATCTTTAGTGAAGGCTCTGAAGGGCCTTCACTCACATTGGAAAGGTACCTTGGCCTCCATAATACTCCTCTTAAGACACAAGGCATTGCTCTCTGTTTTAGGACCCAAAACAAGCCCCGACCCACCCACCTTGTTACCAATAACAAGCATTTGTTTAGTGGCTGTCTGTGTCCATCCAACATCATGTTGGGCCTTCCAATGAAATATAAGTCCTTTCTCCTATATTCCTCACCAATTGTGATGACTAAGCTCCTAGCTGAGAGCTGTGAAAAAAAAGGTTACTCATTTTAACTCAGAGAGCTTGTGTATCCTCATGAATGTTCTGACCTCCCCCCCAAAAAAAGAAATATAGATTTGTGTAGAAGAAATAATAATGAAAAGGAGTGAGGAGAGTGAAAGATTGGAGTTTGTAGTATAAATTAAACTTCCAGAAAATTTAGAAATAATTCAGCTTCTAAAATGTTTATCTGTGTGTTCAGAAATATTTAGATACATTATTTTACTTGATCCCTTAAACCTGATGTTTATTTTTGTTGTTGTTATTTGGTTCCATCTGGTCAGATGAATTCCCGCCTCCCTTCTCAAGAATACTTAAAGTGTTGTAATTTTGATAGTAAATATAGTGAGCTGCAAGATAAAACACATCCAGAAGTTATGAACAAATATGGTTTCTTCCAAACATCTCAGTTTTTGAAAGTATCTCTCTGTAGCTGTGCACTAAAAATATCACTGAGTGATACAGTTTCATTGAGTTAGTGCTTCCCTTAAAGCTTTTTTTAAAGTAGGTAAAGAAAAAAGTCTCATCCTTTTCTTTTTTAACTAAGCTGCATTAAAATCTAGTCTTTGTTTCTACCATATTGTTTCAGAAGCACATGTGCACATATTCATATATGCTACATGTTCAGCATTGACTGTTGTAGGCTAAGATTCTATAAAATATTATCAAGTTATCCTTATGGGCTATTTATGAAGGGAAAGGCTCTAACCTTTGTAGTCTTGAGCTGTGTTTTTGGCATGCTTTTCTGGCTTTTCCTTGGTATTTCCAAGGCAGTAATCAAAAGGAAAACTTATTTCTAGATTATTTCGTTCAGCTTTCGAGTGAGCTCATAAACTCAGGGAAAACCCCTATTCAGTCAGGGTCAAATACTGTAACAATGTGTGTCCCTAAAATCACTATTCTTGAATTTTCCACATAATCTGTTTACCTTCCAATTCACTTTCTGTATGTAGATCGAATCAGACACTCAGAGCACCAAAGCAGAAGTTGTTGACATGTTGAATTATTTTCTTCCTCTGTGGAAATGCTCCTTCTTTTATTTTGTAACTTTATGCTGTGTGGCATTAAGGTTGCATTGCCTTCAGGTGAAAAGAGTGGTAATCTTACTTGCATTGTGTCTCCCCTTTCCTCTAGGAACCCACAGATTTGAAGGATATTGGTAACTGACATTTTGAAAGAGCAGTACATGTAATTTGTAACAATTCTCCAAGGGATCTAGTGCTTTCTCTGCATATAGGGTGGATTGCTTAAGAAATTATTAAGGTTCTTTTAGGTTCCTGGAGGAGAGGGGAAATACAAGTAAGGTTGCTTCATTTCTGTTTACTTAAAAAGAGTGAGAGAATATAAAAGTTAATGCAACTTCTGAGACTTCTTTAGCACTCAGCACATCCAGATCACCTTGTATTTTTAATAAGAAGTTATACACCTTATTACTGTGCAAGCTTTTATAAATTGCTGCAAACATTAAGAAATGGATTCTTTGCTCTAAAATAGCATCCGTCACCACTAAGCAGGGGGTGTACATTTTTTTTTCTGCCCTGTAGCAGCCCTTTTCACTATTATGAAAAGGTGTTGATTAGATTTTATATGCTATATATTTAGGGTATCCAACTGAGGAGCCAAACTCAGTTTATCTGGCACACTTGGCAGGTAATTCAAAGCATGTAGAATCGGAATTATAACACAATAGCACTGAACAGTTTAAAACTCTCCAAACAACCTACCCTTTACTCAGTGAATTTCAGGGCATGGAAACATGGGCGTTCCTATGTGAACTCCATTTCCCGAGAGTCTTCAGACTTGTCTGTTGCCCACAGACTGCTCTCTGCTGGAAAATTCCAGACTCCTCATGTGAAAGGTGAGATCTTCATTGAAGTGTTGTTGAAAGAAGTCAGTTTCTTTTTGTTTCATAACATAGTTCACCTCAGACTAAGCATTCACAGCATGTTTTACTAGCAGTGACTATGGGTGGGGTTAGATAATCATTTCCAAGTGGGATAAACAGGTTTCAGAGTATATGAAAGAAACCTAGGCAGTTCAGAGGTTAGGATGACCGAGTTGTCCTAAACGGAATTTTAACTGGTAATAATGATCAACACAGTCACTGCATGGAAGGACTCACTTCAGGATCCACACCAAATGCCTCTCCTTCAGAAAACCCTTTTCTAAATGAACTCTTACTCTCCACCATGGAAGTGATTTATCTTTTCTTCAAACCTTCACACATATGGGGACTTATTCTGTGTGAGACAGTATTCTAGAAGTTGGTGATGCCATGATGAACAAAATTTTCCAGGTCCCCTTCTCTGGAAACGTATATTAAACTGAAGGGAGACAGTAAAAAACAAATAAGAAAATAAGCAAATAAGACAGTTGCGGACTGCCGTAATGGCTCTAGAAGGTACAGATGATGCGCCAGAAAGTAACAGTGTGGAGGGGAGGTGGGCAAGAAATTAGGAGGCCTGGAGGTCTGTTGGAGAAGGTGACATGTGACTTGAAATCTGAAGAATAAGACAGAACCATCTATGCCTAAAGAAGGGAAGAGCACGTAATGTTACTATTGATAGTAACGGTTATGTTGTGTCTAGAAATTTATTGGATAGTAAATTCATTGGGCATAGAAACTGTTGTTTATTACCCTTTATATGTTCTGGCTACGGGCCTTTAGGTAGGATTTGGTAGGAAAACTGGCAGCACTTGTTAATTTTATTTTATTTTATTTTTTTTGGTCTTTTGTCTTTTAGGGCCGCACCCGCGTGGCATATGTAGGTTCCCAGGCTAGGGGTCCAGTTGGAACTGTAGCCACTGGTCTACACCTACGCTACAGCAACGTGGGATCTGAGCCGCATCTGCGACCTACACCACAGTTCATGGCAACGCCAGATCCTTAACCCACTGAGGGAGGCCAGGGATCGAACCTGCCACCTCATGGTTCCTAGTTGGATTCGTTAACCACTGAACCAGGATGGGAACTCCGCACTTGTTAAATTATAAATTAAATAGATCCACCTTTTAAAATTGAAGTATAATTTCTTTACAGTGTTACATAAGTTGCAAGTAAGTATATAGTGATTCACAATTTAATGGTAATATTCTGTTTGTAGTTATTGTAAAATATTGGCTGTAGTCCCAGTGTTGTACAGTATATCCTTTTAGCTTATTTTGTACCTTTTACTCCTCTACCTCTATATTTCTCCCCCCACCTTCTCTCCTCCCACCTCTAGTTTGTTATCTGTATCTCTGAGTCTGCTTCTTTTTTGTTTTATTCATTGGTTTGTTGTATTTTTTTAGATTCCACATATAACTGATATCATACAGTGTTTGTAGTTCTCTGACCTGTTGCACTTAGCATAATGCCATCAAGGTCCATCCATGTTTCTGCAAATGACAAAATTTCATTCTTTTTTATGGCCAAGTAGTATTCTACTGTGTATCACACATATGTGTATATATACACACACATATATGTATACATATACATACATATATGTATATATATGCTACACTTCTTTATCCATTCATCTGTTGATGTCATTTAGATTACTTTTATATCTCAGCATCTCAGCAGTTATAAATAATACTATCTTGATGGCTGTAGAAGAGAACTGTCCTGTTATAAGGTGTTATTCTATGCGGTTATTTGAATAGTAATCAAAAATGCTAAATCTTGGGAATTCTTGTTGTGACTGAGTAGGGTAAAAAACCCGACTAGTGACCAGGAGGATGCAGATTCCATCCCTGGCTTTGCTCAGTGGGTTAAGGATACAGTGTTGCTGTGAACTGTGGTGTAGGTTACAGATGTGGGTCAAATCCCACTTTGCCATGGCTGTAGCATAGGCCGGCAGCTGCAGCTTTGATTCAGCCCCTAGCATGGGAACTTCCATATGCCACAGGTATGGCTCTAAAAAGCCAAAAAAAAAAAAACTACTAAAACTTAAAACTTCTGGGACAAACAATTAATGTTTGATTGACTCTGTTTTCACACTGTTGTTCTGACATCTTTAAAGCATAACAACATGTGAATAAGAAAGTAGGCAGGCAGCTGAGTGATACTTACACAATAGAAGCTGTGTATTCTGCTAGTCATTATGTTCTAGAAAAACATGCATGATTCAGATTTTATCTTCTGAGCACAGACAAGCTGCTTGGAAGTCTCTTCTGTAGGTCAAGGTTATGAGTTCACAATATTTTCACATTATGTTTTGGCATGTTGCAAAATGTTGATTTTTTTCTCATGGTTTCTTATGAATTCTTCCTTCATGACTTAATTGAAGGGAAGAAAATGCTTTTTGTTTTTATATTAGCATAGTCAGGGAATGTGAGAGCTGTTAGGGAACAAAAAGAGGGGAATCATTATTATCATCTGGAACAAGGCTACCTTGCTCTGTTCATAGTTCTGCTACTTGCAGGCTTTGTGATCTTGGGCAAATGACTTAATCTCTGTGTTTCAGTTTCCTTGTCTTCAAAAATCTGGTGGTCATGAGGTTTAAATGAGTTAGTGCATGTAAAGTGCTATGAAGAGAATTTGACACATGTAAAGGTTATAGAAAGTGTTCTATGTCATAATTTAGTTAAAAGAGCTTTGACTCCCCACGACCAGATTTATTCCCCAAATCAGTTGACTAGTGTAGTATTTCAAAATTTTTTCAATCACCAAAGTTTAGAAATAGAATTACTTTGTAAAGCAACTAGAGTTTCCACTTCTTTTGTGAAACTAAGAGGTCTGGAAACACAGGGCTTTCATACTCACATTGCAACCATTAGCAGTGTTTGAGCCACCCCAGTCTCCTTTAAAGTGAGCCCATCCTCTCCAATTTACTGTAATCTCCACTATTCTCTATTGCATCCCTGACAGCCATTCATATTAACAGCCTATAGATGTGTTTTTGAGCTTGCCACCAGTCCTCCTTCCAGAGCAGATTTTGTATGCACATTGGATATGCCAAGTAGGGATGAGGAACAGACAGACAAGTACAGAGAAGGGTTCCAGTGAAAAATTCCTAAGCCAACTGTACTCTCTTAAAATTGAAATCCTATAGTGCAAGTGTGTCAAAGTTACAATACATATTATACTAAATTTTTTATAAGTGTATAAGTAACAGTCTGTATGTTGAACATCTCTATTGAAATATCTTGTCCATTATTTGCATGTATTTATTTCTTGAAAACATTCATTTTTATTCAGTTCAAGCAATGTTTATTATTTATCATATACTAGGTACTTCTTTCCATTAACAGGACAAATGTGATTAAGACACCATCCTTATCTTCTTAGGAGCTTATCATATAGTGGTTAAAACCAAAGAGTCCAAAACATGATGAGTCTGAAAAGAGAAGCCAACATGTATGTTAACGTGTCCATTACTTTTCTCTTTCTCTTTAACTTGAGGAAAGTTTATGTCACCCCAAATCCAGTCCTCATTATGGGTCTATGAAATGGATTTTAGTTAATAAACATAAATATTATAATCCTGGAGGAGTTTTCATTTAAATCTTGTTTTTTGTAAAGTGACTTTCTCTCTCAGGAAATCTTAGGTTTGATTTTTATATAAATGACAACAAGAAACCACAGGTAAAGATGGTTCCCCCCCCCCTTGTTTCCTAGCTCTACTAATAAACAGAACTCATTTTGAACTGCAGAATGGAGTATACCTTGTTGGGAAATTGTTTCAGTGTCCTGTTGAATGTTAAAGATGTGCTGGCAGTTGGAGTTTCCATAATGTAATCTAAGCAGTCATTTCCTGGTCTGGTTCCAAACTTGCTGAGTCATCAATTTAATATACCAGGTTTAAAAACAAATTGAGCCTCTAGAAAAGCAAGATGCATTGTCTCTGCAACTTAGTGTTCAGTGCATATAGCCTTAACTTTCAAATGAAACACTGTTACCATACTGATATTGCAGACACTTTGCAAAGCCCCAGACTTAAAAAAATTTAATTTATATGATCTTAATTCTATTTAATGTCTAATCCTCTCTTTAAAATTCAGCTTTCATTTTTCTATTCTCCTATTTTCTCCCATCCATGATGTGATACCTCTTACAATGAGAACAAAAAGGAGACCTTTATACTCTCCATCATCTATAATTTGCCAAATCAGATCGTTTGTATCAATCCATCCCAGTGCCATACCTTACAGTGATGTCAGTTCTCACGTAAGTTCCACACTTGTAATTTGATCCAAACGTCTTCATTTAGGAAAAGAACAATTCCTAGGCCCAATGGCTAATGTAGAAATAGTTTGTTTGGTTTTTTTTAGTGCCGCCCCCATGGCATGTGGAGGCTTGAGGTCGAATCCAGCTATAGTTGCCAGCCTACACCACAGCCACAGCAACTCAGGATCTGAGCCTCATCTGTGACCTACACCATAGCTCATCGCAACACTGGATCCTTAACCCACTGAGCAAGGCCAGGGATCAAACCCGCAACCTCATGGTTACTAGTCAGATTCGTTTCTGCTGTGCCACAACAGGAACTCCAAAGTAAAATTTTTAGAAGCACACCCTCCTGCACATGCTTACCATAATTATAGAGAAGGGAATTTTATATCTGTTCTGTGAGTTTTGAGCCAGTTTTTGCTCTGAACATAATAATGAAGCAGGATGAAACAAAATGTGGTTGTTCCCTTTCCAAAACATTTCGCATTTCCTTTCTATTCCCATTTAGAAAACAAAGCAAAAAAAAAAAAAAAAAACCAAAAAAACACTTATCTTCGGATTGCCAAGGTTCACCAAATACACAGTGCCAGTCTAGCACAACTAGTTACAGTGGAAGTTAATTTAAACACCAGTTAATTAACTCTTAAACCTAGTGAAACTTTTACTAGCATTGGATGGGTAAGGTCAAATTTTTCTTTACCAAAATTAAAGAAATATCTTGTTTAAAACTGTGAAATACTGTACACATTATAATTACATATACAAATAAGTAGAAAGAAAATAAGATGAAATAAGTTAATGAATAAATACAATGAAACAGTATCTCTTTACTTTGTATAATAATGCATAACAGCCATAAAACCCCTTGATATAAGTCAACATTACCCTTTGAATTGCTAAGTCTAGTTTCATATTTAACTTACCTTCAAGTCCAAGCTAGTTAGATTTAGATTAATGAGATTTTTTAAATGATCTCCTATTTCCTTTAAAATTACACATTTCTAATTTTTTCTTACTCTGTAACTTGATAGATCCAACAAAATATACTATAATTATGGTTTTCTGGTATATATACTGTCAAAGCTTCACATAAAAAATGAAATTACAACTTTTCCTTTCTCAAAATAGTAACTGAATATGAGTTATTAATGAAAAATGTATCACTAATTCTAAAAGTCCTTAGAAACATTTGGTTTCCTTTCACATTTGAAAAAGATTTTTAAAGGGATGACTGGCAGGATTAAGAAGCAATGGTTCTTAAAGATTTATGTAAACAATGATATATAGGTAGATATTATAAATATAAATTTATGTTGCAGGCCAGTGACCTTACTTCACAGGATCTTAACTTTCTGTTTTATGTTTTAAATATATATGTATTAATACATAAAATATTAAATATATATATATTTAAAAGCTTTGTTTCACACTTTCTTTCTCCATTGAAGAATGGAGAAATATCTCAAGTATTTATAGAATCATCAGAAAGTGACCCAGTCTTCTGTTTTCATCTTAACTCCTAGATTTGCTTCATGACAGGGAAAAGCATGTGCAAATGTGTATATGTAAACTCCTAGAAACATAGACTACAGTTCTGCAGACAAAACTTCAGAAGGCTGCTGCACTCTCCCTTTCCCAAAGTGTGTGTCATCTGGTAAAATTAAACAACTCAGTCTCCTTTCAGCAATAAATCAATTCCTGCATGCATGCATCCTCTCTCGAGGTTTGAAAGCTTTACTTCTTCATCTTGAAATATAGGCCACGTTGAAAATGATTGATTATATTTGGAGCTGGAAGAAAAGGCAATGATAAGTATTTCTGATTGTGTTGCTAGTTGATTTTAACTTTAAAATGTCATAAATGGCTAGAGGGCTCTCTTTATTAATGCTATTAAAATCTTAAATTGCTATTATATCTTAAATGCTATTAGTCTTAATTCTTGGCACTATAAATTATGCAGTTGGTGAGTTGTTATTCTGTGCCAAGAACACATGTGGCTGTGTGAATCTCATCATTGCCTCAGTATGTGTGTAGTGCAGATGCTGAGCCACAAGGTAACAACCAATTGCTTTTCTTTAAACTCATGTGATATTTTAAAATTCCTTATGTTATCCTGCCTTGAAGATAATAACTGAAAAGACTTATCAAGAATAATTCTGGTTCCTGTAGTTTGCGGGAGGGTTTATGCGAGTGTTACCATGTTGGATGAAAAGAAAACATTCAGTTTTATCAGACTGTCTTTTGCTCCTCTAAGTGAATACACCCCATCCTGAATAGTCCTACATCAAACTGCCTAACACCACAGAAGATTAGGTCTCATACATTAAGGAAAATAACTGAAAGGTGATTTTCCAAATCTGGGAACATTTTAAATCTGCTAAGAAAGTGTGACATCAGGTCAGTTTTTATTCTGAATGTTGAAACTTTCCAGCTATCAAAAAATATCCCTTTTCATTTTAGTGTATGCTTAAAACTGGCCTATTGGGTATAGTTAAAACAGGGACTTAACCCGATGGATTTAATTATTTTTCAATTCCATTGAAGATATTTATTCAATATATTTATGATTCTGGTTTGGCAAACCTCCGACCTATCTTTAAAAGCTCCCTAGATGTCTCTACCAGACTTGAGTCCTTTGGGAGTAATTATACTTTATAGTTTTATTTTATGGAATTGAAAATATAACCATAGACATAATATCCCTAAGTACAACCTCACCTCAAATTTCTTTTTCTCGCAGTGAGTAAACCTACAAATCAAAATTTTCCCGTTTGGCAATAAATGATATTACCTTTTGGTGTAAACAGGTATCAAAGGGATGGAAATTGTATGTAAATATAATTTGTTTCTCATCCTATCAGTAATTATTCTAAATTAGATATTAACTGAGTAGGTGATAATTAAAGGGCTCTGAAAGCAGGCAAATGTAGGTTCATGTTTTGGCTCCTCTGTGTATTTAGCATTTGACCTAAAAAAATATATTTAAACTTAGGAGCTTGGTTGCCTAAACTATAGATAACAAGGCCTATCTTGTAAGGCATCTAACACAAAAATTACTGAGAATTGGAGCATAATAAGAGATATATAAATATAATAACTATTAAAAAGTAATTCATATTTTATTCTAATTATTTTTTCTGATGATTCCCAAGTACATTTCCACGATATCAGGAGATACCATAAAATTGTTCAAAACATTGAAAACACAGTTAATTTTAATTCATTTATTTTTTTTAAATCTATGTACTGAGCTGATTAAATAATTACAAAATGAGAGACAAGAGTGCAGAGATATAATTATAACCAGAATATTAATATTTGTGTGTCTCATACAAGTCGCTGTTTTTCAAATATATAAATGACAGTGTAGTTATAACCCTTTATTTTGATATGGTTAAAGAATAATTTTAGATTTTTTTTTTTTCTTTGAGGAAATCCATGGAAACTGTAGGCCCTTTTCAGATGAAGTACTATATTGTGGAGACTGGGGAAATTTACTTTTCATTTTTTATTTTCCTAAACTCCTTGTATATTCTACATGTAAAACTTTAAAAAATGTCAGTGACATAAATAGTGAGATTAAGCACCATTTTTTGGTTTGCTTTCAACTTTATATTTCTATATTAAAGCTAATGAAATTTTAAAGCTGAAAATTATTTGAAAGTCCTAGGAATCAGGTTCAAATATTCTAATCTCCAATTTTCTTCTATTCAGACTATAAAACCAAAGTAACTCAAATAAGAAGTAAAGGGGAAATAAATTCTTATTTCTCCTGCATTCTGAATGATCAAGCCACTAAATACAATAGTAAAACAGAATTCAATTAAAAAGTACATAGGAGTTCCCATTGTGATGCAGTGGAAATGAATCTGACTAATATCCATGAGGATGCAGGCTTGATCCCTGGCCTTGCTCACTGGGTTAGGGATCCTGCATTGGCATAAGCTGTGGTGCAGGTCGCAGATGTGTCTTGGATCCTGCATTGCTGTGGCTGTGGCGTAGGCTGGCAGCTGCAGCTCCTATTTTACCCCTAGCCTGGGAACCTCCATGTGCCACCCTAAAATCAAAATGAAATTAAAATTAAAATGCATAAATATATAAATCAGATAGTTTTCTTACCTCTTATTGGCCTTCATCATTTTTTCAAACATACAGCAAAAGTCACCATCCGAGTCATTCATTGGTCGAGAGAAAAGATCAAATTCCCAGTCATACATCGGACGCCCCATCCAGCTGGACAAGATCTTGCTGTCCAAAGTTAAAGTGCCGCACACATTCGTCATCCACTCCTACACTCGGCCCACCGTGTGCCAATACTGCAAGAAGCTTCTCAAGGGGCTTTTCAGGCAGGGCCTGCAATGCAAAGGTAAGGGTGACCTTGCCACCAAATATTTGTTACCAGCCCAAGTTTGATTCTCATCCATTTGAAAGAACTGTTCTTTCCACAGCATCTCTTTCTGATGCATGCTTGACTATGATTTATTTTCTTTTAAAATCATTATGATTAGATTGCAGATTCAACTGTCATAAACGCTGTGCACCAAAAGTACCCAACAACTGCCTTGGCGAAGTGACCATTAATGGAGGTAGGTAAAAGGTCAGCTGTCACTATACCTTTTTCCCTCTTAGGGTGTGTGTTAGTTAGGACTTAGTGGGATTTGTGTTCCTTTTAATTTTTTCCAATTAGATACTTGTGACCCAGCCCAAAGTAAATGATGGCCTCTGTTCTACTGTATTATAGAAAACCACCCATTATTCAGTTCTGATAAAGACCAGAGATTTTCTTGATTTTTACATGTTGAGCCACCTTATCCTACAAATACAGATTTCCAGAATTACCCCAGCTCTCTTATTTTATATACCTATCCTAGTTCATTCAGAAATGTAGAAACTGTTGAAATGCCTATAAGTTACAGCTCTCAGGCTTTTCCTCCATTCATTTTCTTCCAAGCATTGAGACAGAAATTAACTTTTCTTCCATTTCAGTCAAGGAAGGGAAGAATCACAGGAATTGACCCACCAGGAAATGGTTACCCATTTTCTATTTTTTTTAAATTTATGTTTTATTCTTATTTTGCCCAACACACTTTTTTCCCCCACTGTACAGCATGAGGACCCAGTTACACATACATGTATACGTAATTTTCTCTCCCATTCTCATGCTGCTTTGTAAGTATCTAGACATACTTCTCAGTGCTACACAGCAGGATCTCATTGTAAATCCATTCCATGATCAATAGTTTGCATCCATTGACCCCAAGATCCCAATCCCTCCCACTCCCTCCCTCTCCCCCCGGGCAACCACAAGTCTATTCTCCAAGTCAGTGATTTTCTTTTCTGTGGAAAGGTTCATTTGTGCTGTATGTTAGATACCAGATACAAGTGATATCATATGGTATTTATCTTTCTCTTTCTGACTTATTTCACTCAGTATGAGTCTCTAGTTCCATGCATGTTGCTGCAAATGGCGTTATTTTGTTCGTTTTTATGGCTGAGTAGTATCCCATTGTGTATATATACCACATCTTCCTAATCCAATCATCTGTCTATGGACATTTGGATTGTTTTCAGCTCTTGGCTATTGTGAATAGAGATGCAATGAACATGTAGTGCATGTGTCTTTTTATATGAAAGTTTTGTCCGGATATATGCTCAAGAGTGGGATTGCTGGGTCACATGGTAGTCCTATATATAGATTTCTAAGGTACCTCCATACTGTTCTCCATAGTGGCTGTAACAGCTTACATTCCCACCAACAGTGCAGGAGGATTCCCTTTTCTTCACACCCCCTCCAGCATTTTATATTTGTGGGCTTATTAATGATGGCCATTCTGACTGGTGTGAGGTGGTATCTCATGGTAGTTTTGATTTGCATTTCTCTAACAATCAGTGATGCTGAACATTTTTTTCTTGTGTGCTTGTTGGCCATCTGTACATCTTCCTTGGGGAAATGTCTGTTCAGGTCTTTTGCTCATTTTTCCAGTGGGTTGTTGGGTTTTTTGCTGTTGAGTTGTATAAGTTGTTTCTATATTCTAGAGATTAAGCCCTTGTCAGTTGCATCATTTGACACTATTTTCTCCCATTCTGTAAGTTTTCTTTTTAGTTTCCTTTACTGTGCAAAAGCTTGTCAGTTTGGTGAGGTCCCATTGGTTGATTTTTGCTTTTATTTCTGTAGCTTTGGGAGACTGACCTGAGAAAACATTTGTAAGGTTGATGTCAGAGAATGTTTTGCCTATGTTCTCTCCCAGGAGTTTGACCGTGTCTTGTCTTATGTTTAAGTCTTCCAGCCATTTTGAGTTTATCTTTGTGCATGGTGAGGGTGTGTTCTAGTTTCATGGATGTGCATGCAGCTGTCCAGGTTTCCCAGCAATTCTTGCTGAAAAGTCTGTCTTTTTCCCATTTTATGTTCTTGCCTCCTTTGTCAAAGTTTAATTGACCATAGGTGTCAGGATTTATTTCTGGGTTCTCTCTTCTGTTCCACTGGTCTGTCTGTCTGTTTTGGTACCAGGACCACACTGTGTTGATGACTGTGGCTTTGTAATAATGCCTAAAGTCTGGGAGAGTTATGCCTCCTGCTTGGTTTGTGTTCCTCAGGATTGCTTTGGCAATTCTGGGTCTTTTGTGGTTCCATTTAAATTTCTGGATTGTTTGTTCTAGTTCTGTGAAAAATGTCCTGGGTAATTTGATAGGGATTGCATTGAATCTGTAGATTGCTCTGGGTCATATGGCCATTTTTATGATATTAATTTTTCTATCCCATGAGCATGGAATATCTTTCCATTTCTTTGAATCCTCTTTAATTTCCTTGATTAATGTTTTATATTTCTTGGCATATTTGTCCTTTACCTCCTTGGTCAGGAATATTCCCAGCTATTTGATTTTTTGGGGTGCAGTTTTAAAGGGTATTGTATTTCTGTATTCCTTTTCTAATATTTCATTGCTAGTATACAGAAATGTGACTGATTTCTGAATGTTAATCTTATATCTTGCTACTTTGCTGAATTGGTGATCAGTTCAAGTAGTTTTTGGGTTGAATCCTTAGGGTTTTCTATGTAGAGTATCATGTCATATGCATACAGTGACAGTTTTATCTCTTATCTTCCTATTTGGATGCGTTTTATTTCTTTTGTTTTTCTGATTGCTGTGGCTAGGACTTCCAAAACTATGTTGAACAGCAGTCGTGAGAATGCGCATCCCTGTCTTGTTCCAGAATTTAGTGGGAAGGCTTTTAATTTTTCTCCATTGTGTATTATATTTGCTGCTGGTTTATCATAAATGGCTTTGATTATGTTAAGGAATGTTCTGTCTATACCCACTTTGGTGAGAGTTTTGATCATGAATGGAATGTGGACTTTGTCAAATGCTTTTTCTGCATCTATTGAGATGATCATGTGGTTTTTGACTTTTCTTTTGTTAATGTGGTGTATGACATTGATGATTTGCATATGCTGAACCATTCTTTTGAACCTGGATTGGATCCCACCTGGTCATGGTGTACAGTCTTTTTGATATGTTGTTGGATTCAGTTGGCTAAAATTTTGTTGAGAATTTTTGCATCTATATTCATCAACAATATTGGCTGATAGTTTTCTTTTTTGGTGGTATCTTTGTCTGGTTTTGGAATTAGGGCGCTGGTGATGTCATAGAATGTCTTTGGGAGTGTTCCTTCTTCTCCAACCTTTTGAAAAAGTTTAAGGAGGATGGGTATAAGTTCCTCTTTGTATGGTAGAATTCGGCTGTGAATCCATCTGGTCCTGGACTTTTATTTGTAGGGAATGTTTTTATGATGTATTTAATTTCATTTCTAGTGATTGATCTGTTCAGTTGATTTAGTTCTTCTTGATTCAGTTTTGGCAGGCTGTAAGTCTCTAGAAAGTTGTCCATTTCTTCCAGATTGTCGAATTTGTTGGCATATAATTGTTCATAGTATTCTCACAGGGTTTTTTGTATTTCTGTGGTATCCATTGAGATTTCTCCTTTTTCATTTCTTTTTTTTTTTTTTTTTTTTTTTATTTTCCCACTGTCCTTTTTCATTTCTTATTTTGTTTATTTGGGTTCTTTCTCTCCTCTTGTTAGTAAGTCTAACCAGAGGTTTGCCAATTTTGTTTACCTTTTCAAAGAACTAGCTTTGGTTTTATTGATTTTTTTTCTATTGTTTTTTGAATCTCTATTTTATTGATTTCCTCTCAGACCTTTATGATTTCCTTCTTTTTGCTGACTTTAGGTCTTTTTGTTCTTTTTTCTAATTCATTTAGGTGGTGGGTTAAGTTGTCAATTTGAGATTTTTCTTCTTCTTCTTTTTTTTTTTTTTTTTTTTTTTTTGGAGATCTTTGAAGTCCTGTATTGCTATGAATTTCCTTCTGAGCACTGCTTTTGCAGCATCCCATAGATTTTGGGAGGTTGTATTTTCATTATCATTTGTCTTGAGGTATTTTTTAATATCTTTCTTGATTTCCTCATTGACACATTGGTTTTTTTAGTAGCATGTTGTTTAGTCTCCATGTAGTCAGTTTTTTCTCATTTCTTTTCCTGTGGTTGATTTCTAGTCTCATGCCATTGTGGTCAGAGAAGATACTTGAAATAATTTCTATACTCTTAAATTTGTTGAAGTTAGCTTTGTGCCCCAATATGTGGTCAATTCTTGAGAATGTTCCATGCACACTTCAGAAATATGTATATTCTGATTTCTTTTGTATGTAATGTCCTGAAAATGTCAATTAAGTCTAAAGTTTCTGTTGTTTCCTTTAGGCTCTCTGCTGCTTTATTGGTTTTCTGTCTAGAGGATCTGTCCATTGATGTGAGTGGGGTGTTAAAATCTCCTACTATGATTGTATTCCCATCAATTTCTCCTTTTATGTCCGTTAATATTTGTTGTATGTATCTGGTTGCTCCTATATTTGGGGCATATATGTTGATGATTGTAGTATCCTCTTCTTGAATGGATCCTTTAACCATTAAATAGTGTACTTCTTTGTCTTTCTTTATGGCCTTCATTTTAAAGTCTATTTTGTCTGATATAAGTATTGCAACTCCTGCTTTCTTGTCTTTTCCATTGACATGAAATATCTTTTCCCACTCCATCACTTTCAATATATATGTGTGCTTTGTCCTAAGGTGAGTTTCTTATAGGCAGCAGTTTGAAGGTTTTTGCTTTTTTATCCACTCAGCCACTCTGTGTCTTTTGATTGGAGCATTCAGTCCATTGACATTTAAGGTGATAATTGATAAATGATTATTTATTGCTATTTTAAACCTCATTTTCCAGTTGATTCTATGATTCTCCATTCTTCCTTTCTTTTTTCGGTTGGATGTTCTCCAATTATTTTCTGCTTGAGTGTTTCTCTTTTCATTGTTTGCAAATGTAATGTTTGGTTTTTATTTGTGGTTGCCCTGTTTTTTAAGTATGTTAATCCCTTCCTATTATTGTGAGTTTTTGCCTGATTGTCCTGTAGGTTCAAACGCTTCACTACAATAATTAAATTTAAAAAATGAAGAAAGAAAAAAAAGAATCTATTTATTTCCTTACTTCCCTTGCCCACGTTTTATGATTTTAATGTCTTTTTTTTAATTTAATTTTATTTTAAACATCTTCATGATTAGATCTGTATGCTGGCTTATTTAAGTGACTGCTCTCTGATTGTGGTTTCCTCTATCCTAGTTCTTTCTTTCTTTCTTTCTTTCTTTTTTAATTTAGAGAAGCCCTTTCAGTATTTCTTTTAGAATGGGTTTTGTATTGCTGTATTCTTTTAGGTTTTTTTATTGTTGGAGAAATTTTTTATTTCCCCTTCTATTTTAAATGATATTCTTTCTGGATAGTGAATTCTAGGTTGCATATTTTTTCCTTTCAGTGCTTTAAATATCTCTTGCCATTCCCTTCTGGCCTGTAGAGTTTCTGTAGAGAAATCAGCTGATAGCCTTATGGGGGTTCCCTTATAAGTGACACTTTGCTTTTCTCTCGCTGCCTTTAGGATCCTCTCTTTATCATTAATTTTTGCCATTTTTATTATAATATGTCTTGGTGTGGGTCTATTTGGGTTCAACTTGTTTGGGACCCTCTGTGCTTCCTGTATCTTGAGATCAGTATCCTTTAGATTTGGAAATTTTCCAGTGATAATTTCTTCAAATATATTTTCAACCCCCTTTTCTTTTTCTTCTCCTTCTGAAATTCCTATTATGTGTAGATTGGCCTGCTTTATATTATCCATAGGTCTCTTATATTGCTTTCATGTTTTTTCATTTGGTTTTCTATCTGTTGTCCTTTTGGGTGATTTCCATTATTCTATCTTCCACATCACTAATTCTTTCCTCTGCATTATTCATTCTGGTTTTTACTGCCTTTAGCTCCGTTTGTATCTCTGCAAATGAATTTTCTAGTTTCTTGGCTTCTCCTTATATTTTCTAGTTCCTTTCTGAGGATTCTGCATTACTGTTCATATCTTCTCTTAATTCCTTCAGTATTTTCACCATCTCCTTTTGAACTCTAGGTCTGTTTCATTGTTGACTGCTTTAGGTGAGTTCTCCTGCTCCTTTAACTGGGAATGGTTTCTGAACTTCTTCATCTTGTTTGTGTTTTTCTTTTTCGTGGTGGAGGTGCACTCCCCGTGGCTGGGCAGGGCTTACCCTGGTGTCCCTGGGCTGAAGAGCTCTTCCTGAGGGCTGATGGTGCTGGGCAGCTTGCTCCACATGAGTGGGGCACTTCCTGTGTGTTAGCAGACCAGCCAGGGAAAGCCATGATGGTCAATGACTTCCCAAGGGTGGTGAGGCCAGTCCACCGGGATGGCAGGTGGCTTCTGGCCAGGCGTGCACACAGTCAGGGAGGGAGGATGCTCTGGGAAGCTCTTCTCTCTGCTAGCTGGCAGGCAAGCACACATGCTGGGACCCAAGGAGTATTCTGTGGTGGCTCGCCCCTCCTCCTCTCCCCTCCCCAGCACTGGCACCTTGTGTCTCTGGCCTGTCCAGACCTTCTCCTGGGTTCCCTCTGTTGTGGCTTTCCACTCCCCAGCCCTTAGCGTATTGCTCCCTCCACCTGCGATGCACCTTTTCCTAATTCCTCAGACTGTCTCCACACAACCAACCCCAGCCCGCTCCCAGGGACTAACCTCCAGAGCCTAGGTCTCGGTGCTCAACCCCCACCTGAGCGTCTTGGGTTTTTGGTGTCTGTGCCAATGGTCCAGATGATCTGTGCTGCTCTCACTCTGCTTTTTAGATCTCAGACCTGCTGCTGAGCTTTTCTCAGAGTCTGGAGATCCCTGCGACTTGGTTGATCTTTCCATTGGTTAGGTGACTTTACAGAGTGTAGGTTCCCTTTCTCCTTCACAGTTCCCTCTCGGGAGTGCCAGTCCAGTCCTGATTCCCCTTCTCTCTCTCTCCTCTTTTCTCTTGTTTTACCCAGTGATGTCAAGAGATTCTTGCCATTTTTGGAGGTTTAAGTTCTTCTGCCAGCATTCAGTTGTTGTTCTGTGCAAGTTGTTTTACGTGTAAATGTGTTTTTTTTGTTGTGTTTGTGGGAGAGGGTGAGCGCGTCCCCCTACTCTTCTGCCATCTTGCATCCTCTCCTCGGTTCCCCATTTCTTACACCACCCATTTACCATTCACATTATGTATGTGCTTATAAACTTATATCTTTAATAATAATAAACAGAACTTTAATTCAACCAATTAAAAACTACATATCCTTTTTTGTATTGGGGAATTTTCATTTGGGAAAAGCTGCACAAAGTAACATTGAAGGAATCCTAAGAAAAATGCTCTGTGCTAAAGGAACAGCTTACATTTTCTTCCATGGTAGTATTCCCAATGGGTTCTGATTAAAATATTTGATTTAGTGTCCCAGGCTAACTTTTCCTATAGACTGTAGATTGCTTTATACTTTCAGTCTGTTACCAGTTTTCTGATTCTCTGGAAAGAAAACTGATGATAGAAGACTAGAGAAACAGGTTGAATGTTTTTTTTGCTAAAATCCTGAAGAATAAGTGATTATCTGAGTTCTCCAACTTTCTTCTCTAGAGGAAGAAGAAGGGAAAGTTCTCTAGGAAAACATTCCCATAGTAGTTTCTGGCTTGGAGATGCATAAATTAACTGTCAAAATGGAAAACTTGGCAATCTTCCCACTTTCTGTGGCATGTGGTACTGATTCTGTTCAGGCCTAGGAAATGTCAGTGTGTACTTGATAACTAAAACTAAGGGGAAACAGTGTAGTTTTTGTTTTGTTGATCAGTTTGAAATTGCCAGAAATTACCAGAAAAATCTGGTAAAATATCCATTTTTCAATCCTAGCAGGCTAGGGTTTCTAATCAATCTATTTTCTAATTTTAAAATAAGTACTTTGCATTCCTAAGTAATTATAATTTCTACATTACCATCAATTATATAATGACAGGATTTAATATTACTTCAAATATTAAATACCTTAGGTATTTAAAAGCTGCTGTTCATGTAACCAATTTTATGTATTGGACTCCATAATTTTAAAAGTTATGGAATATCAAGAATCAGTGACCCTTATGTGAAAGTTTCCCTCATCCTCCCACATATTTATTTTTCCCACCAGGAAAGTGCTACTGAAATAAGATCAGTTTCCTCTTCACTGGTGCCTGGTATCACTTTGCTTCCTAATAACACTTTGTTTCTGTCCCACACTTGGCTTCCTTCCAAGGCTCCCCATGACTTTTCATGTTTTTAGGCTTAGGGACACAAAAAACAAACATCTACTTATAAAATTACACATTCATCCCCCATAAATTCAGATATGAATTTAATTTTATGAACTAACGTTAAAAAGCAAAGTGAAAGAAAAAATTCTCCATGTAACTTTTTTTACAGCTTCCAATTGATTTGTTTAGGATTGCCTAACTTTCTCTTAAGTCCTGGATCCAGAATTCCAGGCTTATCTTCATGTGTGCAAAACAATTTTTTTAGATTTGCTTAGCCCTGGGGCAGAGTCTGATGTAGTCATGGAAGAAGGGAGTGATGACAATGACAGTGAAAGAAACAGTGGGCTCATGGATGACATGGAAGAGGCATTGGTCCAAGATGCTGAGATGGTGATGGCAGAGTGCCAGAACGACAGTGGGGAGATGCAGGATCCAGACCTGGACCATGAGGACTCTAACAGAACCATCAGGTGAGGGTTGTACCACCAGCCTTGGTCCAACAGTGGAGCCCTAAGTAGCATTTGCTTTTTAAAGCTCTTTAATATTTTAATTTATTATAGAAGAAATTTAACTTGTGTGTTTATAGGCATACCTTGTTTTATTGCTTTTTGCTTATTGTGCTTTGCAAATTGAAGGTTTTTGGCAATGTTGGGTAGGGGATGTCTATCAGTGGCATCTTTCCAATAGCATGTGCTCATTTTGTGTCTCTGTGTCACATTTTAGTAATTCTTCAAATGTTTCAAACTTTTTCATTATTATTATATTTGTCACGGTGACCTATATTTAGTGATCTTTGAGGTTACTAATGTAATTGTTTTGAAATAATTTGTTTGCACCATGAACCACACCAGTGGTGTGGTAAACTTAATTGATAAATCCTCTGTGTGTTGTGATTGTCCCACCAACCACCCATTCCCCGGTCTCTGGTCTATGTCCATCTCCTCAAGCTTCCTTATTCCCTGGGACACAACACTATTGAAACAGGCCAGTAAATAACCCTACAATGGCTTCTAAGTGTTCAAGTGAAAGAAAGAGTCGCATGTCTCTCACTCTAAATCAAAAGCTGGAAATGATTAAGCTTAGTGAGGAAGGCATGTCAAAAGCTGAGATGGGCCAAAAGCTAGGCCTCTTGAGCCAAACAATCAGCCAGGTTGTCGCTGCAAAGTAAAAGTTCTTGATGGAATTAAAAATGATATGAAAGCAAATGATAAGAAAGCAAAACAACATCATTGCTGATGGAGAAAGTTTCAGTGGTCTTGATAGAAGGTCATACCAGCCGCATTTCCTTAAGGCAAAGCCTAATCCAGACCAAGGTCCTAATTCTTACCAGTGTTCTAAAGACTGAGAGAGGTGAAATCTTGCAGCAGTTCGAAGCTAGTAAAGATTGGTTCACAAGATTTAAGAGAACAAGCCAGTCCATAATGTAAAAGTGCAGAGGGAAGCATCGAGTGCTGATGTAGAAGCTACAGCAGGTTTGTGAAAGATCTAGCTAAGATAATGAATGAAGGTGGCTACACCAAACATATTTTCAGTGTAGACAAAATAGCCTTATATTGGGAGACGGTACCTTCTACAACTTTCAAAGCTAGAGAGAAATCGATGCCTGGTTTCAAAGCTTCAAAGGGTAGGCTGACTCTGCAGCTGGAGACTTTAAGTTGAAGCTCATTTACCATACTGAAAATTTTAGGGCCTTTAAGAATTTCACTGAATCTACTTTGCCTATGCTCCCTAAAGGAAACGACAAAGCCTGGGTGACAACACATCTCTTTACAACATGGTCTACTAAATGTTTTAAGTCCACTGTTGAGACAATGGTTAGAAAAAAGTTTTCTTTCGGAGTTCCTGTCGTGGTACAGTGGTTAACGAATCCGACTAGGAACCATGAGGTTGCGGATTCGATCCCTGCCCTTGCTCAGTGGGTTGACGATCCGGCGTTGCCATGAGCTGTGGTGTAGGCTGCAGACGCGGCTCGGATCCCACGTTGCTGTGGCTCTGGCGTAGGCTGGTGGCTACAGCTCCGATGCTACCACTAGCCTGGGAACCTCCATGTGCCGCGAGAGCGGCCCAAGAAATGGCAAAAAGACAAAAAAAAAAAAAAAGAAAAAAAGAAAAAAAGAAAAAGAAAAGAAAAAAGATTTCCTTCAAAATGCACCTGGTCATCCAATAGCTCTGATGGAGATGCACGATGAGACTCATGTTGTTTTCATACCTGCTAACAGTATCCATTCTGCAACCCATGGATCAAGGAGGAATTTCAACTTTCAAGTCTTATAACTTAAGAGATAAATTAGATACATTTCATAAGGTTATCACTGCCATAGATAGTTCTTCTAATGGATCTACTTAAAGTCAATTGAAAACTTCTGAAATAGATTTATCATTCTAGATACTATTAAGAACATTCGTGATTAATGGAAAGAGAGCAGAGTATCATCATTAACAGGAGTTTGGAAGAAGTTGTTTCCAAACCTTATGGATGACTTAAAGGCATTCATGACCTCAGTAGAGGAACTAACTGTAGATGTGGTGGGAATGAGAAGTAGAAGTGAAGTCTGAAGATGTGACTGAATCGCTGCAATATCATGATAAAACCTTAAAGGTTGAGCAGAGAAAGTGGTTTCTGGAGATGGAAACTACTCTTGGTGAAGAAGATGCTGTGAAGATTGTTGAAATGACAACAGAGGATTTAGAATATTTTATAAATTTAGTTGATGAAGCAGTGGCAGAGTCTGAAAGGACTGATTCCAGTTTTGAAAGAAGTTCTGCGGGTAAAATGCTATCCAACAGCATTGCCTGCGACAGAGAAATCATTTATGAAAGGAAGAGTCAATCAGTGGGGCACACTTTATTGTTGTCCTATTTTAAGAAATTGCCACAGCCTCCTCAGCCTTTGGAACCCACTGTCCTGATCCATCAACAGCCATCAACAATGAGGCGTAAGGCTCTCCACTAGCAAAGATATTACATCTCGCTGAAGGTTCAGATTATGGTTAGAATGTTTTAGCAATAAACTATTTTTAAATTAAGGTATATACATTGTTTTTTAAGCATAATGCTATTGCACACTTAATAGACTACGGTATATTGTAAAGATAGCTTTTTTTTTTTTTTTTTTTTGTCTTTTTGCCGTTTCTTGGGCCGCTCTTGCGACATATGGAGATTCCCAGGCTAGGGGTCCAATCGGAGCTGTAGCCACCAGCCTATGCCAGAGCCACAGCAATGCGGGATCCGAGCCACATCTGGGACCTACACCACAGCTCATGGCAACACCAGATCCCCAACCCACTGAGCAAGGCTAGGGATCAAACCCACAATCTCATGATTCCCAGACGCATTCATTAACCACTGCGCCACGATGGGAACTCCATGACAGCTTTCATATGCACTGGGAAACAAAAAATTCATGACACTCACTTTATTGCTGTATTTCCTTAATTTTGGTGGTCTGGAACCAAACCTGCAATATCTCCGAGGTATAGCTGTAATTTGTTATAGAATAACTGTTTCCCTGGAGGAGACTCCTAACTTTGGAGTTAGGTGGTTGAGATTCCTTTGGAGAAGTGTGGTTTGCATCCTTTCCTGGAATTGCCTCATTCTTTGACCCATTTTCTTTTGCATGTGAGTTACATGTATTTGCAGACCACAAATTTATCTTGTTAGTATTTATTCAAAGCTCAATATATGCAAATACAAAGATCAGAGAACTGCCTCAGCAGACACCATCTATTTCATAGCTGGCCCCTATTACAAATCCCATATATCTGGACCTTATTGTTCTTGCTTTTATTTCAGAAGTATGTGGAAATTTATATTTGTGACCTCATTATCTGTACTTTTTATTCCTAGATGATCCCCATTTTTTAATATCAGTGGTCAGCACACTATGGCCAAATCAAGCTGCTGCCTATTTTGTCATAACGTTGTATTGGAACATAGCCATGCCTGTTCATGGCTATGGATACAGCTGCCTCTGCACTATAATGGCAGAGTTAAGTATTCTGCAAAGCCTAAAATATTTATTACCCATTTTTTTACAAAAGTAGTTTTCACGCTTCTGATTTATATTGTAAAATGTATTCAAACTTTTGTGTCCATTTTACAAATGGCATATTCATTAACAAACTGAAATTGTTCACGAGGGTGGAGCAATAAAATAATTGGATTTTTTCCCATTTAATGGCATGAGCAATATTTTTATATACTAGAAAATATTAGTCAACTGTCTTTTGAAAGTGTGTATATCTTTAGAATAAAAAGTGGTGGGAGGAAAAGGTGGGAGCATGTAGTCGGGGGCAGGGAAGAAGAGAGGAAGAGACAAAGATAGAAAGGAAAGAGAAAGAAGGAGATGAAGGATGGGCATAATTCCATAATTATTCAAAAGACAGTTTCAACAGCAGCTTCTAATTTTTGTGAAATTATCCAGAGACTAAAATTCATATTAACTGATGTTATCACTAAATGATTAATATCGTGCCTGGAATCTGAAGTAAGCCAGCAAATAAGCTTTCAGATGGGATTCTGAGTACTGCAGCCTCAGTACACAAGGTAGTAATCTACCCAATATTTATCCCAAATTTGAGCATTGTGTAGTTCAACCTGAAAACTGAGGTGCTTATCCTGCTTGGGGTTTGTTAAGGTGTACATATTAAGTACCTGTCACTCTTCAGAGCTATCTCCAGATTTTGAACCATGGTACTCTGACAATACTTCTCATGAAAAAATGGGATATGAATTTTTTTTCTGAAATAGCTGAAATAAGGTTTTATGTAGGCAAAGAAAATCTGTATCTAAAAACATTTCTTTCTTAAAATATTTTGACTTTTCAAGTCCGTCAACAAGCAACAATATCCCACTCATGAGAGTAGTGCAGTCTGTAAAACACACAAAGAGGAAAAGCAGCACAGTGATGAAAGAAGGATGGATGGTCCACTACACCAGCAAGGACACACTGGTAAGACCCACAGCAAGCAGTTTTCTCTTGTCCTGCAAGCATTAATTGAAGGAGTTGCTGATGTCCTGTCAGGACCACGGGATGTCTGGGTTACCTGGAGCAAACCTCAGCACAGCAGGGCACAAGATCAGGGGAGCATATTCACAATCTCTGAGCATCCGATTGTAGTTGAACAAACAACTGAGTGAGAAAAGAAAGTGTAGGCAGCAATCTCAGGGAAACAAAGTCATTTACCTCCGTTACTTGAGATGATTTCCAAACAACTTGAATGTCTACCTGTCATTTTGTAGCTGCCGTGAAAATGACGAACTGTGCTTTTGGAATACTCCTCTTCGATTCAGAATTTTCTTTTTAATGCCCTGCATTTTAGAGGAGAAAAAAAACAGTGATAACTCTTATATACTTCTTAAAGCCGTAAATGTTCACTTAAAAACTGATCTTTTCATAAATATGGTGATCATGTATTTTATTAGATAAAAGACAGCACATTTTAATTTTTTGATATAATCAGAGTTGTTCACTGCTTCATATTTTCCTAATAGTAGATGAGTGAGGTTGTGCATGTATGTAAGAGAGAAAAATTTCAGTCTATGTTTCAGTTGAACTAATTGACATTTGATGTTAAGCTTCTTTCTCAGTTAGTGGTAGTTATTGCCCATCACCTCCTAGCTATAGCATTCCCAGAATTTCTGTAGATAAGTAGACACCTATAATCTAATTGCTCAATTTATAATCTCATCCTTCTCTTCTGAAGAGAGATTTACATGACTTACTGTAGGACTCAATACCATCCAGTACTTCCCAGACATGTTATAAAATATTTGAAGCATATTTAGTGTATTTGATTAGTCTAAGACAGGTTGTGTAGGAGACCAAGTATAGTGTTAGGGCTTTTTGATCTAAAAGGAAGAAACGTGTACACACATACAGACACCCAAGGACCTGATCACCAAATCATTGAAATTTAGATCTCTAGTGAGTTTAAGTGGAGTTATTGATGCATAAACCCTGATCTTGTTAAGTTAATGCTATGGAGTCAACCTTGCCATCCATCACACCATTCTTTAGCTTTTCTGTAACATTCAGAATTTTTCCATCTTTAATGGAAGGCAGACTACCTGGCTGGATCAGCATGGCATACCTTATGCTCCAAAATAATAAAAATATGTAAATATTATGTCTTCTATTAAGCCTTCTTTTTAAATTACAGCTACAAATCTACCCTTAGCTCTATAAGCCATCAAATAGATTTAGAAATGGTGTTTTTTACTTAGCATCTGTGCATTAAATGCCAGGCACTGCTCTGGGCGCTAAGATACCTCCTTTATTATGTACAGCTCTTTGATGTAGGCACAGAAACTCACCACTCACTTGCTGAAGTCTCCTTCTAGAGTCTTTAAATTGAGTCTTCCTGGTCCAAAGCCCATGCACTTTCCACCATCAAATCTTATGTCCCCAGTGGGAAAATGTTTTGATTTTTATCAATCTTAGGTATTTTGTTTTTAAGTTTTTAGATGATACTGAATCAAACTTCTGTTTCAGCGGAAACGGCACTATTGGAGATTGGATAGCAAATGTATTACCCTCTTTCAAAATGACACAGGAAGCAGGTACTACAAGGTAAGGGTGGTCCTCTCCTTGACTGAAGTTTCATGCCTCCTCTTGCTTTTCATGGGAATGTAGAGTATCAGAAATTGAAATTAAATAAAAGTCCAACAGATATGACTGCTTTATTGCTTGCTCCAAGATATATTTTTTTCTTCTCTATGGTTTACAGATTTGAAGGAAATCAGGTTGGGACTCCATGATAGTCATCTGTGAATTTCAGATTGCTTTTCCCTGGGAATGCTTCTGGCCCTATGGGATGGTAGGACCGGGAGAAGGGGAGAAGAGGCTTAATTTACTGTTTTAGCAGAGATGTATGATTTAACTAGAAAAGTTAAGGTGATAGAAGATTATCAAAAAGTAAATTCCTGATATCCACTCTATCCAGCTTTTTTTTGATTGGTTGGTTGATTGGTTTTTGTTTGTTTTTTGCCTCTATAGCCTTTGCAGCACATCACTGAGGTTAAGAAATATTGTGTGATTTCTCCATGTATTGCCAATATTCATAAAGTTTACTTTCCTCTAGAAAAAAAAATGGCAGCTATTTTCATTCTGTCTCTCTACATGAAATAATACAGATGTCACATGATGTATCACCCAGTAAAACATGGTTCCAAAAGAAATTCATGGTGAAAACAGTATATACTTTCCCCTCAAGATTAATGCAGGCTCAGGCATAGGTGGGGTCATTCTCCACAGCCACTTTACCGATCTAACAGTAAAAAGAAACCTCATTAACTCTTAAATTAAAAATTTGTTTTCAATGTTATTATTTCTTAGTCACTTTATACCTTCTGGAGGACAATATATAATTTTTTTTAATATCAGAGTTGTCTTAAAAGCAACTGCTTCACTTGCTGTGGTTTTCCTCACTAAAACTATTTGTGTGGCTATATTGTTATATTAACATCTATCAAATCAGATTACTTGATTCATTTTCAGTGCCTTAAAGAATAGATGAAATTTTAAAACAGCTGTACATACTCAGTTACATTTCAAAAAGGTTATGATTCTACCTCACAGTTATAAAAAATTGTCATTTATATTTTAAGTCTTTGATTTGTATATAGGTTCAAATTTATTGTTCTTATTTCTACTTATTCTTGCCACACGAACATAATAAAAAAAAAAAGTCACTGGAATTTTTCTGGAGAAAGGAGATTGATAAAGTTCCCCCTGGCAAAGATATTTTTGAATTTTTCTTCATAATATTCTATGTCTTATAAAGGCATTTTATATAAATGATGGCTGATTGCAATGTCCTTTCTCACCTGTCCCTGGCATGAATTTTATTTGAAAGTGTACATACTTTTGATAAACTGCTTTTGAACACACTCTTTCTTCCACAGGAAATTCCTTTATCAGAAATTTTGTCTCTGGAACCAGCAAAACCATCAGCTTTAATTCCTAGTGGGGCCAATCCTCACTGTTTTGAGATCACTACAGCAAATGTCGTGTATTACGTGGGAGAAAATGTGGTCAATCCTTCCAGCCCTCCACCAAATAGCAGCGTCCTCACCAGCGGCATTGGTGCAGATGTGGCCAGGATGTGGGAGATGGCCATCCAGCACGCCCTCATGCCCGTTATTCCCAAGGGCTCCTCCGTGGGTTCAGGAACCAACCTGCATAGTGCGTCTGCTAGTTCTCTATCTTTAGAACAGATAAAGAGAGCCTCTTCGAGGATGATTTAGTTTATTGGAGAACATAGGGTCTCCAAATAATTAGGATATTTCCTTGATTAAATTATCCTATTTTATTTTTCTTTTTATATTAAGCATTTGAATAAATTAGTGTAAATTGAATATACTAGGCAATAGCAGAAACCTAGGTCTATTGAAAGAAGTAATTTAGTCAGCTTGAGCCTGACCTGGGTTGCCAGTCTTGCCATTTGCATATCTGAGTTACCATGTGTCCTCAAAACCATCTAACATGTTACTCTGGGCAGAATGCTAGTACAGAGTACTTGGGAACTCTTGATCATTTTATCCCAGGAAGAAGTCTCTGTTCATTGTTTTACCAAAATGCAGTCAGGGTCAAGTATTGAGGATGAATTTTTAAAAGACATTATAGAGGCATATCTGTGTAAAAATATCACTTAAACATCTCATAATGGCTATAATACTGAAGCCTGTTGGAAAAACCTCTGGTTTAATATCACAGTGTGTTTTCTGATGTTCTGTCAAAACATTTTAATTGATCTCTCCAGCCAGTATACACATTAATAGACTGCATATGCCTATTTGGATGCTGAGCACTTTATGTGCGATCTCTATCTGAATGCCCCACACAACCCCAACAGGTGGACGATAATGATTTGCCTGTTTTACAGGTGAGGAAATCAGGTCCTAGAGACAGTATATTGTCTCAGCTTGTGTCAAGTTATGAAATGGCAAACCAGTCTTTATAGCTCTGAACTCTAAAGTGACAAAATATTATTTTTTAGAGCCAAGTACAGAGTAAATCTGTAATTGTAAAAGGAAAGAAATATCCTAATAGATATTTTCCTAGAAAAATCTAATTGCTATGATTTTAAAACAGTCCTGCCGCTTGATTAATAAGCATGTGTTTACTTATTTTGTTATTACCCCTCTCACTTCTCTTGTGTATTTCTTAACATGTATTTCCAGGAGATGTTTCTGTGAGCATTTCAGTCTCCAACTGCCAGATACAAGAAAATGTGGTATGTACCTACTAATAGAAAACTTGATTCTGTGATTCTTTATTGGAAAATAAGAGCATCATAAAATACGTTTTTGTTTATCTAACATTTTAATTTTTGAGTGCTTTCTAGAAAATAAAATAGGGTCCACTTGGATATTTTTCTTCTATAAGATTTTAGAAATATTACATTGTACGAATTCTTTTATTTTCTATAATATGTTCTGTAGTGTGGAGTGTTAAATATCTGTTTTCCATCTCAGATAAGCAATTATAATGCAATGCCTGATTTTTCACATGTTTGCATATCTTGGTACTGGAATTTGGTGGTTGATGTTGTATAATACCAGATAAAATAAAATATATTATTTGAGTTGCACCAGTAGGTTAAACATTATTCTTCTTCCTTGATTGCTACCCAGGAGTGCTGTCATATGACAAGGTGTTGCAGATGCTCTTTCAATCACTTGTACATATCAAGGAGACATCAGAAAGCTGCAAAAATAAAATTTTATGGGTCCACGTTCTAGCACCTTAGTCAACTGTGCCACATAACTCCATCCTTTCAGCTTACTTTTTAAAATTATAGATCAGACATATTGTGAAATAATTTACACTCTGTGACATGTTTGCTTTTTTTGTTATACTTGTCACTGTGGCAAATAGCTCTAAAGTAATAAGGCCTTTCCTACCTCATCCTGTGACTCAGATCTTTCCCTCTATTTTGCCTCCTGTGTCTATAACCAAAAGGAAAATGTTTTCAGCCTTACTTATACTGATCTGAGTTTATTTTTTAAGGAATAAACACCATGAAACTGTATTCATCCCAAGCATACCTTTGCAACCTTTGCTAAATTAGCATAAAGTAAACTGAAAACCAAATATGAATGAGGGGGAATAAGGAAAACTTCATAATGAAAATAGATGTATTCCAATCACGAGACAGATTTCTAAAGATCTGAAGGTTCCTGATGCTCCTGCTCATCCAGAGAAGACTCTGGGGAATACAGATCTACCTAAAAGCCTCTTGGGAAATTCTAGATGCCTGTGGGGTTCTTCCACTCAGTTTGGCTGAAAATTCTGGGAAAGCTATTGAGCTGTCAAGTAAAGATGGAGTAGTAGCTTGGACTTAGAATTCTGGAATAGCATTAATTAATTTTTCTTATCTCCAGACAACCTTGAACTCTGAACCCTGGACACTCTGCTGTGGTCCCAGAATAGAAAAAAAACTTGTAGTTGTTTTCTAGGGGGACAAACAAAGGAAAAGAATAGGAATGTACTGAATATTCAGAGAGTAGGATTTGTTGTAAAAGGACTTTTATTCTTGAAAATTCAGGGAGCGCAAGAGTGGAGGACAGGCAGAAAATTCCATAGGGTGGAATGGGAATACTTAAGTTGAAAAAGTAATGCATTGCTCTTTCCTGAGTGTGGTCATCAAATCAGACTCTAAACACAGTCATCTAAAACAGAATGCTTTACTTAGCAAGTATTACTTCAAAGAGAAAAGAGTAAATGCTGGGAAACTTGTTACCTCCAGAAGTGGTGAAAGGGGATGAGTTAGGTTACCTCACAGGTGAGAATTTTACCATGGATTATCAGCCTTTTGTTGTGTCTCTGGCTCACACACACTAATTCAGCCCCTTCCCCTTTAATTCAGTTTAGATTCGAGTGGATGATAGATAAAGAAGCAGCCTCGCCATTCTAGCTATAAAGAATGAAATGGTTAGAATTAGGACACAGGCATTTCACTGGGAACCATCCGTATTTAACATGAAATGTATAACTAACCATCTCAATAAACAAATCCCTTTTTTGAATACTGACATTAAGTATATAAATGACATTGCATAGTTTTAAGTCTTTTTTTCTCTCTAATAAAACATATTTGAACATTGGAAAATTTCTGCTACTTAAGAACAGAATAGTTTTCAAATATTACAATGTTACATTAAAGAGTAGGTTTTGAATATTATAATTATATTGTAGATGTCACCTAGCATTTAAAATGTAATTGTTTATGTTTAAAATATTTATCAATACTAATGATATATTTAATAAAATTATAGAGTTTGTTAGGACTAATGTTTTGTTCCAATTCTTGTTTGTTTTTCACTGGTCTTGCACCTGTAGGACATCAGCACAGTTTATCAGATTTTTCCTGATGAAGTACTGGGTTCTGGGCAGTTCGGAATTGTTTATGGAGGTAGGTTAGTTCACTAACTATTTTATAAATTTAAAGTTTTAGCTACATGTGTTTAGAAAATTAATCATCTCCAAGAAAAATATAAAAGACCTATACGTTTGTATATGTGTTTCTCTCTGTGTTTTACATTTTTATTTTTTCCCATTATAGCTGGTTTACAGTGTTCTGTCAGTTTTCTACTATACAGCAATGTGACCCAGTCACACATACACACATACATTCCTATGTGTTTTGCATTTTTAGAAATTTCATTTAGCTAGTCACTAAATGAAAAATCAGTACATGTCTGTTTTGAAAAAGAAATTTGTCTACTCCTAAAAAACTTCTTTTACTTAAATATTGCCAAACTTTATACTTATTAAATATTGGTTTATTTAAACAAAATAGAAACAAGGAAGTTATAATCATAAACCGTACTTAGCCTGTTTGATCTGGATGCTATAGAAATCCATTCAGGTAACTAGACAAAAAATTATTTAATTCTAACATCTTTAACAACATTCTGCATTTTGTTAAGGTTTGCGTTTTTACATTTTTGGGATCAAATACTAAATTTTTACTTTTTTCTTATTGTCAAGCTATTTGGTGAATCTAGTTATAACTTCTGCTTTAGATTCTAGCCATTTCAATTGCATTTGTCAAGTCTTTAAGAAAGATTTAATATTAATGTTTTACCTGCCCTATAAAATTACATCATAACTTCAGCTCCTTAATGTAATCAATAACGGAATATCTTTTTTTTTTTGTGAGGTGGGGGTGCTCTGAAATAATCACAGTGTTTCACTCAATGTTATTTTATCATAGTATAATATTGTGTTTTTTTACTTTAAAACCAATGAAATTCTAGTCTGTTTTGCAAAATAACATTGATTCTTATAAAATGTACAAGGGATTCTTTTTTTAAATATAAAACCCATTAATGAATCATCAACCATTGTGCTTTTTGTTAAAGAATAACAATGTAGTAGGGGAGACCATTCCTAAACAGAGAATTATTCTTAGTATAATGATTTTATGACAAAAAATCATGAGATATAAGGAGTTCCCTTGTGGTACAGGGAATTAAGAATCCAACATTGTCACTGCAGAGGCTTGGGTCACTGCTGTGGTGTGAGTTCGATCCTGGCCTGGGAACTTTGACATGCTGTGGGTGCAGCCAAAAAAATGGTATATACAATATGATAAATATACATAGCTGCAGATAGTGTGCTGGTGAATCATGGGTAAGAAGTGAGGTTAGAGGGAACCAGCAGGTGCCAGATAATTGGTAACATCCAACAGTGAAGAAGCAGGCATGGGAGGAGACCTCCACAAGGAAAACTGAGCAGTTAAGACTAGACCCAAATGAATGAGGTGATAAGACCAGCTACAGAAGAGATTGAAGCGAGACAAGCTGCAGCCTTGAAGAGAGTAGTTGTAGTAAAATGTTGGAATATTTGGAGTTGGAATAGAGATCACAGCAAGTCAAAAAGTGATGTGAAGGAAGTAGGGAACGTGAAAACAAGACAGTAGCTTGGTCAGTAGTGAAGGGAAACATTCTGGAAGGAGTTGGAAGGAATAATGAAAGAGGGATGTAGGGGGAAGGAACCCTAGATTTATATCAAATGTAGAAACAACGGAATTTCAAGTTAGTTTGCATGTGACCAAAAAAGTGAGAAATTAGGTCCATTTTTAAATTCAGTTATTGCTTCCATATTCTATACCTACACAACTTCATAGTATAGAAATTAGGAGTTTGAGGGCACCTATGATTCCCTAGAAGCTTTGCCATAGAATTAAATGACATGTAATATAAGTAAAGGGCCTGAAAGGGGATGACGATGATGATAACAATGACGATGACTAATATTTTTTAATTAAGTATAGTTACCTGGGCGCTATGTGTACTTTTACATATCTTATTTCATCAAATTCTCACAGCAGTCCTACCAGTGAAAAGGAATTCAGAAAGGTTAAGTGATTTGCTCAATATCATAAAGCTAGTAAGAAAGCCAAGACTTATTCTTTCCATTATAACATACATTAGTTTATCAGGACTTTAATAAAATTATACTTTCTTAAAGAGAGTGCTTTAGCCAGTGGTATAAAATATTAAGTAGCTTAATATACTGTTTCTAAAGCATATATTTTATAGGAAAATATCAGGCTGTTCATATGAATAGCTTTCAGTGTCCCAATTCTTTTTGTCCTAAATTGTGAATGATTTTATGGTGCATATTTGATTTAGAATAATGGAGCTAAGATATGAAATCTTCATGGATACAAGTTAGTACTCATCAGAAATGCTAATTTATTCAGTGAATTATTTTTTATGATTCTAAAATATCCTTATAAATTCTGGTATTTTTTTAATAGAGATGATATTTAATAAGACTATGCTCATATTTCTCTTTTTTATTTTAAAGGAAAACATCGTAAAACAGGAAGAGATGTAGCTATTAAGATCATTGACAAGTTAAGATTTCCAACAAAACAAGAAAGCCAGCTTCGTAATGAGGTTGCAATTCTTCAGGTACTTTTTTGGTTTTCATGTGGGGTTTGTAAAACATCCCTCAGTTTCTGCAAAACAAAGAAAAGTTATCCAGATATCTGTGGCAAGAGATATTTAGGAACATTTTTAAGTAAGCAAAAAGGCTGATCAAACATCAAAGTACTGCACGGGTAGTAACTGTCCTGAGTCTGGCAGCAGGTGTTCTTTTTTATGTACTTAATTCTAGGTTTTAGTGTGTCATTAATACTAAATGGGTTGTGTTTCAGCATTTGCTCATAGTGGACACGCTGAGACCATTTTATTTTACATTATCAATGACCTTGCCTTCATAAACATTCCTCCTTTATGCTGGGATAATTATATGAATTGAGTATGTAGCTGTCAGCATATCAGGTAAAGGAGTAATGTGTGTGTGAGAATCAGATCATCTTCGTGTCTCACTGTAAGCCTTGCATTTAATATTGAGAAGGTTCCTTAACTTCTCTCATTAATGACAGTCCCTTCTTAAAGCCATAACTTGTTAATAAAAGGTTCTATGCGGTATACGTAATTTCTATAAACCAAAATGTTTATGGGAACTTTTCTACAGACCAAAATAAAATGGACCAGGTATGTGTTAAATGTGGTCAACCCAGCTATCCAGTCTAGACAGTTTAGAGCATTGATGAAGGCCAATTATTATATAACTTCCATAATTCTCAAGGTGATCTTAATTTCTAACTTATAGTTTTATTGAATGGTTTTCTTTGAGCATTACTGGCAATAGAAGCCCAGGCTGCATTTCTTCATTTATTGTTTCATGTAACTTCCATTTATTGAGTTTATATAGTAAAAAAAAGTTGGAAAAGATACAAATTTCTGCCCTAAAGGAGCTTGTGAGTATAGACAATCAAAAATAATTGCTGCTGTACATTAAAAAAAATGAATTAGACTTTTCTGGGACTCCTAATTTCTAAAGATGACATTTTTGTGCTTTTGAACGACCGATGTGACACAGAAAACTACCACAGCATTCTCTGCTTTCTTGGGGAAGAAAATAACCACAGGTCTTAAGATGACAATTCATAGATGCATAGGTTAGAACTTGCTAATCAGTTACCCAAAGAAAGATTCTTATTTTTTACTCTTGGCAAAACTGAATGGCAGATGACATCTGAAAACTTAGTAGATGACATCCTTCTACACTGCACCAGTCTTCCCAGTCTCCACCCTTCACATGGTATCCTGAATTGCTTTGCAGCTTGCCAGAGTTGGCCTAAGGATAAGACTCTTATCCTTCCTTTCCAGACATAGGGGAGTTTCATGGTTAACATGGTTATGTCTTTCTACATTGCATTGCAACTGCAGAGGAAGGTCTGATTTTATGTGTATAGCCCTTTAATTGGCTCTCTTGAGTCTTTCAACACATTATCAGCTGCTGACTCTACAGTAAGGTAGAAAAATAAAATACACTTGAGCATAAACTGACTCCCATCTCCTTTCCTAAAGAGTAGCTACAGTCAAAAACTCAGATGTAATAAGCATACATTTAGCAAAAAGAAAAATCATTACAATGTGGTTTTCTAAAGAGTTTGGTCAGGTTGAAAGTCAAATTCTGCTCCTTGAGCATATGAAGAATTTGAACAAGTCTCACATTATGGCCTGAAATCTCAAAAATCCTCCTCACTTATCACTCTCCCCACTATACCCAACCATTCTTCACTTCCTTCATCAAACATATTTATTGAGTACATATCATGAGCGAAGCACTATTCTAGGCTCGATGGATACAGTATGGACAAAGGCACACAAGTCTTTCCCAGCAGGAGCCTCTAAGTTGTATTACTCAGGTTTACTTTTAGTCATATGTTTGCAACCTATTTATGTGTTGAATTTGTAATTACAGAACCTGTACAATGAGTCTTATTAAGCCTTGGCCTAATTATATGCAGTTAGGAGTTCATACTATATCAAAAGTTGCCATTTGTTTCAAACTTGTTTATCAAAAATAGTGAACCCATCATTTCCCCAAACTAAAAATAAATGAAAAAAAAGCTTCAAACCCTTTTTTCCCCTCAGGAAAGATTATGATTTAGTGTTCAGCGATAGTGAAGTTCAAGTCCACCTTCTTTGAGTCATTGCTCAAATATCACCAACTATATAAGCACAACTCTTACACCCTATTTAAGACTATAGTCCACTCAAACCCTCTCTTCATTCTTATCCCTGTACCATTACTCTGATTTATGTTCTCTTTCTTCCACAGCACTTTTCATCTTCTAGCTTATTACAGAATTTCACTTACTATATTTGCTCTGGGTTTCTCCCCATCCACAACCCTAGCCCCTCCATTAGAATATATACATTTCAGGAGGGTAGATACAGTTGTTTTGTTTTCTAATATCCCAGAACACCAGAAATTGTTCCCGGCACACAGTAGGTGTTTAGCAAACATTTGTTTCATTGAATGTGTACAGAAACATCATCCTGTCACAAGATGACATACATATGTCCAAAAAGGTAGCAGAAGTGTAGACTCTATTTTGCTATTGATGGTTAATTGGTTAGTTAATTTAAAAGGATTATGTGTGATTTGTCCTTTTAAAGCCTTCATTGCCATGTTTTATATCCCTTATCAAAAGAAAGAACTCCTCTGTTTGAAACTAAAAAGGAAGCATGGTAATGGGGGTAGAGGTGTGGTATTCTGACTCACTAACTGATGTGTTCAGCAAAAGTACCATGATCGAAGTCAGTTGAGTGGTGGGAAGGTTTTCTTTTGTTGACCTTGAGGAACAGAATTCTCTCCCTCTGGATGTAAAAGTGATACCCAGAAGTGTTTGGTATCCTATGCCCTGTGGTTTCAAGCTTATGAAAGCTGGTTTCCTGGTTTATGGTTATAAACCTAGAGTCTGACAAGTTCTGCCCTGTCCCATTCCTCCAGATTCTCCAGAGTCGGGGTCAAGTGGGCTGAAGTGACTGGGGTCAAGTGGGCTGAAGTGACTGATGGGAGAAAGTTCTCCTCATGCTGTTCTGTTAGTCCTCTGGTCGAATTTTGATTTGTTTCTGTTATTGTTTGTAAAAAGTGTATTAGCTTATAGAAGACCTCAAAGTTGTAGAGATACAGAATGTGTGAAAAATAGAACCCTCCATTCTTTTTTCATTTTATCTTCTTTACATAACCTAGGTGAAGGCTTTTGCAAGGTCTAATTCAGCCATTAGAAAACTAAGCTCTTCAGATATTTTTGAAAAGTTAAAAAATTAAGAAAAATGTGAATCTTATGGCATAGTTATGCCGTGTTTACATCATTTTGAATAACTATTTTCATTATCTCTAAATGCTTCATTATTATTATTGTTTCAGAAGGATTTTAATTAATGCAGATGTTAAATTTAGTTCAGAGAGATCCTATTTATATTGTTATTTCTGAGGTTGTATTTGGGTATTTTTTGAAAAGGTAAATTTGAAATTATTATTTTTTTCTATTCATGTGAACAAAATAAGAATAAAAATACAGTTTATGTTTATTAGGAAAATCACAGAAGACTGGCTTTTATAAGGAGATGCAATTATATCTTAGAAAGCTTAGAAGTAAAATCTAAATTAATGTTGATGTGTATACTTAATATAATTTAAGTTATCAACACAGGCTTATTCTGTCTAAATTAATTTTTATTTCCTAACATAATACCACAATGCATATAAAGCTTTAGGATAATACTCATGAATATAATTGTAATTTATTTACTGTTACTATTTTTCCTCTTTATCTCAAATGTCAACTTATTTATCTAGGGAACAATACAAGAGCTTCTATTCAAGATACAGTGAATTAAAATATTTTGGAATTATTAAAGTATGGAATAAAGAATGTAGGAAAAATACCTAGGCGTTTATAAATTAAATATATCCCCTTGCACTTTTCTCCTAAAACTCCCCCGTCATTCTTGTTTCTCTGCTGTGAGACCCTCCTCTTCCCATTCAGATTTTTCTTAACTTTAAAACAAAACAACAGCAACAACAAACTTGTCTTGATTTGTCTAGGCCACCTCTTTTAGCTACAGTGCATTTTATATTATTATACCTAAAATTTGTGTTCTAAGCTACTTTCCATTCTTACTCATAAATTCCCTTCCTTGGTTTCTGCGTCTTTCTTAAAGAAAACACAAGGAGTTCCCATTGTGGCTCAGCAGCTACCAACCCACCTAGTATCCATGAGGATGCGAGTTTGATCCTTGCCCTGACTCAGTGGGTTAGGAATCCGACATTGCCATGAGCTGCTGTGTAGGTCGCGGATGTGGCTAGCATCTGGAGTTGTTGTGGTCTTTATCCTGCTCGACTAATCTCAGTCCTTCAACAGCATTGCTTCTTTTAAAAGTCTCTCCCCTCATTTCCATCCTTGCACTTAAGAGATCCCATTTCACCTTCCCTTCTAGCTCCTCCATCCTTCTTCTTGATCTTCTCCTTCCATTCATCTAAATGGCAATGCTACTCTGAAAATCATTCCCAGAGTGAGTTCATTCACTTTAAGAGAATCATTCCTTAATTTATGTCTTGAGCTCTCTTCTTTCAGAGTCTCCTATTTCTGACTTTAGGATATCTCAACTTTGCTGCGCCATTCTTACCCAAACCAACCAGCCAAAAACTAAGCATTTGTTCCTAATGCCTTTCCGTGTAACTTATTCTCTCCCTAATTTTATTTTGCTATCATTCTTCCAATTTCTAAGGCAGGAGCCCTTTTCCTTCCAATTAATGAAAATATTAAATCATTCAGTAGTCCCCGTGAAGCACTTCCTTCATTGATATTAATCATTTAGGATGTTTGTCATCTGTATGAGAAGATAAGTACAAGTAGCTGCAAAGTCAGGATGACTGTGGAAGCACGGTGGTGAAAGAAGTCATGGATCGTGACTGAGGTTAGGGTGTTGGAATAAAAGAGAACTGCAAAGAGAAATATACTGTTGGTGAAATCTTGAAAGATTCATAGGTTTTTGTAACCAAAGAAATTTTGGAAAAGAGGTGTTAGGCTGAGGGGCTATCTTAGTAAACTAAATACTCCATTAAAATAAGTAGGAAACTAGGTCATTTTAAAAGAATGGCTTCAAACATTTCTTTTCTTATGGGTCATCAAAAAGTATTCTAAAAACCTTTGTACCTGCTTATGTATTTTTTTTCATTTTGTTATTACTCAAATGAATTTATCACATCTGTAGTTGTATAATGATCATAACAATCTGATTTCAAAGGATTTCCATCCCACAGCCCAAGCACATCCCCCCACCCCCCAAACTGTCTCCTCCGGAGACCGTAAGTTTTTCAATGTCTGTGAGTCAGCATCTGTTCTGCAAAGAAGTTCCGTCTGTCCTTTTTTCAGATTCCACATGTCAGTGAAAGCATTGGATGTTGGTGTCTCATTGTATGGCTGACTTCACTTAGCATGATAGTTTCTAGGTCCATCCATGTTGCAAAAAATGCTGGTATTTTGTTCTTTTTAATGGCTGAGTAATATTCCATTGTGTATATGTACCACATCTTCTGGATCCACTCCTCTGTCGATGGACATTTGGGTTGTTTCCATGTCTTGGCTATTGTAAATAGTGCTGCAATGAACATTGGAGTACATGTGTCTTTGCAAGTCGTGGTTTTCTCTGGGTAGATGCCTAGGAGTGGGATTGCTGGATCAAAGGGTAGTTCTATTTTTAGTTTTCTGAGGCATCTCCATACTGCTTTCCACAGTGGTTGTACCAATTTACAATCCCACCAACAGTGTACTGGTGTTCCTTTTTCTCCACACCTTCTCCAGCACTTCTTGTTTGTAGACTTTTTGATGATGGCCATCCTGGCTGGTGTAAGGTAGTACCTCAGAGTGGTTTTGATTTGCATTTCTCAAACCATGAGTGACGCTGAACATCTTTTCATGTATTTCTCGGCCATCTGTATGTCTTCCTTGGAGATTTGTCTGTTTAGATCTTCTGCCCATTTTTTGATGGGGTTGTTTGTTTTTTTGGTATGGAGCCGCAGAAGGTGTTTATAAATTTTGGAGATGAATCCCTTGTCAGTTGATTCACTTGCAAAGATTTTCTCCCATTCTGTTGGTTGTCTTTTTGTGTTGTTTAGGGTTTCCTTTGCTGTGCAGAAACTTTGAAGTTTGAGTAGGTCCCATTTGTTTATTTTTGTTTTTATTGCCAATACTCTGATAGGTGGATCTGAGAAGATGTTGCTGTCGTTTATGTCAGAGAGTGTTTAGCCTGTGTTTTCCTCTAGGAGTTTTCTAGTGTCTGGTCTTCTATCTAGGTCTTTAATCCATTTGGAGTTTATTTTTGTGTATGGTGTTAGGGAGTGTTCTCATTTCATTCTTTTCCATGTGGCCGTCCAGTTTTCCCAGCACCACTTATTGAACAAGCTGTCCTTTCTCCATTGTATATTCTTGCCTCCTTTGTCATAGATGAGTTGGCTGAAAGTGCATGGGTTTAATTCTGGGCTTTCTATCCTGTTCCACTGATCTGTATTTCTGTCTTTGTGCCAGTACCATGCGGTTTTGACGACTGTTGCTTTGTAGTATAGTCTGAAGTCCAGGAGCCTGAGTCCTCCAGCTCCATTTTTCTTTTTCAGGATGTCTTTGGATATTCTGGGTCTTTTGTGCTTCCAAACAAACTTTAAAATATTTTGTTCGAGTTCTGTGAAAAATGTCCGTGGTAATTTGATAGGGATTGCATTGAATCTGTAGATTGCCTTAGGTAGTATAGTCATTTTGATAGTATTAACTCTTCCATTCCATGAGCATGGTATATCTTTCCATCTCTTTGTGTCATCTTTGATTTCTTTCATCAGTGGCTTGTAGTTTTCAGAGTACAGGTCTTTTGTCTCTTTAGGTAGGTTTACTCCTAGGCATTTTATTCTTTCGGATGCGATGGTAAATGGGATTTCTTTCCTAATTTCCTTTTCTGCTTTTTCGTTGTTAGTATATAGAAACGCTGTCGATTTCTGTGTATTGATTTTGTATCCTGCAACTTTGCCAAATTTGTGGATAAGCTCTAACAGTTTTCTGGTGGAGTCTTTAGGATTCTCTAGGTATAGTATCATGTCATCTGCAAATAGCAATAGTTTTACTTCCTCCTTTCCAATTTAGGTTCCTTTTATTTCTTTTACTTCTCTGATTGCTGTGGCTAGGACTTCCAGAACTATGTTGAAGAGTAGTGGCAAGAGCGGACATCCTTGTCTTGTTCCTGATCTCAGCTATAGTTCTTTCAGCTTTTCACCATTGAGAATGATGTTTGCTGTGGTTTTGTCATATATGGCCTTTATCATGCTGAGGTAGGTTCCCATTATGCCCACTTTCTGAAGGGTTTTTATCAGAAATGGGTGTTGAATTTTGTCAAAGGCTTTTTCCATGTCTATTGAGAGGATCATATGGTTTTTATTCTTCAGTTTGTTAATGTGGTGTATCACACTGATGGATTTGCCGATATTGAAGAACTCTTGCATCCCTGGGATAAATCCCACTTGATCATGATGTACAATCCTTTTAATGAATTGTTGGATGCGGTTTGCTAGTATTTTGTTGAGGTTTTTGCATCAATGTTCATCAGTGATATTGGCCTATAGTTTTCTTTTTTTGTGGAGTCTTTATCTAGTTTTGGTACCAGGGTGATGGTGGCCTCATAGAATGAGTTTGGGAGTATCCCTTCTTCTGCAATTATTTGAGATAGTTTCAGAAGGATAGGTGTTAGCTCTTCCCTAAATGTTTGATAGAATTCACCTGTGAAGCCATCTGGTCCTGAACTTTTGTTTGTTGGAAGTTTTTTAATCACAGTTTCAATTTCAGTTCTTGTGATAGGTCCATTTATCTTTTCTATTTCTTCTTGGTTTAGTCTTGGAAAATTGTACTTTTCTAAGAATTTGTCCATTTCTTCTAGGTTTTCCATTTTATTGGCATATAGTTGCATATAGTAGTCTCTTATGATCCTTTGTATTTCTGTTGTGTCCGTTGTTACTTCTCCTTTTTCATTTCTAATTTTATTGATTTGAGTCCACTCTCTTTTTTGCTTGATAAGTCTGGCTAGGGGTTTATCAATTTTGTTGATCTTTTCAAAGAACCAGATTTTCATTTCATTGATCTTTTCTATGGTTTTCTTTGTTTCTATTTCATTGATTTCTGCTCTAATCTTTATGATTTCTTTCCTTCTACTAACTTTAGGTCTTGTCTGTTCTTCTCTCTCCAGCTGCTTTAGATGTAAAGTTAGCTTGTTTATTTGGGCTTTTTCTTGTTTCCTGAGGTGGGCTTGTATTGCTATAAACTTTCCTCTTAGAATGGCTTTTGCTGCATCCCATAGGTTTTGGAGTGTCATATCTTCATTGTCATTTGCTGGTAGGTATTTTTTAATTTCCTCTTTGATTTCTTCAGTGATCCATTGGTTGTTTAGTAGCATGTTGTTGAGTCTCCATGTGTTTGTGTATTTTGCAATTTTTTTCTTGTTGTTGATTTCCAGTCGTATAGCATTGTGGTCAGAAAAGATGCTGGATATAATTTCAATTTTCTTAAAGTTACTGAGGTTGGATTTGTAGCCCAGGATGTGATCAATCTTCGAGAATGTTCTGTGTGCACTTGACAAGATTGTGTATTCTGTTGCTTTTGGATGGAATATCCTATAAATATCTATTAAGTCCATCTGTTTTAATGTGTCTTTCAGGGCCTGTGTTTCCTTTTTGATTTTCTGTCTGGTTGATCTGTCCATTGCTGTAAGTGGGGTGTTAAAGTCCCCCACTATGATTGTGTTATTGTCGATTTCTCCTTTTAAGGTTGTTAGCAGTTGCCTTATATATTGTGGTGAAGCTGTGTTGGGTGCATAGATATTTAAAATTGTTATAACATCTTCTTGGATTGATCCTTTGATCATTATGTAATGTCCTTCTTTGTCCCTTAAAATGTTCTTCATTGTAAAGTCTATTTTGTCTGGTATGAGTATTGCTACTCCAGCTTTCTTTTGATCCCCGTTTGCATGAAATGTTTTCTTCCATCCTCTCACTTTCAATTTGTATGTGTCCCTAGAAGTGAAGTGGATCTCTTGAAGACAGCATATATATGGGTCTTGTTTTTGTATCCTTTCAGCCAGTCTATGTCTTTTGGTTGGGGTGTTCAGTCCATTAACACTTAAGGTAATTATTGATATGTATGTTCTTATTGCCATTTTTTAAATTACTTTGGATTTGTTTTTGCTGCTTTTTTTCCTTTCTTTCTTTTCTTGTTCTTTTCTGCCATAGAAGTTCCTTTAGTATTTGTTGTAAGGTTGGTTTAGTGTTGCTGAATTCTCTCAGCTTTTGCTTATCTGAGAAGGTTTTGATTTCTCCTTCAAATCTGAATGAGAGCCTTGCTGGGCAGAGTAATCTTGGTTGGAGGTTTTTTCCTTTCATCACATTGAGTATATCATGCCACTCCCTTCTTGCCTGCAGAGTTTCTGTTGAAAAATCTGCCGATAGCCTTATCGGGCTTCCCTTGTATGTTATTTGTTTCTTTTCCCTAGCTGCTTTCAAGATTTTCTCTTTGTCTTTAATTTTGGTCAGTTTGATTAGTATGTGTCTCGGGGTGTTCCTCCTTGGGTTTATTTTGTATGGTACTCGTTGTGCTTCCTGGATTTGAGTGAGTGATTCCTTCCCCAGGTATATGTATTTTTAAGTTGACAGCTAGAACTATTTTGTCAGAAGTTTAAAGTTTTATAATGTTGTCCTGTACTAAAAATATTGATATTTGAAAAGAAAGCTGTCACTCATTTAAATATATGCTTTAGTACTAAATATAATTTGATATTTACATATCAAAAATGGTTGTTTGCCATTTTAAAAATACATAATTTGGACTTCCCATTGTGGCTTATCAGTAAAAAACCCAACTAGTATTGTTTGCCATTTTAAAAATACATAATTTGGACTTCCCATTGTGGCTTATCAGTAAAAAACCCAACTAGTATCCATGAAGACTCGGGTTCAATCCCTGGCCTCACTCAGTGGATTAAGGATCAGACATTACTGTAAGCGGCTGTGTAGGTCGCTAGCTGCAGCTCTGATTTGAACCCTAGCCTGGGAACGTCCACATGCCACAGGTGCAGCCCTGAAAAAAAGACAAAAAAAAAAAAAAAACAAAAAAACAGAGTCTTCTTTAGCAATAGTATATTTTACAATATTCCTTGTTTTCTTTGAATGATTACACTTTTTCTTCAGAATTATACACCAATGTCATGTATTTTTATACTTAAAAGTCTTTTATTGGTCCCCCCTTCATAATTATTTATGATGAAAATAAGTATGTATTTTTTTTTTTTTTTTTGTCTTTTTGCTATTTCTTGGGCCGCTCCCACGGCATATGGAGGTTCCCAGGCTAGGGGTCGAATCGGAGCTGTAGCCGCCGGCCTACGCCAGAGCCACAGCAATGCGGGATCTGAGCCGCGTCTGCAGCCTACACCACAGCTCACGGCAACGCCAGATCGTTAACCCACTGAGCAAGGACAGGGACTGAACCCGCAACTTCATGGTTCCTAGTCGGATTCGTTAACCACTGCGCCACGACAGGAACTCCCCAAGTATGTATTTTTAAAGTTCTTGATTATAATGCTTTATATGTTTAAAGCATTCTCCTGCACTGTTATCATTATAATTATTAGTAGTAAAACCTTTATCCAACAAGATAAATATTCTGTAAAATTTGATCTATGCTTGCTAAACATAAAAAATAAAATGTTACTAAAATAAATTATTTAATGAGATTGATTTTTTAAATTTTGGTTCACAAATTGGTAGGTGATTATTACTTATTGTTTGAATTAAACAAAATTCAGCAGCCATTTTATTCCTTTTTTTAAATTGTAAGAGCTAAGTTGTAAGCCTCCACAAAACAAAACAAAAAAATCACAGTGATTTATCTTCAGAAATTCATCCTCTCTTTTTAATTTTTTTATTTGTTTTTTGTCTTTTTGCCATTTCTTGGGCAGCTCCCACGGCATATGAAAGTTCCCAGGCTAGGGGTCCAATTGGAGCTGTAGCTGCCAGCCTACGCCAGAGCCACAAAAACGTGGGATCCGAGCCGTGTCTACAGCCTACACCACAGCTCAAAGCAACGCCACCGAGCAAGGCCAGAGACTGAACCCAAAACCTCATGGTTCCTAGTCGGATTCGTTAACCACTGCGCCACGACAGGAATGCCTATCCTCTCTTTTTTTATTCTCTCTCTGTTAATAAACCTATTAAATGCCAGTCTAATTTTGGTGGAAGCATAAATTAGAAACTGAGTTGCAAAATAATTTATTTCAATGTCATTAGGGTCATTCACTTTATACCAACACAATATTTCAAATTTTCCCTTTATTTTTCTCCCAGAAGATTTTCCTCCCTATGGCAGAGTATTCTAGTAATACTTGGAATGTGTGAGAAGGATAGTTTCCTTTTGGAAAGTAGGAGGATCATTATTTTTGAAAGGCAGATTGGGGATGGAGAAGTTGAAGACTTTGGGATTTTCTCAGAAAATCTGTATTAGAAGAATATTTATGGATTGTTATGATTCATTCATTCATTCAAAGTATAAATATTAAATATTCACCATGTTCCAGACAGTAGGGATACAAATGCAAACAAAACAGGTTTTCTTAGAACTATCCCTCTGGTCATGTATCTCTTTAAAATCTTTGGGTTCCCCAAGAGTATGCATACTGTAGCTTAGAGGCTGCTATGGTGAGACATCGCATGCTTAGGCAAGACTAAGAAATGACTTTCCTGTGAGTTCCCAGAGAACCCTAAGTATTGCGCCAAGTCGGTTGGATTTTACTGTGCTTGGATGATTGTGAATTATTAAAATATTTTGAAAAGTAAATTGTTACTATCAGTTTGGTAATGGGGGATATATACAGAATATAGTTTAAAGGCAAGAAAACTTTGTTAGAGGCTCTTTTTAGCTAGTAGTGACAAACTGCCTCCGTTTCTCTTTCTTTCTTTCTACAACGTCATCTAGGCTTCAGCTTTCACATTTCCCTTGCTGCTAGTCCACAGACATGTAAATTCATGCCTTGGTTACTGTGGGAGGTGGTATTCCTGATAACTGGGGCATCCCCTTCCTCCCTTTTCCATGGTTCATCCTCAAGACCATGACGAGATAAGTTTTTAATGGGTTTACATCCAGTCCCTCCCTAGCTTAATAGGGCTATTTTTTTTTCTTGTTTTATTAAAGCTATCTACTTTTTCTGGCTTTTAACACTGGACCATATCTCTTCTGTTCAGCTGGATCTTCACGTCTCTTCAAGTCTTAATCTCTGGCCATTGCTCAGCTTTTAAATCCAAGCTTGGACTCCCATCTTGGTCTACTTGGCTTATCCATGTGTGATCGGTCTTCAAAATCCCCTCTGACTGTCGTGTTACCTTCCATATCTCCTGTTTATTGCTGGTTTCTAGTCTTGTATAAAAGTAGTGCTTTCATATTTACCGAGTACTTCTTCTGTAATAATTAGGTTATACGCAACTTGAAGGTCTCAGCAATGCCTTGATTTTTTCAACTTTCACAGCCTAGCACAGTAATGAAGACATTACAGGCAATTAATTAACATTTGAGAAAATTGTCTTAAGTCATATCCTCTATTTCTTTAAATTCTTTCTCAGGGTCTTTGTTATAATACCTTTGGTATAAGGAAATAATTAAATTTTAGGCTCTAATGAGAAAACTATGATATTTTATGAGGACAAAGAATTTGGAGAGTGGCTGTTCATTGTTCCAGTTGTTACTGCTGTCTGGAAAGCTTAGCCCTGGGGGAAAAACTTGGGCATTAGATGAGAAAGAAACCAGAGGACATGTCAGAGTGATACATTTAAAGGCTATGGAACCTCAAGATCAGGAGAGAATTTGGTAACACAGAACAACACTGTGGTGGTACATGAGCTTAAAAAAAGAACAAGCTGGAGGGAGAAGTTTTGCCAGTCAGAAAGGTGAGGAATCTGTATTGTCAAAGTGTACATCCTAACAGGTAGAGGACACTGGTGAGAAGAGTGACAACAGGCAACATTCAGAAAGATGGTGAGGAGGTGGTTAATACCCCTCCTCCTCTGTATTGAGCCTTTTCTCCTTTTATAAGGAAAGGTGAGGACTTGTTCTGTTTATCATGTGTGTGCACAACCCTGGAAGCTAAAGCTAGATTAAAGCTATTCCAGAAGTGTTTAAAGTACAGAATGACTGAGAGGGCTATGGATAGATTTATGGATAGATGTCAATACAGAAGTTATATACATCAGGCCTCAGCTGACTTTTTTTCTTCTATGCAAATATTGAACCGGCCCCTTAAATTCCATCCCCCTGACCTCCTCCAGGCTAGTGTTACTTAATAGAATGCAGAGACTCACAGCTAATTTGAGGTGAAAAAAATGTAATGATAAATTAGCATTACAAGATACCCACCTGAAAGTTGACTCCCTTTCTTGCTATCTAGACACAGTGTATGTATTGTCATTATTTCTTCCACAAAATTTTCAACTAATTTAAACCAGGGTCAATTTGTGTTAATTAGTGCCACAGAAAAAGATAACATTACACAGTCAATTCTTACCAGGAATGAGCTGATCATTTCTGGAGTTCCCAGAGTCTAGTAGGTTAAATTTGATTGTGGCCCCATTAATCCAAATGTCAGCCAGTGATACTTATTCATAGGAGCATGAGTTGTTATGTCTGGTCTTGTTAAAATAATATTGTGTGCATTTATTCTTCCAACAGTATATGTTCGTTTTATGTGGTTCTGGGGTAATATCAATACACATTTCTAAAATTTTACAGGTGAAATTTTCTCCCAAAAATGCTACCTCCTAAAAGCATGAACCTATTTAAATTGTAAGCTATTTGCCAACTGAACATGGTAGAGGCACACATTCATACAGAACAACCTGGTGATTCTCATTCTCATGTTAGGTCAGACTCTCACGTGGTGTAACACAGCTCCCCCGCCTGTTGACCTCAGAGTGGAAGCACCTCTGCCATCATTGAAGCTGAAAAACCCTGCAAGGGGGAAGGTGTAGGAGGACAGATTAAAAGGTGCAGGGTAGCAGTTCATACCTAGTTTGATGTAGCCACCTTTAGGTGAAAGACAAAAGGAAATTTTCTTTTCTGCCACATACTTTCTTTTTTTTTTTTTTTTTTTTTGTCTTTTTGTCTTTTTGCCTTTTCTAGGGCTGCACCCACAGCATATGGAGGTTCCCGGGCTAGGGGTCCAATCGGAGCTGTAGCCGCTGGCCTACACCACAGCCACAACAACGTGGAATCTGAGCCACATCTGCGACCTACACCACAGCTCATGGCAACGCCAGATCCTTAACCCACTGAGCAAGGCCAGGGATCAATCCTGCAACCTCATGATTCCTAGTCGGATTCGTTAACCACTGAGCCACAACGGGAACTCTTCTGCCACTTACTTTCAGTTTTCACTTATCAAACTAAAAAGGGAATTTAGGAGAGAGAGCTGAGCTTACCATATCAATTTAGGTATTATCTTTCACAAATCTTTTTATAATCATCCACTCTCTGCTGACTTCTTAGCATCTATCAGAGTATTACCCACCATGTCCCTCTCATAAGGCATTAGGTGATTGTGGTTTCTACAACTATTAAATGAAGCATGTTGTAAGAGACTGTGATTAGAAAATGCAGATTGTGTGTTCTCTGCATCCAGAATTGAGAATCAGCAAAGCCATTGCCACAGTGCTGTGCCTCGGGGAAAGGCCCCTTACATCCCCACCTACAGCACTGTGCATGCCCTGCCCTGGAGTGTCCTTTTGTCTCCTCTGCAAGCTCGTTAGAATTTAGATCCTGGATTCTTCACCTTTAACTTTCTTTGTGTCTCAGTATGACCTAAATCACTTTGTCACTTGATAGAAAAGTAATCAGAAGCTCTCATATTAAGGCTGAATTCTCCTAAATAACCTGTTGAAAAGATACATTGATTCTAATTTTCTTCTTTCCTACCTCTTATGTGCTTGACTATAATAATCCCAAAGGTAGATGGGGAACACATGACAACATTAATTTATCACAGCTAGGTATATGAAATGAATTCTTGACTCCAGATTTGCGATAAAGCAACACTGCTAGAATTAAAGATTATAAGTACAAATAAAATATTACTTAATACAAATCCAAAAATATGAAGTAGAATGTACACTTAAACTAAAAATTTTAATTAAATATTTTTTATAAAATATCTTTTGCTTTTAGTGACTAGTTTCCATTAATTACATAGTTCTCTAGGCAGTTTGAGTCAGGAAGATTTTTGTCTTGCTCTCCAAATGGCATTTCCTCCCAGACTTCAAAACAACATATATTCACTCCACGGATGTGTCATCAATCTGTAACGTGCGAATGGACAATATTCTTTCCTATACTTGACCAAATGTTTCATTTCCTGAAAATCAGATTACTTAAATGCAACAAACAGATGGCCAGAAAGTCCTGTAGTAGCTAACTCTGCCATGAAATTTATTATGTGAATTCCTGAGGTAGGCCTGAGAAGTTGGCAAAAATTCTCTCTAAACAGTACTATGCCATAGTTGATGTTGTAGTCACCAAACCATTTTTAAATTAACCCAGTTACTTTAGACTTTAGAAGGAAAATGTTGAAAAGCAGAAAATTAAAATTGTGAACAATTCACATCAACTGCTTTGGTTAAAGCTTATCTTAGAGTTGACCTTAAGATATTAAAAAGAATATGAATTATAGGTGATAGACAATAGTAGCTTTAATTTTTTTCTCCCCGGTCTTCAAATATTATCTTCTCAGGAGTTCCCATTGTGTCTCAGGGGTTAAGAACCCAACATATTATGTGAGGATGTGGGTTCCATACCTGGCCTATCTCCGTGAATTAAGGATCCAGTGTTGCCCCAAGCTGTGGTATAGGTCACAGGTGCTGCTCCAACTTGACCCCTAGCCCCAGGAACTTCCATATGCTGCATGTGTTGCCCTAAAGAGAAAAAAAAAATTATCTTCTCTAGGCTGTGTAAGTACTTCTCATCAGTATAGTATAGAGAATTTGGATAATGAAGGCATGATTCTTCATATTCTGTTTTCTTTTGCTACTGTCAAATGTAAAAACAAGTTTGGTCATTTGGTTCAATGCAAAAAAAAAAAAATACGGCTCTTGAGTAAGCATCTTTGATGGCCTTGTCTCAACTATACATAACAAACTAAAAAAATCAACTTATTATATATTACCTATACAGGAGAATTAAGTTATTTTCCTATTGAAAAGATTTTCAGCTACCATTCAGTGTATTCTTTTTTAAATTTTTTTATTACAGTGGATTTACAACTCAGTGTATTCTTTAGCAAACCCATAAACTATAAAGGTTTTGGTAAAAGAGCAAGGGTCCAGTGCAATGAATGTGTAAGTTTAAACTTTTTAGACATACTTGTTTACCAATTGTGTTTAATGACCTTTAGTTCAGTGAATTCATTGAATATACTTTTTAAAGAAAAAAATGTACCTAACTGTATTCAAAGTCCTTTATAGGAAAACAGCAAAATTTTCCCTCATCCTTTTCATAAAGATGCTATTAGAGGACGTTCGTACAGGCCTTCAGAGTTTATAGTGAACATGGTACAAAATCATTGACAGTAAACAATCTCATTAACCCAGTCCATACGTGTTAGCCTAAAACATTCTGGGAATCCACCAATTAAATAAGCACATATTAAAGTCCGACCTTCTGTATAGGGGCACCTCAAGTCACATTGTAGAATGGTGAAAACAAAAAAGGAATATATCAAGTGAAGGACTTCAGTACCTCTAAGAGTTCGCATGCTTAGAAGAATACAAGTAGAGGCCCATGAACGTTGACACTGCATACATAATTTGGATAATTTAGATGGGAGAATTTACTGGTCATCTTCTGACTCCCTCTTCTCCCCTATCCTTCCTACAGTAAGACAAGGGCAGTAGGAGCAGCAGGCTGAGCCACTCCAGCACCACTTTTGTCCTCCTATACCCTCCTTGGGTCCTGGGGGTCTCTCTCCCTTAATATACACTCCAAGCTTTCTTTGTCTACACACAGAGGCCTGCTTACTTTTGCTGCCTACTTCTGTTGGTCTGCTTTTTTCCTGTCCATTGTTCCTACTCCCCACCCAGACAAGGCCTTAGCCAGTTATGGAAGCCAAATTCCCCAGTATACTGTTAGGTGCTTAAAATTGGAATCAATAGAAAAAAGAATCTGTTAAAGAAGATACTCAGAAGAGGAAGGTATATTTATCACATCTCATAGTGGACTTGCCCAGGAGCATCATAACTCAGGCAGGATTTTGATGTCATCCTTTGAGCTTCTGCTCTGATCGTTGATTTAAAAGAGCACAGCTGAGATGCCTGTGATCTGTCCACTTGGTGCAGCTCCTCTTTCAGGGAAGGGGATACGTATGCATCTCTCAGACCACATTCAGAAACTTGCTATTGAAGTTCCCGTCGTGGCGCAGTGGTTAACGAATCCGACAAGGAACCATGAGGTTGCGGGTTCAGTCCCTGCCCTTTCTCAGTGGGTTAACGATCCGGCGTTGCCGTGAGCTGTGGTGTGGGTCACAGACGCAGCTCAGATCTGGTGTTGCTGTGGCTTTGGCGTAGGCCAGTGGCGACAGCTCCGATTGGACCCCTAGCCTGGGAACCTCCATATGCCACGGGAGTGGCCCAAGAAATAGCAAGAAGACAAAAAAAAAAAAAAAGAAAAAAGAAAAAGAAAGAAACTTGCTGTTGCATGAACACATTATGCTGCATGATTGGGTGCTAAGGCTTCAGAATCAAAAAGACCCAGTAGATGTCTGGGGTGGAGATCAAAATTGCCAGAGCGGTGTAAGGACACCCTGAGAGACAGGTCTTCACTGTGGGAGCTACTGCCAGCCATAGCTCTGTATGGAGTTGATGCCAGACTCTCAGAGCCCACAAGTAGCACAGAGGACGTGAGAGTGCACATTCACTCCCAGCCCCCACCTCTACTACTCGCCACCCAACATCTGTGAGGTCCAAGCAGTTGGCCATTTCACGTCTCCAATAATTTGTGAAAATTTCATGTTTTGAATAATTTTATCACTCATTGAGTTTTTTTTCCCCCTAAAGTAAAGGATTTAATTTCTTCTCTCTGTTCAGCTGTTAGTACATTTAAGTTAGTCTCTGTTTTTTATTCTGGTAGTTTTTATTCATGATGATATTTTCCCTTTTTTTCATTGACGTATAAGTGGGATATATAATAATTCTTTTAATGTTAGGATTTTTTGTTGTCATATGCAGGAAAAAAATGATAAAGATCAAATGATCAAAGGCTTTTGTTGATGACCCCAGACCAACATTCAGACTTAAGCATCATTACAAGGGCCCGTCTAATGTAAAGAGTTATTTTACTTGACATGTGTGACAATTAACATGTCAAGCCAAATGCAGCCTATCATTATCCGCTATTACGTTATTGTGGAAATATTTATTGAGTGCTGAGAATCATCCACATAGCGTGGTGTCCTGAACAAAACAGAGGCTCAATTTTGTTGTTGTTGTTGTTGTTTTTATGGAGATCTTTATGTGAAAGCTTCCGTAGCAAACTACAGTAGCCTCCAATATCAGAGCAATTTGAAAAGGTTTTGACTAATGTGCTTTATCAGTGCAGTCAGAAGCACTACATGAGCTTATTTCATTTTGTCTACATTAAATTTCTACCAAGTGTATAGAGATGGCTTAGTATGCTTGTTTAGGACAGTATGCTTAATATTGGAGATGATCCTAAGAAATTACAGATTTCTCAATATGGTATTCTAATTAAAACCTAATTAGCAATTCACTGTGCTGGAACTTGGATTTTTAGCATAGAGAAGATAATTTCACTATGCCCAGAAAGTAAAGATGTATTTCTTGGAGACATTAGAATTTCAAAAATATAAGGCAGCACATGTGGAATTTAGAAGTGTTAAAAATCTTAAGTGTGGGTTTCTCCGGAGCTTTAAACTGGAACAGTTTTGTATAATCAGTGAGCTTGCCAAACAGTATCAAAAAACTCATTTTCTTCAAGTGCTTTATTTATCTTTAATAGAACCTTCATCACCCTGGTGTTGTAAATTTGGAGTGTATGTTTGAGACTCCTGAAAGAGTGTTTGTTGTTATGGAAAAACTCCATGGAGACATGCTGGAGATGATCTTGTCAAGTGAAAAGGGCAGGTTGCCAGAGCACATAACGAAGTTTTTAATTACTCAGGTAAGAAATCAATTAGAGTCAGAAAAAAAGGTAGTATTTAATATCAAATGTTATCACTATTTAAGTAGAGCTTTCTAGCCTTGTTGTTTAGTCCCTACCTCCAAAGTCTAAACTACAGTTTTAAAAAAAAAGTGTCAGTGGCTTATTATATTATCTTATATTAGAGATGTATCCAGAGTCCAGGACACATGCGAAATGAGTCATGTATGTGCATGCCCACATATTGTAATTACTCATGAAATTTTAAAATGCATATGACTGAGTCCTGACTCTTTGAAAATATTCAAGAATGTGTATTCTTGTTCGCTCTCATTGAATTCTTTTATCTATACTTGTTTTGGTAGCTATATGGATACCATAATATGATGCTGTTTCCATGGAAGTTTCCTTTGAAACCCACTATGTTAATCTAGCTCATTTCAGGAAGCATAAAGAAGCATACCTGTTCATTTTGAGTTTTCTCTTGGCCCTCTAAATTTATGTCCTAGTATAAAATATTTTGAACTGAACTTTTGGACTTAAAATTACCTTTGATGATTTCCTCCTTTATAGATACTTGTGGCTTTGCGTCATCTTCACTTTAAAAATATTGTGCACTGTGACCTCAAACCAGAAAACGTGTTGCTAGCATCAGCTGACCCTTTCCCTCAGGCAAGTATAAAAGCCCCTCTCAGCAGAAAAACAGCTGACAGCATCACTGGCTCACCTGCATCTTTCTGTCATCTTTTCTCCTCAAAACTTTGATTTGTCTCAAGTTTCACCTGTTTGTTTTCTTTCTTATGTTTACCTTCTTATATTTCCGGGACTGCAGCTTTGTTGATCTGGCCCGCAGTTCAACCTGCCTTAATAATGAACACTGAGCCTTCTCATCCTGCTCCTGCTTCTGTTGCATGGGCATCCTGGAGAACTGGCAGCTCTAGGTCAATGCTGAAGCCCTGACCTGAGAGGGAGACAATTAAGAGTCCCAGGAATGCCACCAGCTCTTCAATGTCAGGCACAATATTACAGTTCAGGGTTGTTCTCAGGGACAAGGACAAAAGTTTCTTCTTTTCCTCAACTCAGAGGAGGCAGAACAATTGGGACTCTCCCCAGGAGCTCTCATATCTGAAGTGACCTGAACAAGGTGGCCTTGCCTCCCTGGTACCCTCAGGTCCTGGCTAGGTGTTGGTGCAGAGCCCACTTTGAGGATTGTTGTGGCTGACATGATGTGTCCTTGTGCTTATCCTTCAGCCTGTATTTATAATAAGCCCTTGAGTTAAATCCATCCCTTCCCTGATTTGCATGATGTTTTCCTGCCTTGTTGAGCAATGTTACCCGCTTTTGAGTATACATATTTTCACATCCATGTCTTCATTTTAGGGAAGAAGAAGGGAGAATGTTTAGATGATATATTTATGAATGAAAACATACTTTTGAGGCAGTGAATAAACTATTATTTTCAAGTACATAAAATGAAGAATAGCTATTACGTCTACCATGAGAAATCCATAAATACATATGAAACATTATAGTTATAGTTGTTTTTTGGTAGACATGGACTAAAACACACATAAACACACAATCCGTGACCTTACCCTATCTGCACACTGTTTTTATCAACAGGTGAAACTTTGTGACTTTGGTTTTGCCCGGATCATTGGAGAGAAGTCATTCCGGAGGTCAGTGGTGGGTACCCCTGCTTACCTGGCTCCCGAAGTCCTAAGGAACAAGGGCTATAATCGTTCTCTAGATATGTGGTCTGTTGGGGTCATCGTCTATGTAAGCCTAAGTGGCACATTTCCATTTAATGAGGATGAGGACATCCACGACCAAATCCAGAATGCGGCTTTCATGTATCCACCGAATCCCTGGAAGGAAATCTCTCACGAAGGTAATACCTCCTGTTCAAAAATGATAGTGGCCTAATCCTTAAGTATGACAGTTATATTACAAATTTAGTTATGAATTTTTAAATTGATAAATGCTCACTGCAAAGTTCCCACTGGATTTGGGTCACAAACTAATTGAGATGTGTTGAATAGAGGAAATAGAGACAAAAAAAATCTTCTGATGAAAGGTATAGATATATAAAATAGAGCAATTGAGAAATATACATAAAGAGGTAAGTGAAATAAAGAGAAACTGTTAATATTTGCTATATTTCCTTAAACATATAACTATTTATACATGGAAGTAATGGTAAATAATACACGATCTTTACTAAGAGTAATCTTTTACTTACTGTATGCTTGGATATTGATATTTTAATTATCATATTATATATATTAGCATTCCAAATTCTTTGTATACTGATTTCCTTTATGTGACATTAGAGCATGTATAGTATTTTATTTAGCCATTTCCCTGCTATTATGTTTTTAGGTTGTTTCTATTTGTTCAATGTTAGATAACCTTTATGTATAAGTTCTTATATGTATCTCTGATTATTCTTTTAGGATAAATTACGTTGGCAGTATTGCATTAAAATTAAATTCTTCTTTTTTTTGGCTTTCTAGGCCGCACTCATGGCACATGGAGGTTCCCAGAGTAGGGGTCGAATTGGATCTGTTGCTGTTGGCCACAGCCACAGCAACGCCAGATCCGAGCTGCGTTTGCAACCTACACCACAGATCATGGCAACACCGGATCCTTAACCCACTGAGCAAGGCCAGGGATTGAACCCGCAACCTCATGGTTCCTAGTCGGATTCTTTTCTGCTGCGCCAAGACGGGAACTCCCATTAAATTCCTCTTAATAATTATTCCCTTCTTAATGGAAAAGCAATAGTTTTAAAAGAAACAGTGGGGCAGCCAGGACAAATAAAATGGCTTACTCCATGCTTCAGAAAGGAGTTCTTCATGAACATGATGTGGACTTTAATACTCCTTAAGATAGGTTTTACTATTATACATGTATTTCAAATGAGAGCTCCAAGTCCATGGAAGTGAAGCATTCACCAGACTCTCAGAGCTGACAAGTGGCAGAGCCAGAATTTATACCAGACAGGCTGAGCATACATTCTTTAATCACTAGCCCTGCTTCCTTTTTTAGTTTTCAGGCAACATCTAGTTCTAAGTTTGTTGAGGCTTTTCACCACTTAAAAAGGAGAATATGTTCATAGATAAACATCTCTCTGATACCTGTTATTGCATGTGGTGGTGTAGAACTTAGAAAAGAGCATGTATAAACTGCTGGGATAATTAGTTCTTAGACTGCTGTTCATGTTAAATGGAAAGAGCCATCAGTTTTCAGGGGCTTTGAGTTACTATGAGCAACAACCTTTAACATCATCTAATTAGTTGTAATTCATGCTAGGTGGATAGTTCATAAGGGAATCTGTGACTTTCAAAAGAGCTACCATGTAGCCAAAGGACTGATGAAATATTTAGAATAATTCACCAAAGGCACAAAAGGGAAGGGTAATTCCTTTTCTCATCTGGGAGGCAGAAAAGAGAATTATCAAGTAACTTTGTCCCTAAACTTGTCAGGGAACATTGCCTTCAAATACATTTAACCATTTTGCTTGATACTTTCAATTCAGAAATCCAGTAAAATAACTTGATGTTGCTACCACAGGTGCTAACCTGAAATATCTCTAAAGCCAGTCAGATATTTTTCTGTTATGTAGGAATAGGACATTAGGAAAATAACCTTCACATTTTAAATGTTTTTTCTTGGAGTAGTAGAGTACTTTTTTATGAAGTAGTGGAATAAATGGTGCCCACTCTCTGGTTTCATGGAAATGTGCAGGCCTTCTATGTTGATGTAATCTATTTAACTGTAGATTATGATTGTTTAATTATCAGTAGTAATAGAAACCAGAGGCACAGATAGCAAAAGTCTAAGAAACCTGTTGGAAAACCGCAGTATACATGCAAAAGTAATAGGAAAGTAAAGGACAAAACATAAAGTAGTTCTCCTTCAGAGAACTAGAGATTTGTTGGGAGGGATGAGTTATAGGATTGGGGAAATGCTCATTTATTTCTTTGAATTGTTAGCTTGGTATAAAATCAGGATCTCCAAGTTCAGAGGAGCAAGAGTCACTGTGTCTTTCACTAGTCAGAACTGCATTTTCAGAGGGGATGAAACTTAAGCCAGTCACTAAAGAACAAAAAGGAAGAGATACAGCATTTCACAAAGAGGAAATTACATGGGATAATTTGAGAGGATTTATATTTGACCAGAAAGAACACATTTTACTTGGGTGTAGATAAGTCTAAGCACTAAAAACACCTTTCCACTCAGATGAAGTGATGGGGAGACCAGCTCAGGTAGACTCACTCCCTCTCTTCTAAATGACTCAAGCATCAGTTTGGGAATTAACTGGCCTCTTTTCTCAGTATCTTTTTCCAGTTCATCCTTACCTTTGAGGCACAGGAGTTCTACTATTTGCTAACGAAGCTCTGTTGGCATTTGAGTTAACCACCTGCTGGTGTATGAACTGGAATAATATTGAATATAAAAAAATCTAGTTAAATTATGTCCTAATATCAGCTGAGGTATTACAAAAGTAATTACTGTCCCAGATTCTATTCCACTATCTTGTTGAAAACAAATAATTTTCTGATTAGATACTATCACGGGGCTGGTACCAAATAAGTTTTAAGCAGGTAGTATAAGTACATAAGCAAACTAGTATCTGGCGGTGGGTGATTACAACTGATATTAGTAAATCTTCTATCTCAGGATACTGTAAACCACACCAGAAACACTAAAACTCCAGATGCAAAGAAGTAAAAATCTAGGCACCTCAGTGGCTGTAAATCAGCGGTAAGGATCAGCAGTGAAGTAGTTTGAGACTGTCCTTCATGTCTTTCTAATTAGCCATCACTTACCTCCTTTGAGCTTTAGTTTCTTATCTGTAAAACAGGGTAATGATTCTGCACATACAGTGAAGTTGTAATAGAGACTGAAAGAGATAAAGGATGTAAAGGCATCTATAGAACAAAGGTGTGGGGTGAGCCAAGGATTTGGATCTAGGAAAAGGATAGTGGAACACTCAGCTAAATAGCTGCTCCGGCAAGTAACAGAGAATTGATTACACAATTTTAGAAACTCTATGCAAACGATGTGCATGTTTCCCAAGTGTTCTTTAGACACATTGTTAGTTGTACTTTTTTTGGGGGGAGGGGGCATGAAAAACCAAAGACAAAAGAAAGTTTCAAGGTCCTTGTGGCACAGGTAGATGTGTTAGAATAAAAAAATTCCTTCATCATGCTCTTTTTCCTGTTAGTATAGACATAAACTTGATACAGTTTAATACTATATTTTGGAGCACGTGAGTTGTCAGTGTGATCCTCCCAACAGTTCTCTAATTAGCAACTTGTTTTAGTCTCTGTGTTAGAGGGAAACCAGAAAGTTTAAATGACTTGCCTGAGGTCACACTTTGGTAGGTCTTGGATTTGAAATAATTTGTCTCCATTCTTCATAGCATACATTGGGTGCTTATTTCTAATGTCTTGATATTTAGGAACCTTTGGGGAATACTATATTTTAAACTAGTTAACTTTGCTACTATAATGTAATAAGCTGATACGGGCATTATGGAGATATGCTGACTAGTAATTTATCACTGAATTAATCGGGACTTATATGCAGATAACAGAAACCCATCTCTAACTAAAGGAGGCAGAGATAACTAATTGACTTACACAGCTGCAGAGTCCAAAAGGTGAACCCCATTCATCCAGATTCTGTAGTTTCAAGTGTCACACACACATCTCCATCTCTCACCTCTGCTTTACTTATGATGGCTTCCTTCTCAGGTGGCCTTTTCATGTGATGCAAAATGATATTCCAGCCGCTTCAGGCTTACACAGTACCCACTGTACATGATCTCAGAATGGATGCATAATTATCTCTCAGTAACCAGAGTCTCTGAAAGGGGCACTGATTGGCTGTGCTTAAATCCCGTAATACCCTGGGAACAATCATACTGTCACCACAGGAGGCTGGCCCTGATTGGCTCTGCGGATGATGGAGAGCCCCTCCAGGTTGGAGAGAGGAATTTCCTACAGGGAAAAGATACTAGGCTAAAAACAAACACAAAAAGCATTAACAGATGCCCATTATAAAAATAGATTCTTTTGCAAATTAAAGTTTGACTTGAAAAATAGAACAAAAAAATTGAAGGAAACTTAACTTAGCAAGTACTATAGGTAAAATGGCACTGGTAAAATTAATTGAATTTTGAAAGAAAAAAAATAAGAATCCCTAGCCTACAACGTTTGCACTGTAGCCAAGCACTACTTTAAACATTTTACATGTTTATTTATTGTAAATAATACTGTTATTATACTTTTTCCCTCCAGCCTTTGAATAGATGCTGTAATTATTTCCATTTTAAAGATGATGCAGTGCTGGCAGAGAGGATTACGTGGCTTCCTTGGGTGGAGCTAGGGTGCAAATCCTATTAGTCTGCTCCATGCTAGACAGCTCTTATCCACTGCATTTACAGCCACTCGATTATCCTTCTAATGGATTTAGCCATGCTGTCACATTTAATTTTTAATATGCTTTATAGCTTAGAGCTAGTATAGCAACACAATTTTTAATAATGTCTAAAATGACAGGGAAATAGGATCATGTTGTGATAAAGACCTGAGTTGAGAGCTCTTCCTCTTAGCTTCTTGGTGACCTCATCCAATGTATTTCTTCTCTCAGGTCTCAGTTTTCTTGTCTGAAATATGGTGATACTAATTCTTAACTCCCTAAGTTATTTTAAGTAGTAAATGAAATTGCACTGGAAAATGGTTAGCACAGTGGTTGGCTAGTTAGATTACTCTAAATGTATTAAACACTTTGTTTCCAATCACTTTACATGGTCAATCAATCTATCTGTACATATACTTATTTAGTTATACATATATATATATTATTATATAATTACATATGTAACTAAACATACATATTTAGTTATATATAACTAATCACTGTTATAAATTATATATAGCTATACCAATATAACTAAGTAAGAATGTATGTATACAATATAACACTCCAGAATGAATCATATGGCTACACATAATTGCACAAGAAGGGCCTTTAGGTAATCATGGGAAGGGAGGAGTTTGAGAACGTTTCAGTTCATTCTGAAATAGTGTGTGGGTTGCATTTTGCTTCATGTCATCATTGAGACTGTCTGATGGCCATTTGACAACATCCAGGGTTTTTCTGGGTTTTTTTTTTTCTTTTTTTTTGCTTTTGCTTCTTTTTTTTTTTTTTTAGGGCCACACCTGTGGCATATGGAGGTTCCCAGGCTAAGGATTTAATTGGAGCTACAGCCACAGCCACAGTAACATGGGATCTGAGCCGTGTCTACGACCCACACCACAGCTCATGACAATGCCAGATCCTTAACCCACTGAGCGAGGCCAGGAATCGAACCCACAATCCCATGGTTCCTAGTTGGATTCGTTTCCACTTCACCACGACAGGAACTCCTGACAACATCCAGTTTATCCATTACTACCTGTCAGTAATTAGATATGCCCTTGCTATCACCTCCAGCATTATCTCATACTCGGCTAAGTTTAGTCCTCAGCACGGAGGATGGCTATGACCTTTCTTAGTTCCTTGAAAGGACGTATGCACCTATTTTAAAATAGTTACTTGATTAGGAAAGTTTAACTTATGGAAAGGGTAGCCCATTATCACTAAGGAGACATGCACTTGATCATGTAACGAAATGCACTTCCTTTCATTGCATGTTTAACAATTCCAAAAGAACAAGAAATAGTCATGGTGTCCTCCATGTTTGTCACATCTGATACATAATAAGGGTGAATCCTGGATGGACATTGCAAAAAAAAAAAAATAATAAAATCAGAAAATTGCAAGGGTGATACCAAGAAATAGATACCAAGGGTGTAGAGCTTAGAAATAGGTAATGGAAAAAACTAGCTAATAGTCAGAACCCAGGAATATTTGCAAGGTAAGGGATTACTAATAATTTTGCCAAAGAACTCCTTGATTATGTCTCACATTAAATTACCTGTCAAGATCTAGTTCTAAGACTATCTGTAGCAAACATTTTTTAACTTTGGCACATCAACAGTTAGTCAGAAGAACTGGTTAATAATGGAGATTCCTAGACTCCACCCCAGTGGATTTGCATCTTGCTCTGAGAATATAAGAAATCCATTTATCACACTTTCAGAAATACAGCTCGAGAGCCATGATCCCCTGAAAGACCTACCATTTGACAGTGCTCTAAAAATATTTTTAATAAGTACTCAATATTTAAATTCATATAAATTATAAAATTCCTCTCATTTGTAACTTTTTTTTTTTTTTGCATTTTAGGGCCACACCCACGGCATATGGAGGTTTATGGAGGTTCCCAGGCTAGGGGTCGAATTGGAGCTGTAGCAGCCAACCCCAGCCCCAGCCACAGCAACTCTGGATCTGAGCCGCATCTGTGACCTTCACCATAGCTCAAGGCAACACCGTATCCTTACCCCACTGAGTGAGGCCAGGGATTGAGCCTGCAACCTCATGGTTCCTAACTGTATTCATTTCTACTGCGCCACAACGGGAACTCCTCATTCATAACATTTCTTTTGCATCTGCATCATCTTCTTTATCAAGTATTTAATGTCAGGACATGTAATTCGTTCTAAATGTTGATTTTATTTCAATATAGATCTCTATGAAAATAGTAAGAAAAAATAGTAAGAAAGTTTCTTGACAAGCCTCCTATATCAAGAAGAAAGAAGAAAAGGAAAAACTCCAAGAAATGCAAAACGTTGTGTAATAAGGTTATAATAAAGAAGGAACTAGTCAGTCACGTGTCATGCTTTTGAACAATGAAAGGAATGTAGGAATTTTCTTTTAACACTTGAAAATTCTCCTCTGTGTGCGTAGGTATAGAAATTTGATGTTATAGGTTGTAGCTTTATAAGGAGTACAAATTGTAATCCTGTATGTAGTTCATCATAGTTATATATAAATTATTCCACATATTGCTTATTAGTTTTACATTTGAGAAAACCTTTAGACCAAGCATGTTTGACTTCATTATAATTATGCAAAAGAATGTAAATAATGAAAATTCTACCACACTAGAAAAGAGGACAGTAAGGAGGTGAAGGGAGCTGTATGTTCCACACAGTTCATGTCAGATTCTGCCGAGATGAATGGTTTGACTTATATGCATTCATATGCATGATTTCGTATATGATTTAATCATGGAGTTAATCCTTTTGAATAAATGTTACATATATATCTATATCTCTCCTGTATTGTTTGCTCTAGGTACCATTCTAAATTACAGCAGTAGCTAGTACCTTAATTTAATATAACTAAATTAATTAAGAGAAGGAGGAGGACAATAAGATAAGGAAAACTGAAATGAAATTATTCATGGTCCTTAATGGGAAGGAACCAGTGTTTTGAAAGTGGTTCTTCTCAAGCTATCTGTGATGGAGGACTGGTTTTATTTTATTTTAATTTCCAAGCATATGGACCAGTACTTTGTGAAATATAATAAAAATGTGACAAAATGTCGAAATGCTGTGAAAGTTTCCAAAGGCTTAGTTTCACTTTCTATACCTATCTCATTTTAAACTAATAAACAATTCAGAGTGGTACTTATCCATACTCCAAATCCCTTAAAGTTAATGAATCAAGCTGAAACAATACTGCACATATTTTTAAATGTGTAGTGGTAATCAGAAGTTCTTTTTATAGTTAAAAGAGGTATTCTTTGGAGATATGAAAAAATGAGATATGAAGTTTTGTCTTTCTGTTTGAACTCTTCTTACTGATTGATTTAGGTATCTTACCAGGTACATATGGCATTTTTGTAAAAAAATTTAAAAATTAACAGAAATGCAAGAAAGGCCCAGGAAGAAGTGGAGTCCAACCTTTTGTGTAATTAAAATTCTTCCATGCCTGGTCTGAAAGTTGTCTAACATTAAATGTGTAAACTACACCTATATACTTGTATCTATCTATCTGTATATGTATTTATACATGTACATATATGTAATATTTCATACGTGAATATTACTGAAGAGCTAGAAGGTTATATTTAATTTTCTGTATTATCAATCCTTGCACGGTGACTGAACGGATGAAGATGTAGCTTTAAACCTCTAAACCTATCTATGCTGACACAAAGGAGAATTTGCAAGTATGGAAGTCAAGTGAATTCTCTTCCTACATTCCTTTAGTTGGCCTAGATCATAAGATAAATCTTAAATTGTACTTTTTATATATGAATTTTATTATACAGTTTGCTTACGAAAGAATTTATCCCTAGAGGAAGAAGAGAGATGACACAGGTAACCAAGTGATGTGGATTGTATAGCTGGTAAGGTGAAATATAATTTGCTTCAGTGCAAGTCGTCTTCCTAGGAGAATGATGACAAACGTGCAGTGATGGGAAAGCATCTGTTAGAGTAAAAGTACATCTCCATCATCAAAATGAATTGATGTGTTCAATTAGAGACACATGGTAAATTTGAGGAAGGTTAGTAATAGACTATGACGATCACTGGTTAAATTACTATTTTTTCCTTCTGAGTTTTGATATTCCTTTATATGCCATTAGGGAGGCAAGCAGGCAGTAATCAACACAGAGACAACCTCGGAAATTGTCTCACAATGAGCCTGAGACCCCCGCAGACAGAGATCATTTTCTGTGCTCACAGGTGAAGTCTGAAGAAGCACCTATTCTCAACTCACCTGCTGTGTTGCCACTGTTCAACCTCAGTCACGTGGTTAGTTGGCATTATCAAGAATTAAGATCATACATGAAGTCCTGACATGTGTAAAAAGGAAATGCCCTTGCATTAATCCTATAGCTTATCTTTAGTTCAAAATTATCAACTTGAAATGGTGCCACAGTGACAGAGGTTTTTTCCACTCGTGTGTTCCGACAGTTTCAGTGGTAATATTTCTACTACTTCTGTCCCCTGATAAACACAGCTGTAATTTATTCTTCCAGTTGGTCTCAATACTCTGCTGACATTTATGTACAGTGTAGAATATATGGCATCTGAAGGCATAGAATGGCTATAATAACATACCACTAAATTTATCCAAGCATCTAAATTTTATTTTAAAAGCAATTTTTTTGCCATTCAGTGTGGTAAATTCAAATAAAATTGGTCACAAGTGTGTTTTTCCCCCAGAAATTGGAGATGAAAAATACAGCCAGTACAAACACAAAGCAAAGCTAAATAAAAGCCTTAGCACCATTACCACATGGTATGTTTTCAAAATCCAACAGTGTTCCAGAACGCTAAACACTTAAGTTTAAAGTAGCACTTTGCCATGAAAAGGAACCAGCTGTAGGTCCCTCTTTCACTACATATTGTTCAAAACAAAAAAATAGCCCCATTGAAAATAAGCCTCGGGTAGATGAGACCCAGAAATCCAATGGTATGAGAAACAAAAGAAAGACAATTGTCATTTAAAAATTAAACTATGTTTGTAACAGTTTATGAGGCAGATCCAGCAAGCCTGCTGAATATTAATGAATAGATTGATTTGTCAGCATATTAGCACCACTGTCAGACATAACAGCATGGAGGAGATGCAAGGGGACCAGGCAGTGAACTACTTAAAAATGCTTGATTGGGTGCCATGAAATTCTATCATGATTGATAAACTAAAGTGAATTATGTGGGTCAGAACTTCCACTGCCATTTTAACATTTTAAACAATCTCTACTTGAAATTCTCAAATTACTTGTATTTAATTTTTTTGAAAAAGAACATTCTTTTTGTTCAGTAATAGGAAATTAAAATTATTAGCAAAAAGTGTAATTTAAGTAATATATATTTAGTAGATTGAATTTTTATATATATGTGTGTGAATACATATATGTATTTAAAAACTCAAATAAGTTAGTATCTGAAAAGGTGTCCCACCAAGAGAGGAATCATTTGATTGCAAATAAAATATAATTTATGACATTTATCTAACAAGTGATTTGTAGAGAGAAATTGATCTGAAGAAGTTTTAGCAAGAACATTCTCATTATAAATGCTCAAAAACTGGTGGTTTATTTGTGCCCCAAATTGAAGTGTTTCCTATATATCCCAATTGTAAAAATAAAATTTCACTTTTCAATGTATATCCTAGTTGAGTTGAATTGTGACATCTAAATATATATGTAGGTGTCAGGATATAGGAACGACAAATATTAAATATTCTGTAAGTGTGCTTCTTTTCACAATAACAACACAGAATAATATTCCAAAATATAGAATATTAAAAATCTTTATCTTACTCTCTATATTGCTCCATAATACCAATCCAGCAATCCACTCCAGTCCACTGAAGTTATCCAGAATATTCTTATATTGCTCCAGTGATAGAAAATATATAGTTTCATGAGGAGCTCTTATTTCTTCTCAACGTGACCCTAGCACAGTAAGCAAAGTGTCTCTGGGTTTATACTCACTAGTAGAAAAAGCCCAGTACATTTTCCAAATAAAAGCTCACCTCAGAGCTTTGAAAGCAGCTGTCATGTCAGGTGAAGCCTTCTCTTCCCCTGGGCAGTTAGTTTTTTCCTTCAACCTCCTGTTCACTCTGGTCCAAACACTCCCCTCTTTATGTGCTTTTTAAATCAAACTTCAAAATCTCAAACCTCCAAACCTTTAGTCCTGGCTCAGGGTTCACTGAGCCTGAGAATAAAGTGAATCCACCATTCTTTCATTATAAGAACACATTTCTTTTATAGTGGCACAAAATAACACTCAATTTATGGCCAAATGTAGATTCATATTGTGTTTGCTGTGCCTGTACAACTCTGAATTTTTTTCTTATAAATGTTGATAAGTCAGATTTGTCCAATTCTTTGCTTAGACTGTTGTGTTTTTTTTGGGGGGGGGAGTGCACTAAATAGAGGGCTCAGTTTCATTTGTCGCTGTTAAATGTTGTCTTACCAGTAGAACTTATGTGTATGTGTGTGTGTGTGTGTACTTATTTATTTATTTTAGAACTTATTTGTGTAATCCAATTTGTGTGCTCTCCCTGTCCCCATCCTCTGAGTGGAAGCTATCCTAAAACCCTTCTTTGTCTTCATTACAGAATAGTAAACAAGATGGGGCGGAGGGAGGGTACCTTTCTCTGTGTTTACATCCATCTATTCCAGGGCCTTTGGGCAATGTTAAACCAGTTATTACTTTCAGTGTTCTCCTGCCTCTAGTCCCTTGCTACTCACAATTAGCCTGAGGCTCCAATTGGCAGCCATTAAAATACAGACTCAGGTCCCACCCTAGACCTACCTAATCAGAATCTTCAGTTTAAGATCCCTGGATTATTCATCTAAGAGTGTTTTAAAGTCTACGAAGTATGCTTAACACAGCCATTCTCAACCCTGAGTGCACATATTAAAACTACCGATACCTGGAGGCCTCTCCCCTAAAGATGTTCACTTGACCTTTGGCTTAAGTATCAGCATTAAAACAACAACGACAACAGAAACCCAAAAGCCTCTCCAAAGGATTTTAACATACAGTGAAAATGAAAAAAAAAAAAAAATCCACCCTGAACTTCATTAGAATAATATAAACCTATTTTAATTTAGACTTTAATTTTTTTAATCATTTTGGCATCAGTTTGGGGGCTGCTGTATGCTGTGTTTAAACAATTGATGATTTCCAAGACTGTCCTTCTAATCTTCAGGAAGAAATTAAATTGAAGGAAAAGCAAAAAGGTACCCATTGATAGAATCACTTTCCACCGAGGAAAGACCTGGAAAAGGAAAGATACCAAGTTGAGTCTCTAAAGGTTTTCTTGCACTTCATTGGATTGCAGTAATTGACTCAGGAACGAGGGAGATGGTGATTTCCAGTGGCCTTGTTTGCTGCCTGCAGCCTCTGGTTTCAGCCCTTGAGAAGTGCGTCCCAGTTAGTGTTGCTGGGCAACAGCTTGCTGGAATGTGAAGGGCTGCAAAACGATTTTTTAAATAAACACACAGCTTACCCATCAGCATGAAGTAAGCCAAAGGGAGAAGTACTGAGCCTACAGGGTGACAGGCAGTGAGGCAGAATGGAAAGAGATAAAAGAAAATGCTTCCTTGAAGGCAAGGAGCTCAGTGGTGACAGATGACGACTTCATCCCTAGAGCGATAGTTCTGATCTGGTTTTCTAATTTGAATATTTGTACCTGAATAATTTACAGCTGGAAAGAAGACAGTGTGGGAAGAACAATGTTTTTGAAGTACCATGTCTGGACAAAACAGGTCAGCCCTAGGGTTTCACAGGTAATTTCTTTGGTGTAAAAAAGCATGGTAAAACACACATGATCTGTATTGCAGATACTCCCAGCATTATTCTGATTTGCTGATACAAGTCACTGATCCTGTGATCTGTTATAGTTTGTAGACTTATGATGTCCTTCCATCCAAGAGTATTTTTAGCCAAAAAATACAAACCATATGCATGTAATATGGATATTAAAACTTAGGGCTGAGAAAGTAGCAATTTAAATTTCTAATTAATGTATTCTTTCTACCAAATACCAGTTAGCAAGTATTTTTCTCACACATTAAGTGATGTATGAGATACAATAAGCACTTTATTTTTAATGTTTATGAAATTGTTCAAAAATGAATACACAATCTATACAACCTTAAAGCAGCTAAAATCTAGTGGGGAGAGTGGGGGAGAGAGTCATGTATTGAAATGATAAAGATTGGAAATGGAAGATGACTGTGAAGTGTGACCTGAGGGACCTATTGTGTATTCAGATATGTCCAGTTCCATTCTTTTCATAGGATTTTCTCCAAGCTTCAGATGTCATTCAGTTTAGTCATAAAATGGCACATATCAGTGTCCCTTCCATATATTCAGAACCTGCTGTGTCTATACACATAGCATTTGCTTTGAAATAGAGAATGACTGCAATATTGTTTTCACGATTTCAAAGGTGACTCTGAATTTTGACACCAGAAGAAAATAGAGTCCCTACAATTAGCACTCTGACGGAATGTTACTTTTCTTATTAAGACATAAAGCCTTTCAGCACCTGTGTATACCATTTAATTCTGTTTTTGTTTAGATATATTTGTGCACCTGGTGAACAGAGCTATCCTAACATCTGCTGAAAGTCCCATTCTAGTTAAAAAAAAAAAAAGGAACATTTAATCAAATTTTCTCGTTGCTTTCCTGACATTTCAGTCTCTCAACTGGTAGGGCAACAAGAGAAATTGCCATACATACAGGAAGTTAGGGGGAAAGTAACTGTGTTAGCCAAGAATTTGTTGTAGCAAAAAAGCAATAGTCTTCATAAAACAAATTTTCTTTACTTCTATTTTAATTTATAGGAAACATTAATGTGAATCCAGAGCTAGAGACATTTTAGAAAACGCAAAACTCTGTGATTTTAAGGGATAGAGGATTCTTTAAAATGAAAATGTGCACCATACTGTTGTTTAAAATTTTCCAATGAGAAAGAAAACGGAAAATTTTCTCACATTGTCCCAGTGTAGCCATTTGAGGTGTTCAGAGAACTTGGACTTAGAGACAGTTTATTAATAATGTGGAAGGAAGGGGTTGAGCTTAAGGGCGAATAAGAGAACAGAATTCAGAATAATCTTAGAAAGGCTGCCTCTTAGAGTAAATGGCAGATACAATCAGAAAATAATCCTACCACTCTGTGAAAAAGTCGGCATCGTATTTACTTCAAAGAGAAGGAGGAACCAGCCACTGCCTACTTTGCTCCTGTTTTCTCGGAGGGGATCAAAGAGGTCTTCAAGTTGAGAGAATAGGAAAAGAGGTTGTGAAACAAAAAAATATAACCCAAGAGAAGGGAGGATTTTCCTGCACAGCTTTGGCCACAGCAGAATGGCAGCTGTTTTAAATTATGTCTGCTTATTGCCTCAAACCTGTAGAATCCAGCACCGTAGCAGTAAACCTCACCTCCTGAAAGACGGATATGATATATGTACTTTTTGCTATATCAATTGAAGAAAGCATAGAATTTAAGGCATTGTCTCTACGCCAGATAATCTCTTTCTCATGGTCTTCTTGGAGCTCCAGGAACCTGGCACTTCTGGATCCATCTAGCCTTCTACCTTGGGCTTTAGCACCCTGTTCAGCATCTGGGCCAGCCTGTCACCTTTCCCTCTGACTTACCATTCTGCTGCAGCCCTGCCTTACTCCCAATTTCCCATAGCCAGACTGCAGTCCCTTTCTCCTACGTGTTTTTAAATATATATATATAATGATTTTTATTTTTTTTTCCATTTTAGCTGGTTTACAGTGTTCTGTCAATTTTCTACTGTACAGCAGGGTGACCCAGTTACACATACATGTATACAGTCTTTTTTCTCACATTATCATTTTCCATCATAGGTGACTAGACATAGTTCCCAGTGAGAGAAGTTCACAGAAGGGCTCAATTTTGTATCTGTCTTCCCATTGTCTCTCTTCTCCACCCCCACCTTCCCCCGAGGTTTCAAAGGCAAGCACTACCCCATTCCCTCTAGATGAGTTCCCAGTCTTAATTTAAGTTTTGGGAGAGTTCCTGTTGTGGCTCAGTGGTCAACAAACCTGACTACTGTCCATGAGGATGCAGGTTCAATCCCTGGCCTCGCTCTGTGGATTAGGGATCTGGCCTTGCCGTGCGTGAGCTGTGGTGTAGGTCGCAGATGCGGCTCAGATCCCACATTGCTGTGGCTGTGGTGTAGGCTGGCAGCTACAGCTCTAATTTGACCCCTAGCCTGGGAATCTCCATGTGCCGTGGGTGTGGCCTTAAAAAGACAAAAAAAAAAAAAAAAAAAAGTTTTGAAACTGGAGTTGAGATCCCATTTGGGATTTTTTTCCTGACTGTTGGCTCTCTTTTGGGACTGCTCTGGTTACTCGAGTTTCTCTAGTCTTTTTGCTCCTTTGAGGTGGCTTCCTTCATCCCTTAGCTTGGAGCCTTTAAACTTGAGGATTTCCCAGGTGTGTGTCTGTGTTGAGAGCTAGTACCTGGGGGGAAAGAGGATACTCAATGGCAGCTCTAAAATATAACTGGTGTTCAGAACAGGACATGCTGCATATTGAAGAAGCTAACAGAGGTACTTTTAGAGCCATTGTGAGTATCTTTTAATAAATCATGAATGAAATGAGATAGCATACTTAAGATAAGCCAGGGTGTTCTGAATTTCTAAAAGGGGGACAGAATGGATTCTAAAATCATTCAAGAGGGAGTTCCCGTCGTGGCGCAGTGGTTAACAAATCCGACTAGGAACCATGAGGTCGCGGGTTCGGTCCCTGCCCTTGCTCAGTGGGTTAACGATCTGGCGTTGCCGTGAGCTGTGGTGTAGGTTGCAGACGCGGCTCGGATCCTGCGTTGCTGTGGCTCTGGCGTAGGCTGGTGGCTACAGCTCCGATTCAACCCCTAGCCTGGGAACCTCCATATGCCGCGGAAGCGGCCCAAGAGATAGCAACAACAACAACAAAAGACCAAAAAAAAGACAAAAAAATAAATAAATAAATAAAATCATTCAAGAAGAAGCTTAATATTTGTCCTTTATCAACATCCTAGAATGAATGATTGAGTGACTAGTTTGCAAACATTTAGAAAACAAATCCTAGTACTTAGAAGAAAATAAATAGAACCCAATATTAGTCAATAGTAGTTAACTTAGAATCTATTTCTCCAGAATAATTACATTATTTTCAGATGAGATTGCCAGATTGTAGGATGAGTAATACCAAGGACTGATGTTTCTTAACTATAATAAAACATTAGGAAAAATTCTCCCACAGTAGTCTTTGGAGAAGATGATAACATATGGACTGGATGGGATACTCCTAGGAGGAAACATTGTTCATTTATCAGCCTGTTCAAAGAATAAGTAATATGCTTGGCAGTTGGGAGTGTAATCTGTCATAGAGTCATCTGTCATGATGTGTACACCTCATCCTAATAATTTGACTAATACATAGCAGATCAGCTTATTCAATCTGGAAGTGGTGGAAAGCTAGAGGATTCGTCTTCAATAAGAGAGGATCATGGCCCATTCAGAATAGTCCTTGAATGCTGAAATGCTGAGGTAAAGTCACGAAGATAGATAGATAGATAGATAGATAGATAGATAGAGATATATCTGCCCATCTATCCATCTATGTATCCATGCAATTATGTACACAAAAGTGTGGTGGATACATAGCTAAGAAGAATTTAATGTTAATTATTGGGAAAATGTTCGATTTAATTAGTTTTTAACTTTATTATCAGCTAATAATATTGAGTTGATGGTGTGAAATGGCTACTACATGCCATAGTGTTTAAAAGCATGGGCTTTGGAGCCAGTTCCCCTGAGTTTCAACCTCAGCTGTTACTTAGGAACTTCTGACCTTGACCAAGTTATGTGAGCTTTTGACACTTCAATCTGTCCTTTTTATAAATACAGATTAAATTAATAACTACTCTCATATGTTTTTTATGAGGACTATCTATGAATGTGAATGTGAAATTTTTTTAAAAATGGAAAACCTTCAGTCTAGGCTGTGTAAATAATATCTGTGTGAACAAATCAAGTTGGCAGTTGATTATGAGGAAAATTCTGATCCATTGTGAACAGGAACATTGAAAAACAGCTAGTGAACATAAAATAAAGGCATTCAGGGAGACTGAAGAGACTGTAACAGCTCAAGAAACTGTAGAAGGTGAGGTTAAGGTGAAATGCTGTCACGAAGACTTGAAGAGCTGTCACATAGTATAGCCAAGTCCTATTGCATTTGGAACATAAATAGAATTAATATGGGTAAGTTATACAAAGACAGCTTTGAACAGAACATAGGAGAAAAGAATTCTTGTCACTAGTATTATGCAACATGGTTGACATGTGAGATTGGACCACTGGAGGAGGTAGGTCACTAGGATCCTAGCTAGTGATATTTCAGAAGTGCTAAAAAAAAAAATAAAAAATAAAAAATAAAACAAACAAACAAACAAAAAAAAACCTTTTCTTTAAGTGGGTTATTTATTAAAAGTTAGAGATTTAAAATGGTGTATTTTGTCATTGTGTGTGTGTGTTTGCACACATGCATACATATATTTTTGCCTTTGCAATTAGATTGGCAGCATTTTTGGGCCAGAACTTTATTATTAACTTTTGAAAAAACATTTATTTGGATATAATTGACTTAAAGATGTGTTAATTTCAGACATAATAGCAAAGTAAATCAGTTATATGTATACAGATATCCATTCCTTTTCAGATTTTTTTCCCATATAGGTTATTAAACACTATTGAGTAAATTTCCATGAGCTATATAGTAGGTCCTTGTTACCTGTCTATTTTGTATATAGTAGTATGTATATATCAATCTCAATCTCCTAATTTATCCCCTTGCATGTTTCCCCTTTGGTAAACATAAGTTTGGTTTTGAAATTTTTTAGTCTGTTTCTGTTTTGTAAGTTCTATCGTATCATTTCCACTAGATTCCACATATTAGTGATCTCATATGATATTTATCTTTCTCTGTCTGACTCACTTCACTTAGTTTGATAATTTCTAGGTTCATCCGTTTGGCTGCAAATGGCATTATTTGATTTTTAGGGCTAACATTCCATTGTATATATGTACTGCGTCTTCTTTACCCAGTCCTCTGTTGATGGCCATTTAGGTTGCTTCCACATCTTAGCTATTGTAAATAGTGCTACAGTGAAAATTAGGGTGCATGTATCTTTTAAAATTGTTTTTCTCTGAATTTATGCCAAGGAGTAGAATTGCTGGATCATATGGTAGTTCTGTATTTAGTTTTTAAAGACACCTCCATACTATTTTCCATAGTGATTGCACCAATTTACATTCCCACCAACAGTGTGAGAGGGTTCCCTTTTCTCCACACCCTCTCCAGCATTTATTGCTTATAGGCTTTTTGATGATGGCCATTCCTACTGGTGTGAGGTGATACCTTACTGTAGTTTTGATTTGCATTTCTTCGTTAATTAGTGATCTTGAGCAAGGCAATCTACAGACTCATTGCAATCCCTATTAAATTACCAATGGTATATTTTACAGAACTAGAAGAAAAAAATTTTAAATGTGTAAGGAAATACAAAAGATCCTGAATAGCCAAAGAAATCTTGAGAAAGAAAAAAGGAACTAGAGGAATCAGGCTCCCTGACTTCAGACTATTCTACAAAGCTACAGTCATCAAAACACTATGGTACTAGCATAAAACCAGAGATAGAGATCTGTGGAACAGGATAGAAAGCCCAGAAATAAACCCACACACAGTCAATTAATCTGCAACAAAGGAGGCAAGAATACATAATGAAGAAAAGACAGTCCCTTCAATAAGTGGTACTGGGAAAACTGGACCACTACATGTAAAAGAATGAAATTAGAACACTCTTTAACACCATACACAAAAACAAACTCAAAATGTATTAAAGACCTAAAGGTTATACCGGTTACTATAAAACTCTTAGAATAAAATATAAGCAGAACTCTTTTTGACGTAAATTGCAGAAATATCTCTTTTTTGATCCATCTCTTAGAGTAACGATAATAAAAAATAAACAAATGGGACCTAATTAAACTTAAAAGCTTTTGCACAGAAAATGAAACCTAGAGCAAAATGAAAAGACAATCCACAATGAAGCAACTGACAAAATACACAAACATCTCATACAACCTTATATTAAAAAAAAGCATCCCAAGGGAGTTTCCGTAGTGGCTCGGTAGTTAACAAATCTGACTAGGAACCATGAAGTTGTGGGTTCAATCCCTGGACTCGCTTAGTGGGTTAAAGATCCCGTGTTGCCATGAGCTGTGGTGTAGGTCGCAGAGGAAGCTTGGATCCCGCATTGCTATGGCTCTGCTGTAGGCCTGCGGCTATAGCTCCAATTAGACCCCTAGCTTGGGAACCTCCATATGCCACAGGAGCGGCCCCAGAAAAGGCAAAAAGACAAAAAACAAAAAAACAAAAAATGATCAAAAGATCTAAATACACATTTCTCCCAAGAAGACTAGACAGATGGCCGAAAAGCACATGAAAAGATGTTCAACATCACTAATTATTAACTTTTTTTATTCCTGTGTCATTGGCGACAGTAATTCCTCAAGGAAGATTTGGTGAATGAACAAATTAAAGATTGATACTTACATGTGATGGACATGGTCAATAAAGAGGATATCATAAAACAAGAAACACCTTCAAATCTGTTTTAAAAAGTAGTTTTTTGAAAGGCATTTCAAGTAGTACATTTAATGCTGTGTTCTATGAGACTTGATTAATGAAAAGGATGTTTTAAGAGTTCCAGAAACAGTGACCAGTGGAATGGAACTCTCAAACATTAATGATGGACCTATTCTCTCAGTAACACCAGGCTCCCAACATTTAACTACAGAGTCCAACATTTCATAGTTAATTATTTCTGCTTTCTGCTACCAAGAGCCACAAAAAATGCCTTTATAAATACACACATAGACACGCATGTGTACACACCAAGTATTCCCTCTAAATCCCTTCTTATGTCCTAAACTATTTTCTCTTAGAGGTACTTGTCATTATCTTACTGTGCTTATTCAGGGCAGCTGGGTACCGGGGCTAGAGTCAGACTTGTGATTATATGCTTCATTCAGCAGAGCAATTTTTTCATCTTCACATATTCCCTTCCCTGCAGACACTTCTAGTTTCTCCCCCAGCAGTGCTTCCCTCCCCATTAGGCAGTGTAGTTCACTGTTGGGGCCCATTTGGGCACAACCAGACTTTTTGTGGAGTTACTGTACTCCTACCTTCCTAATTATAGAATTCAAAGCAGAAGGAGTGAATTAATAACATGTCTTTATTCCCTGCAGTGGCTGGGGTAGCGTAATGCTGCAGCATGCTTACAGTAGCACATACACTCTCCCTTCACCCCTTACTCTCCATTTTTGCTGTGTGACTTCACAGCAGCAAGAATGGAAGGTGCATTTTACTCACCAGTGAGTAAATCGTGTGAATGGATGTTTTAAAGCACAAGCCCAATACGCAGTTCACTGAGAGAACTACACTTTCAAAAGCTCTCTGAGAACACATGCTTGGAATTTGAAATTGTACTAAATACTGTGTTTCCTAAGGTCTCCAGTGAAGGCAGGGGTGTACAGGCAGAGACAGCGTTGAAACATGTGCTATTGCATTTCCTTTCTCCGATCAAAGAGTTCTTAGATGTTTGATTCTACAGTCTTTCTGTGCCAGCAAATATGTGGATTATTAGTATCAAAGAGATATAACTTTAGACTACTGAAAGCCTGTGGAAATCGTTTCCCTTTGCCTGATAACAAGAAGGATTCTGATTCATTCTGATAGAATAAAGTGATCTTTGTTCCAGGTAGCCTCTGGACTCCTGTGACACTGTATTTTCAGATCCACACAGGGTGATGTAGACTAAAGGATGGAGTCAAAGCCCCCTCATTCAGGACTTGGTGGCTGGGGAGTTGGGGAGTTAATTTGCATTTTTATCCAATATATAAGGACTTTGATAGAAAGATCCATCTCTCAAGAAACTTAATAACTAGCATAGATTCCGGGAGAGGATGAACTTTTTGGTGAAATTTGAATGCTTCCATTAGTTTGGCAGATTTCACTAAATTCTTTTTTGGGAAGAAAATACTAATATGAAAGAAAGAGATGGGAAGTCATTATTAAAATGAATGGGACGCTTAAGGGAATTAATTTGATAAATAGTGAACTATTAATTAATGGTATAGGCTGAAAATATAATTTTCGGAAAGGTGAATGAGAGCTCTGTTACAGGATACTCTGGGTAACTAAGATGCTTTATGGACTAGATAACTAGAAGAATCACTTTTTTTCCTAAACTACATTCTGTTGATGTCCCAATCAGAGGCAGAGTACCAGGCTGGATCGTCTGTGATTCTGACCTGTTAAAAGAATTCTTGTTAGACAAGTTGCTCTCCCATCTTCCCCTTGAAAACAATGAAGGCTAATATAATTTCATTTCATTGGTTGTTTTTAAAAGCAAGGTGAAAGAGACGAAAGTGCTTCACTACTGGTCCATTGGTTTTTAGGCTCAAAGTTTATCATCGGTCATGGCCCGTGTTATGCTTTATTTTTTTTTTCCCCCTTTAAAATGGGATGTCCAGATGTCTGTCACTTAATTCAAGACTGTGAAGCCTGGCGTTGCCATCCTGGCGCAGCAGAGACGAATCCAATAGGAACCATGAGGTTATGGGTTTGATCTCTGGCCTTGCTCAGTGGGTTAAGAATCCGGCGTTGCCATGAGCTGTGGTGTAGGTCACAGAAGCCGCTCGGATCCTGCGTTGCTGTGGCCATGGTGAAGGCTGGCAGCTATAGCACCAATTCAATCCCTAGCCTGGGAACCTCCATATGCCATGGGTGCAGCCCTAAAAAAAAAGACAAAAAAAAAAATAGACTGCAAAACCTATTATGTATATTCAAACTTTAAACACATTTTATAACAAAATTAGTAAATTCTTTCTCTTGAATATTTTATCCTGCCATTAGTACAACATATTTTTGAACGATGTATATTCAAACAAAACTCCTACTTCAGAAAAATGTATTCAAGACTAGACCAAAAGAAATCTACATCACACTCACAAAAGACTCATACTCTTTCCTTTACAGTTATTTCTAATTTCATTTTTTAGCATCCAGAATAAAATTAAGGCCAAGGTTTTAGAATTCTCAAGAGGAATTTTCTTCAGGTTCTAGAGTCTGTTATCACTGTGTTGCATTTAACTGTGTGAAGTAGCAGATGTGAAATAAACTATAAATGAATTATGCATGTGTTCCAGATATGTCATCTATTTTTACCAATAAAAATTTTTTTCAGCCATTGACCTTATCAATAACTTGCTGCAAGTAAAAATGAGAAAGCGATATAGTGTGGACAAGACCTTGAGTCACCCTTGGCTACAGGTAAAAATCAGTTATTGGACATTTTCTCAGTTGGATAAGCTTCTGAGTATTTAAGATTTTGATATCATATGTAAAAATATTTTGTCGTATTATTTTAGATGTAATTCTGATATCAATGTGTTCACCAGAATACCTGCAACTTCTTAGTATTTAATAGCAGTTTAGTGTTTCTAAACCTCTCTCTCTACCAGGAAAATTGGATAAGGGAAAAAAGCACACCCACAAACACATGCGTACACATACACACACCCCAAAAACAAAACACGAAAAGAAGGGTCATAAAAAAAGCTCCAAGGACCAAATTTCAAAGGCATCTGCATGTGTAATCCTGATAAATGCCCAAGTAGTTGCCCATCTGGTCATGCACTGTACTCATTTAAAAGCTTTATATTTAAATTCTAGGCAATGCTCATAAAACAAATTCATGGTAGATATAAAGCATATGCATATGCTTGTTCTCTTATTTTCTCTCTTATTTTCACACTAAACTTAAAAATTTAGAAAAATGATCTTCTGATATACTAAATGATTATCTGTAGGCATTAAATTCCAAAGGAATATCAACATTCTGAATTACTTGACTACAGGTATTAATCGCCCACCTTCTGATGCATGATATCCTATAAACAGGATGCACTTGCAGAGTGTAGGCAAGTAGGATGATTCTGGTGCTGATGCTGTCACTTCAGGGTGCCTGATGAAAGACGGCTCTATTAGAGTGGGAGAAAAAAGTATATGTTGTGGGAAGTGACAACATATGAAACAGTGTTTTAATGAATTTTAATCACATCTGTGGTAATATTTTGCAATTTCTTCCTCAGGATTATCAGACCTGGTTAGATTTACGAGAGCTGGAGTGCAAAATCGGGGAACGCTACATCACCCACGAGAGTGATGACTCAAGGTGGGAGCAGTTCGCAGGCGAGCAGGGGCTGCAGTACCCCGCACACCTGATCAGTCTGAGCGCTAGCCACAGTGACAGTCCCGAGGCCGAAGAAACAGAGATGAAAGCCCTCAGTGAGCGTGTCAGCATCCTCTGAGCTCCATCCCCTATAATCTGTCAAAACACTGTGGAATTAATAAATACATACGGTCAGGTTTAACATTTGCCTTGCAGAACTGCCATTATTTTCTGTCAGATGAGAACAAAGCTGTTAAACTGTTAGCACTGTTGATATATCTGAGTTGCCAAGACAAATCAACAGAAGCATTTGTATTTTGTGTGACCAACTGTGTTGTATTAACAAAAGTTCCCTGAAACACTAAACTTGTTATTGTGAATGATTCATGTTATATTTAATGCATTAAACCTGTCTCCACTGTGCCTTTGCAAATCGGTGTTTTTCTTACTAGAGCCTCAATTTGATAAGTCTACGGAACTGGTCCACAAAATAGTTCTGTTCTTTGTGTTCCATTGGTGTTGTCATTATAAGCAAACTCTCGAAGAGTAGGTTATTACCAGTGTTCTATGAACAACTCCAAAATTCATGTGAAGAAAAAGGAATTATGGGAGCTGAGGGGTCGGAGGATGGATATGCAATCCTAAGACACAAATGCATGAAGGAGTTTTATTGTATAGTTTCAAATCCTTTGCCTGCCTCGTGTGCCTCAGTATGTTCAAACTCAAGTAAGTGGGCCTGGGTGTGCCTACTACTCTTAAGCCTAAATGCCTTAGAAATGTAACTGCCATGTACAACAGGTATATCTCCCCCTTTCTTACAGTACCCCGCTGTACTATGGAAAATCAGCAGCTAAGCCACCTTTCACCTTTGTGTATTTTTCAAAAATAACAAATAAATATTCTTGTCAAAATACATGTCCACCTGGTTGAATTATTTTCATTTGTGATCCACGCTAGTGTTTCCAGGTCAAGTTGGATCAGGGGTATCTGCTCAAAAAGCAGAAAATGTCTCGGGGCCGAGAATTTAGCTTTACCTACTCAGCAGCCACACAAGTATGTGTCCAGGTATACTGAAACCTTTCTATCTTGTGTGTCATCCGTTTCCAATAGAAAAGAGAGCTTTCAAAGAGAAAAGCGATCAAAGCCCCAAAAGAATACTTGGAGACATAAGCATATTGCAAACAGCAATCTCAATGTAGCTTCCTGATTTGATCAGTATAAGCCAGGGATTTATTAAAATAATGGATCTAGTTTCTTTCTATTGTGTCTAAACAAGAAGGTCCTGAGATGAACTAAAATAACACATCAATACTGGAAAACTCCTAAAGAGAAAGACAATGAATGTAAAGTTCTATAGTCTGGGGAAAACAAAACTAGTGTTGGACTTAACAGACTTCAGCTGTGTGGAGTGGATAATTGTGTGCTGTTTTCCTTTGTAGCAGGATGACAGTGAATTTGCATGTATTACTGTTACTGTATAACAGAAGAAAATTGCAATAAGTGTTTGGAAGAATTTTATGTGTTGTGAGCCACTTGAATATGTTAAATAAATATGTTAAGATGACAGACAATATTTACACTTGGAGGGATGGGAGGAATATAGTTGATCTTTCCAATGATTAGTTACTATTTTGTATTGTTTAAAGGGATTTAGGATTTATTCTGTGTATGTCTCAGGAGACCATTCAGACTTTTTAAGCAGCAGAATAAGCAACATCAGCAAGTTCTCTCTGCCAGCAAAACAGAGTCTGGATTGAAGCCAGGGAAGGAGTGAACCACAAGACCAGTTAAACTGTTGTACTAACACCTTGGGGATGATGAATGAGGGCAACAGTAAGTAGGAAACTAGGTATAGAGGTATATATATCAGATGTTAGGAGGAGGAATCTTTGGGACTTGGTTACTGGTTGAATGTGAAATTTACAAGAGTCCAGAATGTATTGTGGGTTTTTGCTTGGATGATTTGATGGCTCAATTAATCAAAAGAAGTTACAGACTTAGAAAGGGTAAGTTCACATTTGAACGTGTTGAATATAAAGTTCTTGTTAGATGTCAAGTTTGAGACATCCTGAAGATATTGAAATATGTGTTTGGAGTTATGAGAAGAATTCTGAAGTTATAGATTTCAAAGTCAAAACTTCACCATATGTTGATTAGAATGACTCAAAGGTTCTTGTAAGAAGAATGATCTTATAACACAAAACACGAGAAACATCAGTATGAATGGTTCAGTCAGAATAAAAGGAAAACTGAAAAGGAATGCTTATCTTCTAATAAATTTTATTTTTTCTATTCCAAAAATTATTCATTTATTTTAAATTTTATTGGAGTATTGTGACTCTCAGTGTTGTATTAGTTTCAGGTGTACAGAAAAGTGAATCAGTTATACATATACATCTACCCATCCTTTTTTCCAATATAGGTTATTACAAACTATTGAGTAGATCTCCCTATGATATACAGTAGGTCCTTTTTAGTTATTTTGTGTGGAACTGTGTACATATTATTCCCGTCCTTCTAATTTATCCCCCTCACCACCAGGTTCCCCTGTGGTAACCATAAGTTTGATTTTGAAATCTGTGAGTTTATTTCTGTTTTATAAATAAGTTCTTTTGTATCATTTTATTAGATTCTATATGTAAGTGATACCTTAAGATATTTGTCTTTCTCTAACTTCACTGAGTATAATAGTTTCTAGGTCCATCACATTACTGCAAGTGGCATTACTTTGTTCCTTTTTATGGATGAATAATATTCCATGATATATATGTACCACATCTTCTTTATCCAGGCCTCTGTCGATGGACATTTAGGTTGTTTCCATATCTTGGCTATTGTAAATAGTGCTGCAGTGAACACTGAGGTATATGTATCTTTTCAAAGTATGCTTTTCTCTGGATAATATGCCCAGGGTTGGGATTACTAGATCATATGGTAGTTCTTTATTTAGTTTTTGAAGGAAGCTCCATACTGTTTTCCATAGTGGTTGTGCCAATTTACAATCCCACCAACAGTGTAATAGGGTTCCTTTTTCTCCACACCCTCTCCAGCATTTATTGTTTGTAGGCTTTTTGATGATGGCCATTCTTACTGGTGTGAGGTGATACCTCATTGTAGTTTTGATTTGCATTTCTCTAGTGATTCATGATGTTGAGCATCTTTTCATGTGCTTTTTTGTCATCTGTTTGAAAAAGAGTGTTTAAAGATAAAATTAGATGGGGTAATGCTTTGGAACTCAAGGAAAGAAGCAAGTACAGGAATGAAATGGACAATAGTAGAAAATACTTTGGAGAAATAATGGTTTCAGCCTTGGGGGGGCAGCCTTACCAACTATTCCAGCAGTTTGTAACAAACATGACTCTGCTACATTTAGAGGAGCATGGTGAAAGGATATCTACATCAACACTATTGACACAACTTATTCTGCCATGTCGTCAAGCACAGAAAAGAGAAAATAACTGCTAATGATCAGGAAAAAAGTGGACCACTAAAAGTCATGCCACTTTCTTCCATCCAGAATATCAGTTGATGCTGCAAAGTATCCAATTTCATTGAATCAGCACCCACTTTTTATGCTAAATATCGATGAAGTTGTCCAGACTTCACATAGTGATATATCATAGTGTAAAATGACATGGATAGTAGTCTATGCTCAATACAAGAGGCAGAGCAATGTTTTTGATTCTAACAAAAATAGGAGAAATACATGTTTTAGGGAGATGTGTCCTCTGTCATTGTTACAGAGGCAATATTCCATAAACAATGACCTTATCACTTCACTCAAGATGCCATAAAAGTTGCTGGTCTCTATATATCCTGAACCATTAAGCTCCCACTGTTCTGCTTTTGGCCTGACCAAGAGCACAGTGCTGAGAAGAATATTTGGAAAAGTGATATTTTTGATATGTCAATTATCCCTTTAGGGATCTTTGAGTTTAGAGAGTACTCACTCTCATGGAAGCCTTTTTTTAAAAAAATATATAGTCAGCATTGTATTGAATATGTAAAATAAGTACAGCGAGGATACGAAAGCTGTTTGTCTCTTCTTTGCATCTGTTATCCAGTGTTAACTTTAACTACCTCTATAGAGTGATAACATTTTACATACTGTTTGTTTAGATTTATTTCAGGGAAGCAAATACTGATTCACCTGAAAACACACTAAAGTCCATGGAGAAGGACCAATTGCTTTTAATTCCCTAAAGGGAGTAAGTTCTTTCATCTCAGCCTTTTGCATTGTCTGAAACATTGTTCTCTCCATCCCCACCCCACCCCATTGCCTTGTTAATTCCTTTGTATCCTTTTAGGATGTGTTTGACATATGTCTCATGTTTTTTTCTGTTGTTGTTGTTCCCATGCTCCTCTTTATCTACCTTGTTTTTGTAAGATATTATTAGTGTAATATTTTAATTCCTTCATAGGATTTTAATTATTTTTAAGTTATTTTCTTAGTGATTGCTCTAGAGATTGTAATATGAATCTTTATAATCTATTTCACATCAATACTAGATTCTGGTGAAATGTGCAAACTGAGCTTCACTATAGCTCCATTCCCTCCACCCTTATTTGTGACATTATTATCATCTATATATTTAGATTTAAATTATAAAAAAAAATTTTGTAATTACTGTTTTATGCAGGTATCCTTTAAATCAGCCACAAGAAGAAAGGTGAAAAACACTCTTACCTAGTATTTCCTTTGCTCATGTGAATTCAAGATGCTATCTAGTGCTACAATTTCCTGCCAGAATGACTTTCTTGCATATTTCTATATGGCATGCCTCCTAGCAACAAGTTTTCTCAGTCTTTGCATATCTTGTCTTTATTTCACCTCTATTTTTTGAAGGAAAGTTTTGTTAGATACAGAATTCTTGGTTCACAGGTTTTTTTCTTTCATCCAACAGCTTTTTAGCCTCTTGTTTTTTTCCCTTTTTTTTTTATTATGGTTGATTTACAGTGTTCTGTCAATTTCTTCTGTACAGCAAAATGACCTAGTTATACCCATATACACATTCGTTTTTCTCACGTTATCCTGCATCATCATGTTCCATCACAAGTGACTAGATATAATTCCCTGTGCTATACAGCATGATCTCATTGCTTATCCATTCCCAATGCAATAGTTTGCATCTACTAACCCTAAACTCCCAGTCCATCCCACTCTCTCCTCCTCCCCCTCCCCCTTGGCAGCTACAAGTCTGCTCTCCATATCCATGAGTTTGTTTCTTTTCTGTAGTTAGGTTCATTTGTGTCATATTAGATTCCACATATGTGATATTATATGGTATTCGTCTTTCTGACTTACTTCACTTAGTATGAGAGACTATAGTTCCATCCATGTTGCTACAAATGGCACTATTTTGTTCTTTTTTATGGCTCAGTTGTATTCCATTGTGTATATGTACCACATCTTTTAAATCCACTAATCTGTTGATGGACATTCAGGTTGTTTCCATGTCTTGGCTATTGTGAATAATGCTGCAATGAACATGGGGGTGTGTGTACTTTTTTCAATGAAAGTTTTGTCCAGATATATGCCCAGGAGTGGGATTGCTGGTTCATATGGTAGCTATATTTTTAGTTTTCTGAGGTACCTCCATATCTCCATACTGATTTCCATGGCAGTTGTACCAATTTACATTCCCACCAACAGTGTGTTGGGGGGGTTCCCCTTTCTCCACACTCTGTCCAGCATTTGTTTTTTGTAGACTTACTAGTGATGGCCATTTTGACCAGTGTGAAGTGGTACCTCATTATAATTTTGATTTGCATTTCTCCAATAATTAGTGATGTTGAGCATTTTTTCATGTGTCTGTTGGCCATCTGTATGTCTTCTTTGGAGAAATGTCTATTTAGGTCTTCTGCCGGTCTTTCGGCTGCGTTGTTTGTTTTTTTTTTGTTTTGTTTTGTTTTGTTTTTTTGCTATTGAGTAGTATGAATTGCTTGTATATTTGGAGATTAAGCCCTTGTCAATTGCATTGTTTGAAACTATTTTCTCCCATTCTGTAGGTTGTCTTTTTGTTTTTTCTGTTTGTTTGTATTTATGGTTTTCTTTTATGCACAAAAGCTTGTAAGTTTGATTCGGTCCCATTGGTTTATTTTTGTTTTTATTTCTATTACCTTGGGAGACTCACCTAAGAAAATGTTTGTATGGTTGATGTCAGAGATGTTTTGCCTATATTCTCTTCTAGGAGTTTGATGTGTCTTATCTTATGTGGAAGTCTTTAAACCATTTTTTTTTTTTAGTTTATTTTTGTGCATGGTGTGAGCATTTGTTCTAGTTTCATTGATTTATATGCAGCTGTCCAGTTTTGCCAGTACAATTTGCTGAAGAGCTGTCTTTTTTGTATTTTTGTATTCTTGTCTCCTTTGTCTAAGATTAATTGACCATAGGTGTATGGGTTTATTTCTGGGTTCTCTATTCTGTTCCATTGGTCTTTATGCCTGTTTTTGTACCAATATCACACTGACTTGATTACTGTAGCTTTGTAATATTGTCTGAAGTCTGGGAGAGTTACGCCTCCTGCTTGATTTTTATTCCTCAGTATTGATTTGGCAATTTTGGGTCTTTTATTGTTTCATATACATTTTTGAATTGTTCTAGTTCCGTGAAAGATATCATGGGTAATTTGATAGATAGGAATTTCATTAAATCTGTAGATTGCTTTGGGTGGTATGGCCATTTTAACAATATTCTTCCAATCCAGGAGCATGGAATATCTTTCCATTTCTTTGAATTCCATTTAATTTCATTGATTAGTTTTTTTGTTTGTTTGTTTTTGCTTTTTAGGTTCACACCCACAGCATATGGAGGTTCCCAGGCTAGGAGTCTAATTATAGCTACAGCTGCTGGCCTATGCCACAGCCACAGCAACGCCAGATCTTTAACCCACTGAGCAAGGCCAGGGATCAAACCCAAAACCTCATGGTTCGTAGTCGGATTTGTTTCCACTGTGCCACAATGGGCACTCCAATTTCCTGGATTAATGTTTTATAGTTCTCAGCATAAGTCTTTCACATCCTTGTTCAGGTTTATTCCTAGGTATTTAATTTTTTGGGTGTGGTTTTCAAAGATGTTATATTTTTATATTCCTTTTCTAATATTTCATTGTTAGTATTCAGAAATGCAACGGATTTCTGAATGTTAATCTTGTATCCTGCCACTTTGCTGAATTTGTTGATCAGTTAGAGTAGTTTTTGTGTGGAGTCCTTAGGGTTTTCTATATATATATTATCATGTCATCTGCATAGAGTGAAAATTTTACCTCTTCCAATTTGGACACCTAATTATTATTATTATTATTATTATTTTTTTTTTTTGTCTGATTGCTGTGGCTAGGACTTAGAATACTATGTTGAATAACAGTGATGAGTGGGCATCCTTGTCTTGTTCCAGATTTTAGTGAGCAGGCTTTCAGCTTTTGTCCATTGAGTACTGGCTGTGAGTTTGTAATGAATAGCTATTATTATGTTAAGATATGTTCCCTCTATACCCACTTTGGTAATACCTCAAGACAAATGATAATGGAAACACAACCATTCAAAAATCTATGGGATGCCACAAAAGCAGTTCTTAGAGGGAAGTTCATAGCAATACAGGCCTTCCTCAAAAAAGAACAGAAATCTCAATCAACATCTTAACCTACCATCTAAAAGAATTATAGAAAGAAGGAAATCATAAAGATCAGAGAGGAAATCAATGAAATAGAGATTGAAAAAGTAATAGAAAAAAAATCAACCAAACCAAGAGCTGGTTCTTTGAAAGGGTAAACAAAATTGAAAAACCTCTAGCTAGACTCACCACAAAGAGGAGAGTAAGAACAATCAAGTAAAATAAGAAATGAAAAAGATATCTCAATGGATACCTCAAATAAAATAAAAAAATAGAGAATACTATGAATAATTATTCATCAACAAATTTGACAACCTATAAGAAATGGACAACTCTCTAGAGACATACAGCCTAGCAAAACTGCATCAAGAAAAAACAGATCAATTGAATAGATCAATCACTAGAAATGAAATTGACTATATAATAAAAACACTCCCTGACAACAAATGTCCAGGACCAGATGGCTTTATGGGTGAATTCTACCAAACATACAAAGCAGAACTTATACCCATTCTTCTTAAACTTTTCCAAAAGGGAAAAATAAAAGCTTTTCCAAAAGGTTGAAGAAGAAGGAATAATCCCAAAGACCGTCTATGAAGCCACCATCTCCCTAATACCAGAACCAAACAAAGATACTACCAAAAAAGAAAATTATAGGTCAATATCTTTAATGAATATAGATATAAAAATTCTCAATGAAAATTTAGCCCACTGAACCCAACAACATATAAAAAAGATCATATACCATGATACATGACCAAGTGGAATTCATCCCAAGTTCACAGGGATGGCTCAACATATGCAAATCAATCAATATCATACACCGCATTAACAAAAGAAAAGTCAAAAATCACATGATCATCTCAATAGATGCAGAAAAGTAATTTTACAAAATCCAACATCCATTCATGGTTAAAAACTCTTCCCAAAGCTTCTGTCGTTTCTGATGAGAAGTTAATCTTATGGTGGTAAGATTACTTGTATGTGATAAATCATTTTTCTCTAGCAACTTTCAGTAGTTTGTCTTTCAAAAGTTTAAGAATAATGTAATCTAAATGTGTTGGAGTTCCTGTCGTGGCACAGTGGTTAACGAATCTGACTGAGAACCATGAGGTTGAGGGTTCAATCCCTGGCCTTGCTCAGCAGGCTAAGGATCCGGCGTTGCCATGAGCTGTGGTGTAGGCTGCAGACGTGGCTCGGATCCTGCATTGCTGTGGCTCTGGTGTAGGCTGGTGGCTACAGCTCCGATTAGACCCCTAGCCTGGGAACCTCCACATTCCACATGAGCGGCCCTGGAAAAGGCAAAAAGACCAAAAAATATATATATATAATAATGTATCTAGATGTGGATTTCTTTGTTTTAATTAATTGTACTTGAGTTTAAGCCTCTTCCATCTGTAAATAATTTTTTTCATTCAATTGGGAAAATTTAGGCTATTGTTTCTTCAAGTAACTTCCTGTACTTTTATCATTCTGTTCTCTCTCTGGGGTTTCCATTACATATTAAGTTGTTATGCTTGATGAATCTCTGAGACACTGTTTTGTTTTTTTCATTTTCTTTCTATTCTTCAGATTGAATAGTCTCTACTGATCTATCTTCAAATCCACTTAGGCTTTTTTTTTTTTTTTTTTTTTTTTTTTTTTTTGCCAAATCTAATCTGATATTGAGCCTCTCCACTAAGGTTTTGTTTTGTTTTGTTTTTGTGTTTTGTCTTTTGTCTTTTTAGGGCCACACTCGTGTCATATGGAGGTTCCCAGGCTAGGGGACTAATTGAAGCTATAGCTGCCAGCCTACACCACAGCACACAGCAACACAGGATCCTTAACCCACTGAGTGCAGCCAGGGATTGAACTGCAACCTCATGGTTCCTAGTCAGATTCATTTCTGATGAGCCACAATGGAACTCCGAATTTATTTTACTTTTTAACTGTAAATTTTCTCTTTTGTTATTGTTTACTATGCTTATCTTTCTAAAAAGTATTGTCTATTAGATGAGTCATTATCATACTTTCCTTCAATTCTTTAAATGTGTGAATTCTTTGAACATATTTGTAATAGCTACTTTGAAGCTATTTTTTAATTCCCATTTCTTAGCCCTCTCTCCCACCCTCTACACTACCAGAGAATTGCCAATTATGCTTTTTTATCTGATGTATGCATCACACTTTCCTGTTTCTTTTCATGTAAAAATTTGTTTGTTTGTTCGCCTTTTAGGACCATGCCTTCAGCATATGGAAGTTCCCAGGCTAGGGGTTGAATCGTAGCTGTAGCTTCCAGCCTACACCACAGCCACAGCTACGCCAGGTCCTTACCCCACTGAGTGAGGCCAGGGATCAAACCTGCATCCTCATGGACCCTAGTCAGGATCATTAACCACTGCACCACGAAGGGAACTCCCAAAATCAAGTATTTTAACTAACATATTTAGCAACTCTCTACTGTGACCCGTCTCTTATTCCCTGCACCCACCCCCTGCAATCATAATTATTGTTGCTGATTTTGTTTGTTCAGTAACTTTTTAGGCTTAATACCCTAGAAACTATGTCCCCAGAGGTATTCAGCTGCTTATATGTCCTCTCAGGTTTGGTTTGTATTAATTTTTATTTTTAAGACTAACTTTCTAGATGCCACATCTACAACAGCATGGGTTAGTAGTCAGTGATAGTTTAGCAATTGCGTTTAAGTGCCTCAAGTCAATACCACTTCTGTCCTTTAAGGAATCTGAGTGTGGCTTAGATTCAAGCAGTTAATATTTCTTTCCTCCAAATGTTTTTACTCTCTTTATGTGCAGGGTCTTTCACTCATCTAGGTCAAGTGAGGAATAGATGTCTAAGGCCTAGACTCTTCTGAGTGTGTGCAACTTTGTACATTCATGTCGCCTTTCAGCCACTGGGGCTACATGAAAACCTCCTCTGTATCTTCCTATTACATTCTGGCTGGCCTACCAGTCTGTTCATTACCCCAATCAGTACTGTAACTTCCAGATAGCTGTAATGTTGGTCTTCCATGCTTATTTATGATGAGATTGCTATTTTTTGACAATAACCCTGGAAATGGGTTTTTCTATACTCTGCTGCAAATCAAGTCAGCCATCCATTGTTAGTAAGAACAGGTTTTTCCCAGCTTCCCCACCTTAGTGGAACTACCTTGCTAAAGCGATAGGGGAGATTGGGAGCAGATTAAAAGGCCACAGACTCCCATTGTTCTTCCTAAGGGTTAGTTAGTTTTTCCTGAATAAATGCCTATCAATTCATTGTATGCCCTTGGCCAATTTCCACTGTCCTAAAATAGTTGTTTTGGAAAAACTTGCTAGTTATATTGTTACTCTTTGGGAAAACTTGCTAAGCTTCTCATTCCATTATTATGAAAGTCTTCAGAATTAATATTTTAACTTTTCTTGAAGAATACCCATAGGACTTTTAACAAATATCCTGAAAACTTATGTAATCTATTATAAATAAAGACAGAGAAATACATCAGGAGAAAATACTCAGGGAATCTAAAGCTTTCTCATTTATTCAAGAGATATAATGAGCTATTGAACTATCAGGTAATTAAATTTTAATTGTATGTGAAATTGAAAATGTTCAATTAAAATTTCCACTTAATACATTTCTCCCTTGTTTGGGCTCTGAATGTCAGAGCAACATAACCCCCTGTACTCCAGTGGGTGAAAACGTTCCCTACTTCCACAACAAGGTATGAGTGGGTGTGGGTGTGGCTGGCATGCGTCTTCAAACCCTTAACACTAACTTCAGCTAACAGAAGCAGGCTGCTTGAGGGGACTATTCCAAATTGTTTTTCCAAAGACACAAAGTTGGCATTAGCGGTAGCTATTTTGCATGTTTTCCTCAGCGGCTTGATATTCTTTGCTCCTTTGTCTCTTTGGTTTGACTTGTTTCTTTCTCCCAACTCTAAATTTTTCTTGCAAGTTCAGAGAAAGAATTTTTTTTAATTTACTCAAAAGCTGAGTAACCTTCCTACCTGACTCTTCTCTTGATTCTTTCTTGCCTCTTTTCAGACAGACCACAGCACCCAATTAACCTTGCTCTCTTTAATATCCACTAACAAATTATGAAATTATCTTTTGACGCGAAACAAGTCCAAGAGTTCCCGTCTTGGCTCAGAGGAAATGATTCTGATTGGTATCCATGAGGACACAGTTTTGATCCCTGGCCTCGCTCAGTGACTAAGGATCCGGCGTTGCCATGAGCTGTGGTATAGGTTGCAGACCTACCTGGATCCCGCATTACTTTGGCTGTGGCGTAGGCTGGCGGCTACAGCTGTGATTCGACCCCTAGCCTTAGAACCTCCAGATGCCTTGGGTGTGGCCCAAAAAGACAAAAATAAAAAATAAAAAAGCAAGTTCAGCTTTCCACCTTGAACAAAACCTAAACAAATCAGGTTGGACTTGGCTTCTCCTTCTAGCAAACATCTAATTTATTTCTCTGGAAATTTCTCACTTCATTCCCTTTGGCTTCTATGTTTATATTCCTTGGAATAAAATCTTCATTTTTATCATCAATGAATTTCTTCTCACATGAATCATCAGTGACTTCTAACTCAAAACAGATGGATTTTCTCAACATAGCATAGAGGTTAGAAACCCAAATGTAGAGGAGGACTAACTTTGTCTTGAAATCTGGATGATCATGAAAGAATTGTAATCTCTCTTGTCTCCAGGGCTGTTGTGAAAGATTAAATAGAATAATGCATATAAAACTCTTCAGTGCATCCTTGGCCCCAGACATCAATAAAGCCATCAATGGATGATAGTTATTATTTTTTATTCATTTAACTATTTTTGACCACTTCCTGTGTATATAGCAGATTTAAAAGACAGATGTAGTTACTGCCTGCATTCCCTCGGACTTCCTTTTCTGATGTCCTGCCTCCATTTGTTTTGATGGGCTACCAGAAAGGCCTGAATTTATAAGCTTAATAGGCATGGATCCAAAGCTCAACTCCATGAATTGTTAGTGAAATTAGACTTAGTAGTAGAATGGCAGTGGTGCATATGTTAGAGTGCAGTTGGGATAACTAAGATAAGTATTTAAATTTCTTAGCTAAGTTGCTGACTTATGTTCCAGCTCAACAGTTGTACCCCCCCCACCTCTCTACATGCATTTCCCAAGGTTTTCTTATTTTCTCTTTCAATAGCTTGTCCTTCTGAAATCATTTATTTCCATGAATTCTACTGTTGCTTTAGCTAACATTCCAAAATCCATATTGACCACCTCAAACTCTCAACAATCCAATTCATCTCTCCATAAATCTATAGACAATCTCCATAACCTGTATCTGTCTAGAGGTCCCACCATGACTTAAATTCAGCACATCTAAAATCACTATTATCAGTTTACCTTTCAAATCAACTGCATTGTAGACATTTCCTAAGTGAAATCTTTTCCTTCAGGCTCTTCATATCATCTACATTACACACTGCTGCTAGATTTACTTTCCCCAAAATTACTTTCATCATTGCACTCACATGTTCTGAAAACTTCAAAGTCTTTGCTGCCAGTTATCTACAAGATGAATTCAAATTATTTAGTGTTACAAAAGCTGTGGGGTCCAAAAATTAATAAAGTACTATTCCGTAAGTATTCCAAGTAGTCCACAAATTTCTGAACCAAACCACATATATGAATGTCAGGGCTTAGACAGAAACAATTTTCACCTCTTTGATGTTCATTTCTTATTTCTAGAACAAGACAAGAAGCTGGGCAAGATGACGTCTAACTTACTTTCTGATTCATAGATTTCATGGAAACATGGTTTAAGTTGAATGTCAACAAGATGTCAATGATTCATACATTTTTTTTTAATTCTCAGGGGCAAATTCTATTATGAAAAAGGACAAGTGACATTCTTCCCTGGACTTCTTTTGTGTCATAAATTGTAAATAGAACTTTTGACAATGATGGTTTCTTTATGTGAATCTGGGCTACCAGCTACTTTCTGCTGAAAGTGTGAACATTTGTCTCAGAACTTCTTTCTCTGCATTGGGTGTAATGTTAGGATTTTGAATCAAGATTTCATTTTTTTCTGGGAAGTGAAATGATATTCATGGTTTTTTTTGTGTGTGTTTTTAAGTACCCAAAACCCTTGGATCTTTTCCTTTTGAAGTATTTAGCCTGACTTGGTCTGAGAACAGGTTGTGCTTTAGTTGAGCTTTGGACACTTAATAATCTCAATTTTTCAAGGAGATTCAAATAGATTTTTTCCCTTTCTCTCATAATTTTATCTGTGCTCTTGAAGATAGACAACTGCTGGATTTCACTACCTCCCAAAGAGTCAGAGTTTATTAGAGTCAAATACCTGCATGTCATCTATGTATAGACTTCTTGCAAAATATTTAACAAACTGGATTCTTTGCAGGTGCTTTCACCCCTCTAAATGGAGGCAGAGAAGCAGGAGGAATCACTTGAGTAAAGATAAAGAAGTAAGAAGGAACTTGAAATGAACAGAGAATAAGCTCTTGATGAAGTAAAGGGTTAATATGGAGGTAGACCCAGGAAATAGATTAACAAAGGCCTCAAAAACCAGAAAGAAAAAATCATACTTTGTCCCAAAATATATAGGAAGCTATTGGTGATTTTGTCAAAGAATTGTGTAATTCCTTATTTTGGACTTAAGAAAGGGATAAAAAAATTTGTTTGGGGTCAAGAAGTTAAACATTATGTCATGCTTATGTTCATAATGAGATTAAAAGTCTTTAAAAATAATGCAGGTAGAGTCTAAAATTAAACTGACTACACTTTTGTTATTCCCTTTTGAAGACAGAGTACTCTTTTACTATCGGATGTGAATTTTTTCCTCATACTTGGTTCCCTCTATTCCGGCACCCAGATAAACTTAGAACATCTCAGCAGAGATAGTGACTTGAGGTATGTTCTGAAGGCAAAACTGCAGAATAAGCCACACTTGGACATCATAAAACTGTAGCTTGTGTACATAGAGAAAAAAATCATTAGAGCCAATTATCTTTAGACAGACTGATGTTTCAAATTCTAATTACAAAGTTTTAGCCTCATTAACACATGTGTTTCCATTTTATATCTTGGCTACCACATTTTATTGTTATGATTCATTAAAATAATGTGAAAAATGAAAATGATCATAAACTTCATCATATAAGCAAAGGAAAAAATAGTGCCTGGGTAATGATAACAACACTTTATATTTGCATAGCAACTTCTTTTTAAGGAGCTCAAAACATTTCACAAACATTATCTCATTAATCCTATGAGTACAGCAATACAAAATAATTTTTTAGATCTCTGAGCTAGGGAAATTGATGCATTAAAATGGCTATAGTTTTTTCCCAGTGTCACCCATTTAATTACGAATAAATGAAGATATTTGGGTTCACTTAGTATTACTTTAAAATTTATATAGAGTACAATTGATCATTTTTTGTTTGACATTTCTGTTAGTTTTAATGTACAAATTAATGCAACTACCACCACATTCAGCATATAATACAGTTCAATCACTCCAAAAATTTCTTTGCAGTATTCCTTTGTAGTTACACTATTTCCCGCATTTACCCAGGGTAAATACTATTCTGTTCTCCATCTCTACTAATTTGCCTTTTTCAGAATTGCGTATAAGTGGAATCCCAGACTATGTAATCTTTTGAGGTTGGTTCCTTTCCCTCAGCATAATTCCTTTGAGATCTATCTGTACTGTTGTGTGAATCAATAGTTCATATGTTTTAATCGCTGAGAAGTATTCCTTGCCTGGATGTATCCAGTTTGTTTATCAGTTCACCTGTTACAAGACATGTATCTTATTTCTAGTTTGGGTTAATTTTTCGTAGAGCTGCTATATATACATATACATATATATATATTTTTTTATTTTTGTGTGAAAACAACATTCATTTCTCAAGGTTAAAAACCCATGAATGGGATTGCTGGGTTATATGATAAAATGCCTGTTAAATTCATAATAGAAATTGACAAAATGAAATACCTAGGAATAAACTTAACAAAGGAGGTGAAAGACCTATAGGCCCTGAAAACTATAAAACATTGATGAAGGAAATTGAAGATGATATTAAAAAAATGGAAAGATATACTATTCGATTGTAGGAATTAATATTTTTTAAATTGCTGTACTACCCAAAGAAATCTACAAGTTTAATGCAATCCCTATTAAAATACCCATGACATTTTTCATAGAACTAGAAAAAATAATCCTAAAATTTATATGGAACCATAAAAGGCCTCAAATTGCCAAAGCAATCTTTTTTTTTTTTTTTTTGCCAAAGCAATCTTGAGAAAAAAAAGAACAAATCGGGAGGTATTGCCCTCCCAGACTTCAGACTATACTACAAAGCTACAGTAATCAAAATAGCATAGTAATGGTACAAAAACAAACATGTGGGTCAATGGAGCAGAATAGAGGGCCAAGAAATAAAGCCACACATCTAAAGTCAATTCAACTTTGGCAAAGGAGGCAAGAATATACAATGGATAAAAGAAAAATCTCTTTAACAAGTAGTGCTGGGAAAACTGGGCAGCTACATATAAAACATTGAGATTAGAAATTTCCTCATACTGTATACCAAAATAAAATCAAAATGGTTTAAAGACAAAAATGTAAGCCCTGAAACCATAAAACTCTTAGAAGAGAACATAGAACACTAGTGGCCATAAATCAGACAATATTTTTTGGATCTGTCAGCTAAGGCAAAATAAATATAAGCAAAGAAAAACAAATAGGACCTAACTAAACCTAAAAGCTTTTGCACAGCAAAATAAACCATCAACAAACAAAAAGGCAACCGTTGTACAGAATGGGAGAAAATATTTGCGAATAATGTGACCAACAAGCGATTAATATCCAACATGTATAAACAGTTTATACAACTCAATATCAAAAAAACAACAAACAACTCAATCAAAAATGAGCAGAAGACCCAAATAGATATTTTTCCAAAGAAGACAAACAAATGGCTAACAAGCACATGAAAAGATCCTCAACATCACTAATTATTAAAAACATGCAAATTAGTGAGATATAAATGCAGCAATAAGATATCACCTCACACCTGTCAGAATGGCTGTCATCAAAAAGTCTACAAATAACAAATGTTGGCAAGAGTGTGGAAAAAGGGGACCCTTATACACTGTTGTTGGGAATGTAAATTGGTGCAGCTACTATAGAAAACAGTAAAACTAAAAATAGAACTACCATGTGATTCAGCAATTCCACTCTGGAAAAAATGAAAACACTGAATCGAAGATACATGCACCCTATTTTTCATAGCACCACTACTTACAATATCCAAGATACGGAAGCAAGCCAAGTGTTCATCAACAGACAAATGGATAAAGAAGATGATCTATAAAAATATTGAATCATTATACTGTACACCTGAAATTAATATAATATGGAAATGAACTATGTTTACCTTAAAAGTAAATTTTTAAATTTCCAAGTATTTAGAGATTTTTTTAGTTATCTTTCAGTTATTTATTTCCAGTTTAATTCCATAATGATCAGGCAATATACTTTGTATGATTTCAATTACCTTGAATTTGTTAACTTTTTTTTTTTTTAATTAACAAGAGATGGCCAATCTTGAGAATGTTGCCAGTGTAATTGAAAAAAAAAATGCATTCTGCTGTTGTTGGATAGTTTCCTACAAATGTCAACCAAATCCAGTTGATTGATTTATTCAATTTTTCTACATCCTTCTGGTTAGTGGTTAGTGTTTGCATGTTACATGTTTTTCCATACTTTGGAAAGTATGGAAAGGATATATACAAAGAATGTTTCTTGTAGTTATCATAAAGTTGGGTATTAGATTTTAAAACTTTATCCATGAAGATCTTTGGTTTTTAATTTGCATGTTCAGACAATTTAAATTAAATAAACTTATTTATATTTTGGGATTTAGTTCTGCCATGATATCATGTTTTTCTATTCCTCCCCTCTGTTTGTTTTCTTCTTTTCCTTTTTCTGCCTTCTATTTAATTATTAGAGTATTAGACTATGTTCTTTTAGTATTCCATTTTAGTTTGTGTGTTATTTTGCTATATCTCTTTGTAATGTTCTATTAAAAGTTGGTCTAAATGTTAAAATATATGTACTTAAATTTTTACTATACACTTAAGTAGAATATAGAAACTTTACTATGTCACAGGTCCTTTTACCTTCCCCTCTTTATGTTGTAGTTATAATATGTACTACGTCTACATATATTGGAAACCCTATCAGACTGTTATAATTTTTGCTTTTTATCATCATGTTTTAAAAAGCTGAAAGGGGATATCTACCTATTATATTTACTCTGATATTTACTATTTCTCTACTTCCTTCATTGCTGACATTCCAAGGTGCCCTCCAGTGCTATTTTTATTTAATTGAAGAATCCCTTTTTGCATTTATTTAAGAGCATTGTTGCTGGCAACAAATTCTCTTGTTTTTCTTCATCTGAGAATATCTTTATTTTGTCTCCATTCCTGAAGGATAATTTCACTCTATATAGAATTCTTGGTTGACAGTTTTTTCTTTCAATACTTTACAAATATTCTACTGCTTTCAAACTACTGCTTTCTGGATCTTAATAAGAAATCTGCTGTCATTCACATTGTCTCCCTAAATACATGTGATGTTTAATTTGGGGTGAAGCTTTCAAGATTCTTTTACTTGTCATTTGTTTTCAGGAATTTGACTAAGATATTTCTGGGTATGGATTTCTTTGCATTTATCCTATTTATGGTTTCACTGGGCTTCATAAATCTCTAAGTTTATGTCTTTGGCCACATTTGTAAAGTATTCAGTCATTATTTCTAAAAACAATTTTTCTTAACCACACTCTTTCTGTAATCCTTCTGGGATTCCAGTGACATGAATGCCCAACCTTCTTGTATTGTCCCACAGATCCCCAAAACGCTGTTCATTAATTTCAAATTATTTTCAGTTTAGATATTTTCTATTGATCTATGTTCAAGTTTACTGACTCTTTCCTCTGTTATCTCCATTTTGTTCTTGAATGCATCCAGCGAGTTTTTAGTTTTTGCTTTTGTGTTTTTCAGTTCTAAAGTTTACCTTTGGTTCTGTTTTTATGTCTTCTATTATTCTGCCAAGACCTTCTATCTTCCCATTTATTTCTAGAGTATTTGGCATGATGTTTTGGAATTCAGTTAAAATACCTATTTTAAATAAATTCTTTCTTTCTTTCTTTTTTTTTTTTTTTTGTCCTTTTGTCTTTTTAGAGAAGTATCCATGATATATAGAAGTTCCCAGGTTAGGGGTCAAATTGGAGATGTAGCTGCCAACCTACACCACAGCTACAGCAATGCTGGATCTGAGCCATGTCCGAAACCTACACTGCAGCTCATGGCAACACCGGATCCTTAATCCACTGAGCAAGGTCAGGGATCAAATCAGCATCCTCATGGATATTAGTCAGGTTCATTTACCACTGAGCCATGACAGGAACTCCTAAAGTCTTTCTCTGATAATTTTCATATCTGTGTCATCTCAGGTATGACATCTGTTGATTGTTATTTTCATTGTGTGATAATGAGATTTTCTTTTTCTCTGTAAATAATTTTATAATTTTATCCTGAACATTTTTAACATTATGATTTTGTCTTGTTTAAATCTTATGAAGACTATTGAGTGTTTTATTTGTTTCTTGATTTTAGTGGTTATTGATCTTCTTAGACTCAGGCTACAAATTTTTGCTTGCCTTCTGTGGGTTGTAGTTTCAAAGTCAGTTCAGTTTTTAAAGCCTTTACAATGTGCTTTTGAAATCTGTCTTTTGTGTGCTCCACCCAGAGGCAGTCTAGTGGGAAGTGGTCTACCCCACAATTTAGTTCTCAAAGTCTTTGATATGCTGATTAGAGTTAGATTTAAAAATACACAACTTGTGATTGAAACCAAAAGTTCAGATACAAATTTCTGGAATTGTTTTCTGGATCTGCCTCCTCTCTGTGATCTACTGACATCTCCATCTCATAGGAACACCATTCGTGTTACTTTGATTCATAAGGCAGGGATTTAGATTTCCCACACTGCTGCCTAATTGCTATGAGTGTATCTGTCTCCAGGCCCAGGCAACAATAGGATATACAGCAAAAAAGAAACAATGGGGCTATATTCTTGGAGTTCCTGTGATCTAAAAGAAATGTTTCATCCTTTGTCTTTTTGTTGTTGTTGTTGTTGCTATTTCTGGGGCCGCTCCCGCGGCATATGGAGGTTCCCAGCCTAGGGGTCCAATCGGAGCTGTAGCCACCGGCCTACGCCAGAGCCACAGCAACGTGGGATCCGAGCCGAGTCTGCAACCTACACCACAGCTCACGGCAACGCCGGATCGTCAACCCACTGAGCAAGGGCAGGGACCGAACCCGCAACCTCATGGTTCCCAGTCGGATTCGTTAACCACTGCGCCACGACGGGAACTCCCTGTTTCATCTTTTGAATTTTAGGTACCTACCTGACAGTCACTGCCATTGCTGTCTTTACTGCAACAGAAAAACAAAACAAAACAAACAAACAAGGAAAAACACAAAAAGAGGATTTTCTCCCACTTCTTCTGACTTTAGGGAGCTTCTTTCCTGCTTAGTAGCAAGTTTCTGTAACATTCAATGTACAGTCCCAAGTTTTAGTCTGCCTTTGGATTTTCATTGCCATTAGATTGTAGAGAAGAAAAAAATGGAAAACTCATCACTGATTTTGATAGTACTTCAAGTTTTGGTTTCTTTCACCAGTCTGTCCACTACCATTTACTTTTCAGTCTGCAGATAGCTGGTCTATGTATTATTGCCAGGGTTTTTATTTGCATTTGGGGGAAGAAGTAGGGTGGTATGTGTTTACTCCATCTTGATTGGAACCAGAAACCAAGGTTTAGACTTCTTGAGCCCTAGTCATCAAACCAATCTTGAAAGTATGCTTTAGTCTGGAAACTAAAGCAAATGCTCAAACAATAATAGTATATGTGATTTAAGCAACAAATCTGACCCCGACACAAGCATTTTAATAAATCAATGAGGGTTCTATGATAGGTGTTCTGTGTGTTTTTTCTTTACAGATAGGGGACTGAAGTACAAGGATATTAGGTAATTTACCCAAAGCCACACAGTTAATAACTGATGGAGTGAGGTATTTGAGTCCTGGTATTCCTACTACAGACACTAAGATTTAATTGTATACATATGTGCTTAGTTCTCTATTTCTATTTTCTTTTTTGTTTGTTTCAGTGCATATGATGTCGTATATTTATGGGAGAACATTAAGTGTAATTGCTGTAGCTACAAGTTTAATTTATTTTGTTGTAAATTTAGAAAGGAATAAGATTAGCTAAAAAATTACCACTTCTGAGAAAGGCTAAGGAAAAATTGGGGGAATCAAAGCAAAACAGTTTTAAAGTCCTGTTGATATGTGTGTATCAGCTGGATTTATTCACAAAGCATTCCCTTCCCCTTCAGACTTTTAAACTCTAATGTCAAATGGAAGGGCATATGGAGGGTAGGAAGTTTCTACAAGAATCAGCGCCTGCTGTTAAAAGAAAACTTTTAAATGAAAGCAGCCAAGAGCTTTCACTTATCCATACAACTAAAACCCCAACCAAAATACTAATATCCTGCTATCAAAAGTGAAATCTGTGGAGTAAGGCTGATCTTGAGCCACCACAAAATAAGTACAGAGGTTGAAAGGAAGTGTTTAGGAATTTTTATGGCAACTTGATAGTTAATTTTATGTGGCTGAATATAATATTTTATTGTCCTTGTTTTTATTTTATTATTGTAGTAATTCATTTTTTCTTTATTTTACAAAGGTGTAATGTAACTATGCAATGGATTGGAAATTAAAACAAAAACAAAAAACTGATTCTTTTCCACATCCAGTTCAAGAAATGCCACACTAAAGTACAGTGACTGCCTTCTAATTTTAAAAGAAACATTGGAAAAATTAATTTGATGACAGGATTGCTGATGTGATTTTCTTTCCTCAGTGATTCCTAACATTTCTAAAAAGTATGTCTGGCATTTTAAATAAAGTTTTGTTATTAAGAGACAAGGTCCTGGAGAAAGGCCTCCAGAGTTGGTTTTGAATCTATCTGAAAGCTGATTTTTTTACACATTTCTTCTCCTTCAAATGTTAGGCTTGGAGGGTAAGCCACTCCAGTCCCGTAATGAACAGCCCCAAAGTTGCTGCAGCAGAGGAACAACATTGAAGCCAAGGAAAATCAGGCTTTGCTCAAGGAGTTGGAAGTCCCTTTGGAAACATAGCAGTGTAGTCTCAATCCTTGCAAGATAAAAGGGAATGAAGACAAACTGGACCCAAGTGCATTTCATCACATGTTTATTATTTTCCTTATTACTCAACTCAGTGAGAGGCAAACAGTTCTTACTTCTTTGCTCTAATCACCTCAACCTACAGCCTACTAATACTTTTTCAGAAGCATGCTACATAAACATCCATGTCTATTTAAAAATGACGATCAAGAATTCTTTTTTTTTTTTTTTTTTTTTTTGTCTTTTTGCCCTTTCTTGGGCCACTCCCTCGGCATATGGAGGTTCCCAGGCTAGGGGTCTAATCAGAGCTGTAGCCACCGGCCTCTGCCAGAGCCGCAGCAACGCGGGATCCGAGCCGCGTCTGTGACCTACACCACAGCTCATGGCAACGCGGGATCGTTAACCCACTGAGCAAGGGCAGGGATTGAACCCTCAACCTCATGGTTCCTAGTCGGATTCGTTAACCACTGCGCCGCGATGGGAACATCAAGAATTCTTAAAAAAAAAGAAAAAAAAATAAAAAGAATAAAAGAAGAAAGAGTTTCCATCGTGGTGCGGCGGAAACAAATCCGACTGGGAACCATGAGGTTGCAGGGTTCTATCCCAGGCCTTGGTCAGTGGTTAAGGATCCGATGATTCTGTGAGCTGTGGTATAGGTCGCAGACACGGCTCGGATCTGCTGCGTAGGCTGGCAGCAATAGCTCAGATTAGAACCCTAGCCTGGGAATCTCCATATGCCACAGGTGCGGCCCTAAAAAGACAAAAAAAAAAAAAAAAAAAGAAAAAAGAAAAAAAGAAAGTTCTCTTCTTGTGCAGTGAGTTAAGGATCCAGCATTGTCATTACTGTGCTCAGGTTGCTGCTGTGGTGCAGGTTCAATCCTGGCCCGAGAATTTCCAAATACCGCTGGTACAGCCAAAAAATTAAAAAAAAATTTAAAAAGGAAAATCAGCCAACATCCCTGGAAGTTCCCTTATGTATCGAGAATTAGATCGTATTGTAAGATAATGTGCTGCAGCAAACACTAAATGTGTCCTTAGATTAAAAAAAAAAAAAAAAAAAGAAACTGTCTATGGTGTGGAGATTGTGTTTCTTGCGATAAAGTTTTCAACATTTAGTCAGAAAAGTTCTGTCTAAAATTGTTCAAGATTTCTTTTCATTTCTATTTTTCTTCACTCTAATTGATCCAAATCTTAGTACTCAAAAATGAAAAGAATTTAAAGAATCGGAAAATTGGGATGCATAAATGCCTCAATTTGTTCTAACCAAAATAGTAATAAGAATTCATCAAAAAATACAGAAAGGAAAATAAATCATTAGTTATATATATATCATATTCTGTCATCGATATTGTCCATCCATGTTGGTTTATAGCCTTCAGGTATCCGTTGACTCAACATAGTCAAGTCTTTTGGTCCACTTGAACCACTCTAGCCTATAAAAATTGTAATGTTCTTTGTAAGGTAAAAAACACAATGTTTTGTCTAGGATTTCCTAGAAGTTCTAGGGATAGTCTGATATTTCTCTCAGTGTGACATCTCTTCCTGGTTTCAGTAAATATTTTTGATCTCTCTCTTCTGCAGGGCACTTACATTTTGTAAACCTTTCCTGAAGACCAAGGTTCATGATAGTTCCCATGTCACAGGACTGTTAAAAGCATAAAGTGAAGTTATGAAAGTAAACTGACTGATACAGTAAGTATCTAATAAATATTGGCTGTTATTATTTGCTTAGGGATAATGGTGTGGAATTACATCATAGCAAATAGAATTAAGTGAAATATTTGACACCCCTGTTCTCTTTGAAATTCTTTTAGCCTATTCAACCATGGCATTTCTCACTAGGACAAATGTGCTTCCATAACATGCTTATTACCCTTTCAGTCTAGCTATCCATATCTCAATTCCAGTTACTTTTCTGAGGCAGAGGAGCTTGGAATTCTCTCACTCTATTGCTTTCACTTTTCTCACGGTACCCTTTCCAGTGGTATGGTGGGAAGGAAAGAGGATTAGGGTCAGATATAGGACCAGGAATGGACCCTTTCATCTTCCAAACCCCAGTGACCCATCAAGGAGTAATTGTTCCACTATCCTAACAGCTAAAGCCAGATAGGCCAAATAATTGTGAAATTAAAGTTTCCTAAATTACTGATTTTACCCAAAACTGTTTCCACTGTGGAAAATTACTCTTAGAAAACTAATATCAAATAGTGCTCCACTATTAATCTAATAAGTGTCTAATATATCTGTTCTACAGATGTGTCTCATTGAATTTATTGCCTATCCTAATCCAGAATGGTCTCATTTTTAGACCTTTAATTTAATTACATCTGCAAAGACCATTTTTCCAAATAAGGTCACATACACACATTTAAGGAGTTAGGATATAGACATCTTTTGAAGACCACAAGTCAACCCACCACAGCTCAGAGAATGTACAATGAACTGAGTTGGAAAAAAATCTTCTCTAGCAAAATTTTATTAATTAAGTAGAATTAAGGTAAGTAAGAAATAGTGAAAAACAAACAAACCTTGAAAACCTGATTATATTTTAGTAGATATAATAATTTAGCAAAATTAATAATATTAAATAAATTATAGTATCAGTGGAACAAAAATGGTAATCTGCAAATTTGAAAGCAACCCTTTCTCCCTTAAGATGATTCTATTATTATGTATGATTTTTGATTGTGTTAGCAGGTAGTGTCATCAATGGTAAAATCAGTTTAAGTTGAGCCCTTTTGAATGATCAAACATTAGTTAAGTTTGAATTTATAAAATGCAACTCATAATTTTATAAAGTTGAATGAGGAATTCTATAATTGCAAAATTAAAACTTACCTAAATTCACTTGGAGACCTCTTTACTTCGCTAAAAATTCCTTACAGGTTAATCTTATTCCATGTTCTAGAATAACCCAAGTTAGATGAGTTTGAGAGGGGAAAAAGAATATCAAAGTCTTAAATCTTGAAATACGATATCACGGGTATATTAGAATATCAGTAATTTTTAACCAATTGGCTAAGCAAACTAAAATTTATGACTTTTTATTTAAGAAGATAATTAACGCAAGAAGCATGAAGCCTTTCACATCTACTTGTCTAAGTTAGCTTTTGATCTAAAGAATTTTCAGCTAACTTCAGAGTAAATCAGTAGGCTATCATAATGTGTCTTTAATTATGTTCATTAATATTCATTGGGTAAAAATGAATCAGTTTCTATTTCAAGAACAAAAGCTAGAATGTTAAACTTTGCTTTTGTCTAGAATATTCAGTTTGAGGCTAATCTTTTCAAGATCTTTCTCTGAGATTATTGTGCTGTAACAGTTCAGTTACTGAAATGTAACAAATTTGCCCTCTTGAATCGTAAACAATTTCTCTAGGGAGTACCTCATTTAAACCAAAGGTGAATAATTTTCACTAGGTTTAATAATTTGCCTCATCATTTTCCTGAGCCCACATCTGCATGGGGAGTTAATCAAGAAATATGGATCAAAAACACCTATCAACATAGGATGTCAAAGTTTCATAGCCACCGGCAAAATCACAGAACCCCATCAGCAGACTTTTGTTTAGCTCTTACTTTGTGTGATCCACTATCAGTACTTTATGTGTATTAACTCATGTAATTTTCATAACAGCTATATATTGTCATTCCCATTTTATACATCAGGAAGCTGAGGAGCAGAGAGAATAAATAATTTGTAGTGAGAAAGAGACAGAGCAAGACTGGTCTGGTTCCAGAGTCCTCTCAACACCCTGCCCCCAATTTTGTATTTTATTTAATGTTGTGCAATAAGCATTCTTCTAAACTCTAAGATTTTTTTGAAAATGTTATTTACATAGATGTACATTATTCTTAAGAGCTTTACTGAGTTTACCATTTCTAGATAATCTAAGTTTTCTGGGTTTTATTTTTTGTTGTTGTTATAAATAATATTTATATGACTGTCAGACCAACTTTTTGATGATTTACTTTTAAAAAGTGGCATTGACAAACACAAGAATATGAATCTTCTCAAGTACTTAATACATTATGCCAAAAGCTTCCAGAAAGCTTAAATGGATTTGTATAACCCCAGGAATACTAGCTAGGTAACAACAAAATAGCATAAGCAAAGGCACAGAAGGGAGAGAAAATGTGGTAAGTTTGGGAGAAGGGCATGAAAGAGTGGCAGAGGCTGAAACCAAAGAAGTGGGCAGGATGTAGATCATGAAGGGTACAGGAAAACCAAAGCAGAGAGATATTGAGTGATCCCAAGTTTCTGACATGAATGTCACAGTCATGAAGTACCAGAAGAGAAATCTCATAAATGAAATAGGCGCTTGGGGAGGCAGATAATGAGATAGGTTTAAATGTATTAAATATAAACTGTGTATGGCTTATCCAGATGGCTATTTGAGAATTTCTGGTCTAGGAATCAGGAAGCCAGATCTTCAGATGTAGATTGGAGAGTCAGTATTAAATAGTAGGTCACTGAAAATGGGTGGATCACTCAAAGCACATTTCAGCAAAAAGAGCAGTCAGAGCACAGAGTTTTGAAAACAACAATATTAAGAAGTCTTATAATCTAGCTTCTCAAAACCCAAAATTTTTGAACTATAAATAACTGTAATTTTGTGATAACTAACACTAATCATATAATCACATCATGGTTCTGAATTTGTGTAGCAATAACGCCCACTTTCCGACTGACTCATGTATACATATCAAATGGATTTAAAATGTTCCAAGAGAGAGACCCACTGATTTTGCCTACACATTTAGGATTTAAGAAATTCAACTTTGCTCTAAAAAGGAAAAATTTATAATAAATTAGAATAGTAACATGGTACACTCATCTCAATAACTAGGAATTTGGAGTAATTACCAAATTTTGAGGAATTAGTATAATTTTGCTATTCTCTAGCCAGCAATCTTAGGAGAAGCCCTTCCCCCACCCCTCCCCCTCCCCCATGCTGAAAGACATTTTTTCTTCTAGAAGAGCCCATCTGAAGGATGTAGATTTGTCTACTTTGCCACCTTGTGGTCATTGTAGTTATTTGCATGACTCCATCTGTACTGTGGCTTGCAGATTTTCCTGTTAAAATGGCAAGATGTTTCTACATATTTAATAACAATATCAACATGAAGAAGGATAAATTTGTATGACCTTGACAAAAACATGACCATTTCCACAAGGAATATCCATTGCATGAATTTATTATGGACTGATACAACTGTTTCTTGGATCTTTCTTAAGTCCCCCACCGTCTTGCTACAGTAGTTATTTTGAAACAGAATAAATGTTAATAAAGGTAAGAAAAAACTTATTACTCTTGACAGCATGAAAACTAGCCTTTCTTTTTGCATTTCACTAAGGTTTTAAATAGAAGTTAAAACTCATGATATCATATATATGGAGAATATATGTGAATACATAAGACAACTTTCTGTAAAACTCAAACCAAAGCATCCATGAACACTTAGGCCAAGCTCTAGTTCTATATTTTCCAGTTTCATCTATAAGAAATAAATGTGTTGGAGAAATGAATTTTTTAAATGTTTCTAGAGTTTCATTAGCTATTGCCAGATAACTCATGTGGTACAGATGCATTTGGAAGAGGTTTCAGTTGCTTGTAAGATAATAATTATTGTATATTTTGTTGTATTTTTGTTTCATTTTCTGATTGCTTTTGACATGAAATTTGATTTTCCTATGTTTGTAAATCTACAAAATATTCAAACATTTGTTTTGGAAGCTACTCAGAGAATATCATCTTGCTTTAGTACCCTTTCTTAGGCATAAACAGAGGTTTTTGCCATTTTCAAGTCAATAGTTCTTTGTATCTCGAGGCAATAAACAGGGTTTTAATCAATAGTTTAATAGGCATAGTCATTCTTTTTTTTTTTTTTTCTTTTGAGGGCCACATCCGTGTCATATGGAAGTTCCCAGATTAGGGGTCAAATCTGAGCTACAGCTGCCAGCTTATGCTACGGCCACAGCAACATGAGATCCATGCCATATCTGTGACCTCACCACCAGATCTTTAACCCACTAAGTGAGGCCAGGGATCAAACCCACATCCTCCTGGATACTAGCTGGGTTCGTAACCTGCTGAGCCACAACGGGAACTCATTCTTAAGGTGCATTTTATTTCAAAATACAGGAGATGTTATTTAAGTGTAGTGAGCTGAACAGCTCGGCTAAGTTTTTATCAATTTTTTTTTCTTTAAATAATCTATATACTTTTGACTCATTTAAGCTTTGGTTGTAGAGTTGATAGGCTGCATGTTTACTCATCTTATTCAATTTAAGGGACTTTCCCACTTTGTTACATCAGTAATGTAACAAAACACACAACCTTGCCTACAAGAGAAAAGATAGGGAGCAATGATTATCATTCCATCTCTATTACCAGAAAACCAAGTCAAATTACAGATGCTCTTGATGTTAGATCCACAATGCCTGTTCTACCTGATGAACATTCCAGTATTATATTGGCTCATATGTCCAAGAAGTACAAGTAAGTCCCTCCAGAGCTGTCAAGTAGACAGGACACAGCTTTTGCCACATATGTTTTTTCAGCCACCAGGTTTGTTTGTTTGTTTGTTTGTTTGTTTGTTTGTTTTCTAAGGGATGCACCTGTGGCTTATGCAAGTTCCTGGCTAGGGGCCAAATTGGATCTGCAGCTGAGGCCTACCCCACAGCCACAGCAATACTGGATCCAAGCTGCATCCTTGACCTACGCTGAGACTTGTGGCAACACCAGATCCTTAAGCCAATGAGTCAGGTCAGGGATCAAACCCGATGCCTCACAGAGACATTGTTGGGTCCTTAACCCACTGAGCCACAATGGGAACTCCAGTTGCCCACCAGCTTTAACTGGAAGGAGGAGGGAGATTTCTTAAAGCATTCACTGTTATCTGCTATATATCAGAAACAAATTGTAGTACCTTGTTTAATGCTGAACTGGGAAAGTTGGGTTTTACCTCATAGAGTAAGAGACATAATTATACCGTGAGGATGGTCATAGCAGGAATACATTGAAAAACATAAGTATGAGAAGTAATCACTTTTGTTCACATACCAAGAAGCTTTGATGCAAAATAGTAACTCTATTCATATGCAAGTCATGTTATATGTGATATAATAAAGGGATAGTTTAAGTGGAAAAAAAATCATTTCAAATGAAAGCTTGATTTAAATCCCAGCTCAGCCATTTCCTATTTAGGTAAGTTATTAGACGTACCCAAGTCTCAGCTTTCTCACATATAATATAAAAGTAATTATACTTGCCTCAAGTGAACTAATGAACATTAAATAGAAAAATATTAAATATTACTCAAATGTGGTAACAAATAAACCCCCAAATCTCAGTGGCTTAACATACACTCATACTCATACTACAGTCTGATGCAAATCTGGTGAGACTCCTTTCTAAGCAAAACCCAGACATCCTGGGTTTCTAGCGGCACAAATGGGAGAGAGCACACAATAGAAACACACTCAACTTTTATTGTCCAGGACAGAAAGTGACCCATCACTTCTCCAAAATGTGATTGCTGAGTGATAGTCATGCCATTTTACGTGGATGCATGGAAGCTGAGATTTGTGGATAAGTGCATGGGTACATTGCAAAATCCAACAACCTCCACTCCAGGCAATGCATTTTTTATTATTGGACTGGAGAGTACAGATGCACATCAAGGTAAAAATACACATCCAGCATAATCCCATTGTCTTTTTAAAATTTCAATATCCTGTCAAGCTTTTCTACATATGCATTTTCACATAATTTTTAATGAGCACATGGTTTAATAAATGTTTCCTTCTCCTTTGGAGACACCACTTATTTCCCTTTCATGCAAAAAAGCATGCAAACTGGGAGCAAGAATGACCATAGGGATAAACTTAAATCTGCTCTAATTTCCTTAAACTGCACATCAGTTACCAATTTCTATAATTATTGGTAATGTATTACCTGTAATACACCTTTCCCGAGGATCTTGAAACAATGTGTCCTGATTCAGAGGGTGAAAACCCCTGCTTGTAAAACTTGCCAGAAGAGTTATGTGATGACGGAAGGAGTCATTATACCTGGAACATATTTCCCTGGCTTCCCAAGTTCTACCTTAATTTTCCACGACAAAGTAGTGTGTATGATTTTCATTGTTTCTAATGATGTTTGTATATGAAGTAAGTCAAATTGCAGCATTCAATACATCCCATGTTCCTGTTCAAAACAAATTATAGTGCACACAAGTTTATCTTTCTTTCTCTGTTCTCACTTCAAATCAGGTGTCTATTATAAATAATACAAAACAAACACTTTATTTAGAAAATTACAGAAAATAGCATCACCTCTTACAATGTTACAGAAATATGTGGCTATTTGGAAACCCTAAATCAAAACTCTTATGAATAAATAACCAAATGGACTAAGGAGAATTAAGATTGATTTTTAAAGATCACTTTTTGTAATTTTTAATACTAAGGTAGATATTTCATTGTAGATTAAGCATGGCTATTGAGATGTATAAGTAAACAAGGTAAGACAGTATATTCTTGCCATCAGGACAGTAAAGAATCACTAAATAGTCATGGCAGTGTATTTTTTGGTAAAAAAATAATTAAGTCCTGAGTGACATTCTTAGAGCTGGTAAAATAGATTATTGATAGTCTCATGAATACACTCATCAGAATTAAATATTCTTTATTGAATTTAAGGTAGTAATTGCAGTAAATGTCATTGGTTATCTTTCTGCTACATGCCACATAGCTGCTGAGAGCTGGTTTATGCTCTACCTCACATATTCACATAAAAAAACCAACAAAATATAACTTTTAGCTTTATTTTACAAAGAATGGAAACTGAAGATCAAAGAAGTTATATACAGGTAAAGAAGGACCTTTATGTTTATCTGTTTAAGACTTGCTATATTCTCTCTCCCTTGAAGTCTATGAAGACGTTCATCCCCCATGGAGATGAACATTCCTGAATTTTGTTCTTCTGTCCCTCCTACAACCACTACACGCTGGTGTTGCCTTGTCCTTGCAATATTTACATTCCTGTCCTCCCCTGTTGGTCTCTAAGCTAGGTCACCTTTGTACTGTCATTCCTGGTGCAAGGTCTGATGCTTAGGCACAGAAGGAAGCGGAACAGCTAGGATGGAGAGAAAATGATACTAATAAAGGAGAGAGGCATGTGCATTCAGAGACAAGGAGAGAGTAGCCTCAGATTGATTTCATTCTCCCTTGAGATTCACTCATTTGTAGAATAATTCCCATCCTAGCTTCTTGAAATTTCTTAAATTTCAGTTTTGTTATTTTTTTTTCTTTATTAACATCCTACTAGACCAGTTTTTTTTTTTCTTTGTAGTTACCTTGGTTGGGATCTCTCAGTTACTTGAGCCTATAAGGAGCCTTTGAGAGGTGACCATCTGATCTAAAAGTGTTCAGGATTATTGGTTTCTGAAGACTCCATGAGGTAGGACTCTTCACTTAGGAATCTGATCAATGTTTGAACATTTTTGAAAGCTAATAATAATGTACTCATTTAAGGAGACATTACTTTTTATCTGGAATAAGTAATGTGTTATCTCACTAGCATTCTGCAATTCCTCATTGATAATTAACTATGTGGGAGGAGCTGGAAGAAAGTGGCCTGTTTGACCTGGCATGGTTTTGATTACTTTGTTAATGAAAATATTTCCATTTTTTAGTGATCCATAAGAGCAAGATAATATACTGCACTTGAAGGTTAAGAATTTCCAGTTCCAGATACTAAGCCCTTACTTTGCTAGAATGAACCACTCAATTGGGAATGCAGAAAATTCCCTAATTGGCCGAAAGGCTGGGCCAGAGGCATTGTCTTTCACTGCAAGTGAAAGTGGTAAATTTTTTAAAATCAAAGATGATGGTTTCTGGGACCTGGCAAAGACTGTGTCCTGAAATAATAGTATTATAATTATGAATATCTTTTAGGAGATTTGAAATAAAAGTGTTGATTAAAACATTTCTAAATCCAGGGAAACAATAACCTCACAGAATATATTTTTAGAAAGCCTACCATATAACTTAAGCAGCTAGACTTAACAGGGAAATATGGAGGAGAAAGAGAATGATAGAAAATAGATAGGAGAGGAGAGTTGGAGAGAGACAAACAGATATGAAAAGCCAAGATAAATGGGCAAGTATCTGCTCCAATTCATGAAGGGGTTCCTGTCCCAAAACCAGGTCACAGGTAGCTTAGTTGTACTGCTTATAACTTAGTTGTATTTCGTTTTGATGAACCCACTATTTTTTCTTGAACTGATTTAACTGTATTTCTCATCTTTGCAACCACACACATACACACATACCCTCAATACACACAGTAATTTTCTTAGTGTTTCAAGAAACCCTGCTGTGTGTCATAAAGTAGTGTATTCTCTGTGAAGATTATGAGATAACAAAGGAGTTGAATTCTGCCTAGTGTGATGTGATACAACATTAAATTACTAAAGGATGTATTTGTTTTTTAAATATATTTTTTGTAAAGCAGCATTTATAGACAACCCATGTTCTCTGGGAATTTATAGAAGAGCAATAAAAAAGACCTAATTTCCAACCTGGAGAAGTTTGAGTCTAGCAGTGCAAGTTCACAGTCTGACAAACTCTGAAGCATAATGCTTTGGACTAGACATAATCTCTGCTTGAATCACTCCATCAAGGCTGTGTGCTGTCAGAGTTGGTAATTTCTACCATTGGCATCAATTCCCATGTGGATCAATCCATTGTCAACCTGGATTCTTTACTATGAGATTCTGTTTTGTTTGTGAACAAACCTGATTTACTTGCTGACTCAGTCAGCTTGGGCTGCTATAACAAATATCATACACTGGATGGCTTTAAACAGCAGAAATTTATTTCTCACAGTCTCAGAGGCTGGGAAGCCCAAGATCAAGGTATCAGTAGGTTGGTTCTGGTAAGAATCCTATTCTTGTTTACAGACCATTGCCTTCTTGCTGTCTCCCCACATGATGGAGAGAGAGAGAGAGCTCTGTCTCTTCACTCCCTTTTAAGGGCACCAATCCCATCACGGGGGCCCCACTGTTGTTACTTCCTAATTGCTTCCACATACCATCTCATTGGGGATTAGGGCTTCAACATATGAATTTGGGGGGAGACACAAACATTCAGTCCATGGCACTTGCACAAGCTCACCTTTAAAATGGGTATTAGTTAAAGTATCTGGTTTCTAGGTAAACTTTTAGCTAAAATATGAAATGCAAACATGTTCTTTGGCTCAACTGAGATAAATATGCTTTAATCCTCTTTCTAGAAATCTAATCAAATGGAGAGTTCTAACCCTGTCCAAGTTTTCTAAAACATTCAAAACACTCTGTTGACCCTACATCATTGTCTATTGTTAGCAGCTGAAAATATAACATCACTGTGTGCTAAAGCTAGAGTTATAAAATGTTTTGAAATAGATCTAAAGACCTGGTTATGCTTAAATAGCATGGCAAAATATTAAGTTCTGCACATACTTATGATATCCTACTATGCAATTCACAGACACTGGGCTTCTACTCCAGAAGATTTAAAAATCAAAGAGACAACATGTCAAAACTCTCAGGGATAATTGCCTGTAGCATTCCACAGATGTCTGATTCTGGAAAGGAACCAAAGCATCTGGCCTAGCCTTTCACTGTGCAGGAGGTAAAGCTGAAGTTCAGAGAAAGTCACTATTTTGGGACTTCCAGGGACTAGAACCCAGGGTTTCTTGGGTTGTACCCATGAGTATTGTTGATTTGTCAGAGAGTGGGTTCATGGCACAGATCCTAAATTCATGTATTGATTTGTCTGGGGGGACTCATTTAAGTTCATGGTTTTCTTATTTTTTATAGGAGTCATGGTCTAACTACAAAGAATATTATGATCATCCAAATTCAAAAACAAAAAAAAAGCTGTGAAAAGTTTACAGTACCAATTTGTAAGTTATTCTTTTTTTATTTTTTTTTAATTTTTTTATATAATGATTTTTATTTTTTCATTATAGCTGGTTTACAGTGTTCTGTCAATTTTCTACTGTACAGCAAGTTGACCCAGTTACACATACATGTATAGATTCTTTTTTCTCACATTATCATGCTCCATCATAAGTGACTAGATATAGTTCCTAGTGCTATACAGCAGGATCTCATTGCTTATCCATTCCAAAGGCAAGAGTCTGCATCTATTAACCCCAAGTTCCTAATCCATCCCACTCCCTTTCCCTCTCCCTTGGCAACCACAAGTATATTCTCCAAGTCCACGATTTTCTTTTCTGTGGAAAGATTCATCTGTGCCATATATTAGATTCCAGATATAAATGATATCATATGGTATTTGTCTTTCTTTTCCTGACTTACTTCACTCAGTATGAGAGTCTCTAGTTCCATCCATGTTGGTGCAAATGGCATTATTTTGGGTTTTTTAACGGCTGAGTAGTATTCCATTGTGTATATACACCACATATTCTTAATATATACAACAAATGTGTTCCCATTTTGTTGATAAACATTAGGTTTTTTCCATGTCTCGGCTATTGTGAATAGTGCTGCAATGAACATGCGGGTGCATGTGTCTTTTTCAAGGAAAGTTTTGTCCGGATATATGCTCAAGAGTGGGATTGCTGGGTCATGTGGTAGTTCTATGTATAGATTTCTAAGGTACCTCCATACTGTTCTCCATAGTGGTTGTACCAGCTTACATTCCAACAGTGCAGGAGGGTTCCCTTTTCTCCACATCCCCTCCAGCATTTGTTATTTGTGGACTTATGAATGATGGCCATTCTGACTGGTGTGAGGTGGTATCTCATGGTAGTTTTGATTTGCATTTCTCTAATAATCAGGGATGTTGAGCATTTGTGCTTGTTGGCCATCTCTATATCTTCTTTGGAGGAATGTCTGTTCAGGTCCTTTGCCCATTTTTCAGTTGGGTTGTTGGCTTTTTTGCTGTTGAGTTGTATAAGTTGTTTGTATATTTTAGAGATTAAGCCCTTGTCAGGTGCATCATTTGAAATTATTTTCTCCCATTTCATAGTTTGTCTTTTTTTTTTTATGGTTTCCTTTGTTGTGCAGAAGCTTGTTGGTTTGATTAGGTCCCATTGGTTTATTTTTGCTTTGATGTCTGTTGCTTTGGGAGACTGATGTGAGAAAACATTTGTAAGGTTGATGTCAGAGAATGTTTTGCCTATGTTCCCTTCCAGGAGTTTTGATGGCGTCTTGTCTTATATTTAAGTCTTTCAGCCATTTTGAGTAAGTTATTCCTAATGTTCCCAATATTGTTCTATTTCTCACTCCTAGGAGGAAGGAAGTCACACAAGCTGATGCCATCATGACATAGAACACACGGTTGGTGTTAAGTATCAAGCTGTTAGATTAACTAATTAATAGTTAAACTGGGGACAGGGAAGTGAGAAGCTGGGGTTTCAGAAAAAAAGTAACTAAGTTGTTCTGAAAAAAAAATTTACCTCTGAGCAAGTGTTATCCACCTGAGTTACAAATGACTGAAAATAGCACTTCCTCTGAAAGCATAAATCTTATATATAGTAGCCTTGCAAGGCAAAATTCTAATAAGATTTTCAAGAAAAATGGTATAACAAATGACAGAAAAATGAGTGGTACGATACAAAGGTTAATGCAGTGCCCTTGCTTTTTGTGCCTTCGGATTTCAGATATGCTCAGATTGAACCTGCACCATTAAAAAGAAATCTTAGTCTCCTCACAGATATGATGGGACCTGAGTAACCCTTGTTCTATTTGCCTGTAACCTTCCCCTGGCCTCCTCCTCTGGCCACGAGTTCCAGCACAAAGCCATGCGTTGCTTCTGCAGCAGCTCCAGGAGAAGCTCTGCAAAGAATAAGCATCTTCCCTAGCTCTTCCATAGTTATAGAATTTCAAACTGTCTTTTTTTTTTTCTTTTAAAAAATTCTACCATGTTTCAGAGACAGTTTAGAATGAGATTCTTCATTCATATGAGATCACTAAAATCTCACCTTTTGATAAAAAAAAAGTTTCCAAATACGCAGAACATTAATATTTGTTTGAAAGGTATGGGTTTATAAAAAATAAGCCCTAATTTCCAACAGGTGTCACAGACCGAGTAGCACAAAAACTGCCAATTATTTGAAAGAATACTCTGCATTTGGAAAAGATTCAGACATCCTCTTCCTCCTCCTCCTCAAGTTCTTGATCAAGGTTAGTGCTGGTTATTTTCCATGTGCCCTTTCAGATCCACTATGCTGTTCCTGGCTGCTGCTGTCTGTTCTGGGGGATGGAGCTGTGTGTCCTGCTCCACCTGGGCTTTCCGCCCTTTGGATTCAATCGGCTTCAGCTGTTAGAAGGAAAGAGCAGGAGAATGGAGAGAACTAGAATTCTGGTAAACTACTTCTTTCCTTTTCCACTAGAGGCAGGGATGGTGATAGCTCCCTTTGTTGTGAGCCCCAGGGTGCTACACTATCTTCTGGGTTTTCTTTCTTTTCCTGACAGATACAGAAAAACTTAAGCAAAAACGTAGAGTTAATTAAGTTCACTGAGTTTCGGTTCTGCTTTGCTGAGTCCCTAGAAGAGTACCAGGCAAATACTAGGCACTCAGTACATACTTATTTGGTAAATTGTTATGTACATATATTTTCATGAAAATTATAATTGTTAAGTAAAGATAATATTTATGATTTTTCAACATAGAAATTAAAAATAAATTCCTTCATGCATACCAGAAATCCACAATCACATCTATTTTTATCATATGTACTTGATTTTTGCTACAAATAGATGAATAAAAAAGCTATAAATGAGGGAGAGTGACACTGGCAGTGCCCTAATAAAAATAATTGGAGAAGAGTGGTCCCTGCTTAAGATGGAATTTAACTTTGTAGGCAGGAGATAGTTTATGCTTTCTCTTTTAATTCCCCCCAAATAAATGTGAGTACTTGTACAGTCCCTTATGTGATAAATGTTTATCTAGACCTAACTGGGCATCTGCACTGCTCTAGATGCTGGGAGTATAATCATGAATAAACCAGACCCTACCTCTCTCCACCCTATGGAGACACGATGGCATAAGGGTGGAGTAGATGAGTATTGAGTGTTATGGGAGCCCAGGAAAGGATTATCTGATCCTGGTTTTAAGACTTTAAAAGAGGAGACCTGAGAGATAAGGTGATGGGGACAGGGGAGAGCAGAAGGTGTTCCAGGCACTGGGGACAGGAGCACTCAAAGGTGTGGAAAGTGAAAGCATGTCTCACTCAGCACTGGAAGAAGTGCATTATGGCTGGAACACGGAGTGAGAAATGAGGATGGAGAAGTAAGTAGGATAGACCATAAAAGGCTTTATGTAAGATTTAAGGGAGTTGAGGCTTAGAACCAGCTTAGAACCAGTCATAGAAATGGGAGGGGAAGTAAGGGAAATGGTTCTTCTTTCCATAATCTTCTCTAAAATACAAACACACACATTTTATATCTCTCAGTGGGAAAGAAGTTAAGGATCCCCATGTAAAGGGTTGGTTTCCTAGTTGATGTTAACCCATATTCCTTGATTTGTTTAAATAACCACTGTGGTAAACAGCTAATACTTATTGTATTATTGTTATGTTACAGGCAGTGTTCTAAGAACCTTATAGGTATGATTAACAGTTGAGATAACTGGATGGATAACCTTTGGAAGTAGTTATTGTTAGTATCCAAAATTTACAGATAAGGACGAAGAAGTAAAGGGAAGTTAAGTGTCTTGCTCTAGGTCAACACAGATACTAAGAAGTAAAGATTTTTAAAAAGGGATGGAGTAGTTGCTTTACCTTAACTCTCATAGAAGGTAGGCTGGCCATTGATATTGAACATGAAAAATAAAGACTATGCTGATAAGTTTGCTTTAACAGTGAGACGACAAATTGTGTATGCAACTTATACCATGGCGTAGAGTACAAGCTTAGTGAATGGGTAAATTAAGATTTTACCTGTTGAAATTGATGTAATCACAAACTCAGCAATTAAACTTCTTCTATAAGGGGAAACTTTAACAGGATTTTTTTTAAGTCAGGGGAGCCATGGAAACTAAAAAAGTGAAACCTGAATCCAAACAGATCAGGAACCAGTAAGTCAAGGCAATGTCTGGTGCCTCCATTTTCCTCACTTTAGAAAAAAGTTACATTTTATATCACCGTATTAAAGTGTTTAGAATTATGCACCAGACAACCATTTGGAAATAGTCTCTGTTATAATTCTATAATTTGAATCAAATAACTTCTAAGTCTTCATGCATTCAATACATGTATACCATTTACTCTTTAAGAAAAGTGTTTTTGGTTGTTTGACACCAGCAGATGGCACCCTAACAAAATAATTTGTGTGCCATAGGTGAACTTTTCACAGTCCTCTTACAGGCAAATGCAAGGGCAGCTCACTAGATCTGCACATGCAGAGAGGAAAAGAAAAAACCAAAGACAAGACTTGATCTTTTTAAGTCAGATAACTTTGATTCTGGGAGGAAAAGGCAGAAAGAATATTTTTCCAATTATTCGTTATTTTGCAAAGACCTAGTTAGTTGGAATCATTATTGTAAAGGAACCCTCCATAAACTTGCATTAAAAACCTAAGTAGGATAGCTAACATGATGACATGGAAAGGAATAAGGTGGACTGATACATTTTCTAGCTGAAAAGTATCTGGAGAACCAAATACTCTTTTTGATTGCTTCAGCTGTCAGAGATGACACTAGAGTTTCATTTTGTTTGGTTTTACAGTTTGAAAAAATCTTAAACAGAAGTCTGCACAGAAGCTACTTGCCACAACACCCATTTTAGTTTCAGTCCTATTCAGTTTGAATTGTTCCATTTAGATAATTGGTGTTCGAAGGCCCCCTTTGCTATTTAGGTGTTAATCTTTAGCGGGAATACAAGATATCATGTCAAGATCATGATAAAGCATCAATAAGGGATGAGTATGTTCCTGTTTGGGGAGGAGTCAGGGTAACCACTTTTTCTTTCTTCTTCATCTTTTCACTTAATTCCAGGTATTTAAGTTAAGGAATCAACCAAATTTGCAGTTTGCCTGTCATTTTCTTGTCTCTGCAAAGCATAAAGACCCACGTTATTAGCCTTTTTACGAAGTCTTCTCACCTGCCTCAGTCTCCCACCAGATAATTCTTTCTTCTATAATGATATCAGCTTATAATTAACTTTGCAAGAAGCTGTAATAGAAGAATCAAACTCTGGTTGGCTCTAAGATGGAGGCTCCAGGTCTCAGGCAGCAGCAGCAACATTCTATAATCAGGATTTGTCCACATTCCTTGAGCCCCGCTGCAAAGGAGGAAGAAGAACATGGAGGGTGGGGCAGGGCTGATCTCAGAGCAGGCACAAGATGTGGCCAGTTCACGAAGACCACTGAGAAGAACCGCAGCTTCCTCATTGTTTCTCTACCTCCCCAGTCTTGCTCAAGAAAAGGACTGAAATTTAATATATAATTCTATTCTCTTTAAGACCTGGACTGAGAAGAGAGAAGGGGTAGTAGACAGCACAATAGGTTAGTTTAGGGATAGGTGTGTGGAGGGGAGAAATCAGGGTGATTTGCTTGCTGAGAAGACAGAGTGGTTCCTGGAGGCAAAGCCTGCTCACGTGAAAAAAGAAGCCTACTTCTACCAAAGCCTTGGCAAGCAAGTGATGCTAGCACTTGGAAAATGAACCACACATTGAAGGGAATGGAGCTCATCGAGTTAACAACCTGACTTGCTTGTTCAGCTGTAGACTGTAATAGTTAACATTTATTGAGCGCAAACGGTGACTTGAGGACTCCTCTAAGCATCTCACATATATTAAATGATGAATTAATTAAATGCTTATAATAGTCCTATGATCTTGGTGCTATCATGTATACACTTTAAAGTTGAGGAATCTGTAGCACAAATGCTTATACCCCAGATCATTCAGGTGGTTTGGGTTCACTTTTAACCACTAATCCATGCCACCTTTCTACTGATTTTCTCTGCACCTTTTTTGAGTACTGAATTTATCCTAGGAGAAGTCTATACCCTACTTCTACCACCACTGTCTAAATAAAGATGGAGAAGGACTGAGGTTTTATACAGCAAAAAGAGAAGGTGCTTTTTCTTAATTTTGGGGCAGTGGAATTTTCTGGGTTGATAACAAAGCTCAGCACTGCCACAATTTTTCATTATTGGGAAATGTGGTTCAGCTGTCCTGTCCCAGAGTGCCTAGTTAGCATAGCAGATCTGTCAGCGTCTGCATAAGGGGAAAGCTTCCACTCCTCAAGAGCGATATTAAGGTAAGTGTGTTTTGAGTGTTTTGTTTGTTTGTCTGTTTACTTTTATTGAAGTATACTATACATACAGAAGATGCACATGTCTTACGACCACAGTTTGAAACATTTTCACAAACTAAACACACCCATGCAACTAACCAGAGTCCACAACAACAGTCTGAACCCCAGCACCTCAGAAGCTCCTCTTGGACTCACCTCCAGTCATCATTCTCCAGGGAGAAACTCTATCTTGATGTCTAACAGCTTGGATTCATTTTGTTATACTTCCCCCATGAACAGAGTCATATGTTTGTTCTCATCAGTATCTGGCTTCTTTGATTCAACATCCTGTTTGTGTGGCTATAGATTACTCATTCTCATTGCAGTATTAGTATTCCATGGTGTGACTATACCATAATATATTTATCTACCCTGTTAATTTGCATTTGAATTGTTTCCAATTCTTGATCATTATTAATAGTGCTCCTATGAACATTCTAGTGCATGTGTTTTTGGATTTTTTGGGGGGAGGGGCATGCCTGTGGCGTGCAGAATCTCCTGGGCTAGGGATCAAACCCTCACCACAGATCACCTGAGCAGCTGCAGGGACAACCATTGACCCTTAACGAGCTGTGCCACCAGAGAACTCTCAAGGTGTGTTTTGAGAGATTGTGGGAGGGACAAGAGAAATGCAACAGCAGGTAGAGACTGAGGAAAGGAAACTAGTGCTTTTAACACATGCAGGAAAGCCACTTTAGAATCACTGGGAAGGAGTGGTCAGTGAAGAAAAGTACCAGGATGGTGTCAAGTCAATAAAGTCGGGGCTTCACTCCACACAGAGGAACTGTTTTCTAAGTGTAAGAGAGAAGGGTCATCAGTTGAATCTTCCACCCCCTTAATGACTGTGCTGGTATTTTACGTGGGAATCACATCTGGGAACTCTTTGGCCAAATGCCAAGTTATTGGTGCCATTGGTGAGTCTGTTCTTCCATCAAATAACTCTTAATGCCGCCGGTCCCGCCATGTAACTCCTTGATCCATGAAGAGGAGACTTATGCCTGTTTTCTTCACTTTTTTTTCCTCCTCGGTCTGCCAAGATGCAGGTGGTTTCTGGGTCTTCTCCTTAGCAGCTGTCTTTCACAACTCACCTCCCATCAGCCCAATTTGTTTTCCCACTTCATCCTAAAGTACTCCAAGGAGGGAAGCTAACACAAACCATTAAAGGCAGAAGTTGGGCAACTACAGTCATTAGCTTCTCTAAGTTTTCCCCCCTTCTGTGTATTATCACCATCAAGGCTAGGCTGATGTTTAGCAAAGAGCACCTGTCAAAACAAAAGAAGAGTTTCACACCTCACAATTTTAAGCCCCAGGTAAGAAACTCAGCCTGGTGGATCCGCAAAGAGGAAGGCAGGAAACCTGAAACCTTAAGACTTGAAGTAGAGTTAAATGAGTTTCCTCTGGGTACCAACAGGCTTTTGTTTAACAGATTAAATCCTCTTTGTTTCATTACAGACATCAATGCGAAAACAAACAGTGTGATCAAGATAAAGGCCTGGAGCAGCATTCTGTTTCTCTTTCTTCTTTTTCTCAGAGAGCTATCACCACCTCTCAGTGGACAGGCTTAAAGGAACTTAACTGGCTCACAGAAAATTGATGAGCTGAGCAGAGCAGGTGTACAGGAAAGCTCTGGGCTGCAGGGTTAGGGGATGGAAAAAGTGTGAGGCACTTATGTCCATGACTAGATCAAGTGATGAGGACAGGCTTCCCTTGCTATCTAATTAAATGTCTTTCTTTTCAAAACACAGTCTTTGATTTGGAAAGCACTTGAAAAAGATAAGACCTAGTCCTAGTGAAATTCAACAACCCCACAACTCCTTTTGGGGTTGGGGCAGGGGTTGGGAGTGTAGCTTTCCTGCTGACAGGGAGGATGGAGAGGGGAGGATGGAGACATTACAGGGTCAGTCACCAAAACAACAAATCTTGACCAGTCAGGGGATAGCAGTCAACTGAATTCTATCAGAGATGAAATGAAATTGAAACTGGTGTGCATTTCCAAGGCAATCCTTTCTATATTATTAAATTGCTTCTTTTATTGTTGTTAGACAACACTAACTCCTTTTCCTAAACAAAACATGGACGTTGTCAGCGTAACAGCTCCACTGAGCTGACAGAAGCTGGGGTCATCCATATACACATTTTAATTACCTCTTTTCACTCAGGAACATCATTAGAAGTTTATTATTACCAGCCACTATCTTGTGATCTTAATTGGCTTCCTTCACAGACGACACCATGAAGCCAATGCAGAAGCTCTGGCAGCCTCCCAGAGATAGTGACCAGATCAGTGACACTTTACACTGATACTGTCTTCAGCTGAATAACAACCACCAGTTTAAGTTTTAATGTTAGACATGAGGTGGAAGCTTCTTTTAACACCTGTATGCAGAGATGTTCCTGATTCCATGGTGTTGAAAAACACACAGGGAAGGAGCGACTTTTCACACACCTTTTCTAGAGTTACAGAGAAATTATCTATAGGATAGGAGAGGGGTATGCCAAGCAGCCGGTTATTCCCTGTAGTTCTCTTGGGTACCGGTAAAATGAATAAAAAAAAAAAAAAAAAAACACAAAAGTTTACTTACCAAATGGAAAAATCTGGATCCATTGACTCACAAATTAAATCTGCAACATGGGCCATGGTTATCTGGCTGCTTAAGATTCACAAAGTAGGAATCACCCTTAAATTAATAGTCTGCATTAATAACACTGAGCTTGAATCAATAATAATTATTAACTTAGTTTTCAAAGCACTTGCAGTCATGTCAGGGATAATGGCAAATTCTGAGGCAATCGGGGAGGAAAGAGAATGATTATTAAATAAGCATACGGTCAGGTTCTGTGGTAGATGGGAAAGAGGTCTTTCTGTGAGTAGAATTAGTATCTTTCTCTTTGCAAAAGGAAAACCTGAAATTTTAACGCTGAGGTTCACTCTCTGTAGGATCAGGCTGATGATTTCTCTGGGAACAAGGTTACTTGGACACCTTTTTATTACAGATAATTATATTGTTGATTTCTGGCCCTTTGGGCCATTGTTCAGACCTTTGTAAAAAAAAAAAAAGAGCTAATTCACAAATATTCTAACTTTAGGTAATTATCAAAATTTGGTAAAATTTTGAACTCCACTGAAGAGAAAGAAATCAGTTCAGAAAGCCACAAATATCAATGGGTTACTTATTCAGAATAATAATGCTTAAGAAGTTTATATTTTTATGGTTAAGATTCAGGTACTATTGATATTGTCAATATATTCCTGACTTATTCTTTTAAAAGAGATTCTTGTCATTCATCACGTTTAAGGGATACATCTACAAGCAGATAGAGCCTAGAAAATGGGTAGACTCTTAGGAGTAAAATTTTTCATTCAGGGAACTGAACTAGTGTAGAAATTAAGGTCTTTGAATAGAACCATCAATCTACTTTGTTCTCTCTCCAGAGTTTTGCTTATTAGAGTATTAATATATCTGCTTTCTTTATGGAGTTTACAGCAGTCCCAAACACCTAGGCTATTTTTCCAGGATTTGATATTGCATTTTTTAATAGCACTCAACCTTTTGATTATAGGTAACTGTTATGAAAATTTAAAAGTATAAATGACAAAAATAACTTCAGTTTATGGAATTCCTGGAATATGAATATAGGTCATATCGTGGTTATCCACATATAATTTCCACACCATATGTATAGGTTTAAATTTAAAAATGTGTCTCTTAAGATATAACATTGATATATTCCTTCTACAAATATAGCTGAATTCTCATGAGAAGAATCTTGAAATAAAGGAAAAAATGGCTGAAAAATTCAAATCACCATAAGTATTATGAGACTACACCCAGTGAAAGGCAGACTTATAAAATAATTCTTTTTTTTTTTTCTTTGCTTTCTAGGGTCTCACCCACAGCATATGGAGGTTCCCAGCAAGGGGTCAAATTGGAGCTACAGCTGCCGGCCTACACCATAGCCAGAGAAATGCAGGATCTGAGCTGCATCTGCAACCTACACCACAGCTCATGGCAACGCCGGACCATAACCCACTGAGGAAGGCCAGGGAACAAATCCCGCAACCTCATGGTTCCCAGTTGGATTCATTTCCTCTGCGCCACAGTGGGAACTCCTATAAAATAATTCTTTTCCTTCACTACCAAGCATAACCTCTTGGAGGCTCCACTTCTGTTGCTGGAATGATCATCTTTTGCCTACAAAAAAATCAACTGTTTCCTTCTCATCTTCATTTTTTTTTTGTTTACCTGATAGATTTCCTCTTTTAGGAAGACGTGAAAATTAGCTTTACATTTCAACTTCTTCACTGTATTGAAACAGGATGGTGAAAATACAGCTGTTTAAAACATACTGTGTGCAAAAAGGAAATGAAATATTATTTTTAAGAAGAGTTATCAAAAGCAGGGTGCCAATCACTCTTAGAAGCAGGGTAAAAATTACTTGCACTTCAATATTTATATTTATTATAAGGAAAAAGTTTTTTTTTTTGGTGGAAAGAAGGTGCAGAAAAGGGCACAGTATTAGCTAAATATTGTACCTTAGAACATCAGTCATTTCCTTCTCAATAGTACTGAAAGGGTCTAATTTATAAGTTTTTCCATCTCCCTGTTATGCTGGTTTGTAAGTTCTGACACTGCTACTGGTATGTTAATGAGAAGCTAGCGTTCCATTAAGAGAAAACCATATGCTCTGCTGCCTACTGTGAAAGAGAAAGCATGTAATGTGGCTGTTGCCTTAGTAACACATTAATTCATTTTGTCAGTGTTGGCACAGATCATTTCATTTATAAGAAAACAAGTATAATAGTTTACCACATCTATAATATTTACAGTGTTTCTGTTACAAAACAGTGACAAAATGAGTTTAAAAAATAGAGTTGGTATAATATCATTAAAATATGGAATTTGTGGTAAAAATTTCCCTATAAAAATGAAAAAAATAAAGATTGGTGTAAAATTTCTCTTCACAATTCTACTTAAAACATTTTAACACCAAACTGTTTGCTTTTTAGCATATTTGTATTATACTAATAACGTGCGTCTGCTGCAAAAAATTTAGTCCATGAAAAACACAAGTGCATTAACAGTTTTTAATGAATGCTAAACAAAATATTTCATACAACAGTTTTGTTAAATTACAACCATTATAAACCTAATCGTATGCTAGTGTGTTACTCATAACAAGGCTAAACATTTATCTAGTTTTATCTGTTCTTCCAGATGTTTATTAGTATTCTAGCACTCCTAAAATATTTAAATTAAGCCACTCCATTTTCTTATGTGAATGCATTTTGGGTTTTATTCACAGAAAACCTAGTCACATGTATATCTAAATAAATATAGTACACTGTATATGCTTTATGCACAAGTGATACTTAATGTGAATTGAGATAATCCAAACGCATGATAAAGGAGAGAAGTGATTAGAGAAAAGACAAGTTCCTGTTTATTAAGTCTGCACCTGCAGCAGGATATCAGTTCTACCCATCCTTAGGGTATTCCACACCTGTAAACACACATTCTTAACAACAAACATTTTGCATCTGTGATTTCACCTACCTTCTTTAACCAGTAAAAAGGGGCCTGTGTACAGGTAGCGAGCAACTATCATTTACCAGTTTATGTAATGATTCAAGTTTTATCTCATTTCAAAGGAAGCATTTATACATTTACATAACTTATACAAATGGGTGCAAAGCACTGCAGAGCTGGGCATCTAAGTAATGAATAGCCAATTATACTTTCAACATTAAGAAATACCTTCCTAAAATATCAGTGTTTAGTGGGTTCATCCAAAGCTTCATGAACCAAATGTGGGTGTTTTTATTTTTGTTCTCCAGACCATATTCACAGCAATGCTCCAAGTATGATGGGATTCTTTTAAATTAGAACCCAAGACCCGAGAGTACTTTTGAGAGTTTCCCTTATAGACCTGCAATGTGATTACTCTGGGAAACACTTTGGAAAATAAAATTTATGATTAGCTTTGATGAAAAAGACTTTAGTTTTAACTTCATAATATCTCTGCTTTGATATGAGTAAAATACTTTGAATGGCTACATCACCAGAAGAGAAAATATAACCAAACATCAATGTGATTTTATATGATGGGGAATTAAATGTCTCTGAAATGTAATCATATCACATTGACTCACCCAATAAAAGTAACTTAATGAAGTATTTTATCTAATTCATATGTTTTTACTTATTAGTTTGTGGTGCTTGAAAAAATAAAGCTGTAAACTTTTCAAGATCCTTCTTTCAACTCAAGCTATTTCTATCAATAAAACTGGTTTGTCAGCAGTTAAATGGCACCACATTTATGCTTTAAGTACACTAAATTATGGGTAGCTTTATGATAGGATTCACTGATTAGACTTACTATAAATAATATGATACATATTACTATGGCTTTGGGTAAATAAAAAAATTATCTTGTGGTTGATAACACCTTAAATTTTAAATTCCTTGATTTTAACAGTTTACTGTTACTCATCACCCCTCCATTAATTAATATGTTAACTAATGTAAGGATATAAAATAAGGTTATGAACTGGAAAATGTATATAAATGTATGTATGTTTATGTACATACATGTACACACATATTTTTATACTATTTATACATTTATATTTATAATTATATATTCTCTTGGTAAATAAAATCACATATTTTATGTCTGCATGATCCCAGTAAATTCTCTTATTATTTTCTCATGATGATTTCCAAAATCCACTTACAATATTGAGGAAAGAAAGCTATTGTGTCTACATGACTATGAAAAAAAAAGATAAACTAAAATTCACCAAAAAATTATTATGTTTAGATATATTATACTCTGTGATTAGGTTAATTATCCTTTCTCACTGGTAGATTCAGTTGTGTTTAATTTATTTCCACATAGAAATATGAGTAATACAGAATGAGTAATACATTTGTGAAGGTCAATGTCTCTCAAGGCCAACTTCATGTATGCATTTGTTAACATATTTGATTCTAAGGAGTTCAGTGCTGGAAATATTAAATTATGTTCTTCATAACTGCTTACCCACAATATTATAAAAAATTTCTTTATCTGTAAATAATATTTATTATAATCACTTTTGAAATATTCATGAAATATAATTAATACACATCAAGTAAAACTAGATTTATTTAGCTTTTTGGAGTAATTTGAAAAGGAGAATATAGTAAATATATATAAAAAGTATGACATTAAAATATTTTTAAAATGATACATGTAAAATAATAAATGCTTCATTAATACTTGTTGAATGAATGAACATAAAATATGTCAGCACACTTGCATTTATGCAAATACTCTTAGTCACATAGGCAATGAATTTATTATATAAATAAACTTATTGCTGGAGCATTTTGATTATAAGGGTGCTGATAGTGAGTATTTAAACTTTTGTGGTACCTAATCAGGCTTAGCTTTTGGAGTTACTCTCTTATGGAGTAATGTTTCAGTCCAGTTAAATTCAATGTGAATTTGCTAAATGTTGAAGAAGCGGGGACAGAATTAATGACCTCTCAGATTCTTAAGAATTTTGAGATTTGAACAGACAAAAATACCACTATTTTGAGAGGGATTAAGTAATGTCAGCTTCACTTTTATGTCTTTTCAATATTTATCACAACTTTTGTTTAATGACACATAATTCAACAAAAATTGGTCAGAAATTTCAGATGAATTCAAATAGCAATGTGGTAAAAACTCAATTTCCCTAAGGGGTGACTCATTTAAAATAAATGTCTGAATAGTCATTATTCCTGAATTAAATAGAGTGGCACATTTATATGATATTTTACAGTGTGAAAATTTTACTGTTTATATGTTTTATTATAAAATTAAAATAGTTGTACAATAAGACTAAATTTTAATAGATGTCAGATTAAAATCTTCTTTAATAGAAGATTTTGAGATGTAACTTGTCATTGTTATAATTTATTTAACATAAAATATGTTATATGAATAATAAACTTTAAATAGTTACAATAGAAAAAATTAGTCTGATGCATTATGGGAACTGAGACAGAAATATGTTAATATAAGAATAATGACATGATTTGAGCTGCATTGTTTTCTGGGAAAATTGAGAGCCTTGTTTAAGTTTGTCTTATTTATCATTTACTACATGCAAGAAAGATATAAAATTAATACATATGCTATTGTATTTTAGAAATATATGTATAGTATTTTACATTTTTCCATTAATTAATACACCAATTATTACTGGCTATTAACTCATTTACAACTATTCTAGTGATTAGATTATTCTAATGATGCTAGTCCTGAGATATTATTTTCTCAGCTTAACTCATTTGGTATAGGAGAACATATCACAACACATGTAACCCACACTTTTATGATACAATTAGAACATAAAAAGGCTTTATTTAGAAATATTAGAGCACTAGATAGTTATCTCATATATTTCTTTTTTATACAATTTTTTTCTACTGTACAGCATGGTGACCCAGTTACACATACATGTACATATTCTATTTCTTTAAGTTGACTTTAAAAGAACATGTTGGAGATAGAAAGTTTTCCACGTTGGTGCAAAGATTGTTCAAGTGTACACCATGGATTTTTTGGTTTTTGTCGTCATTGTAACTTTTGGTCAAATCGATAAGCATACCAACTTTATAGCAGTTTAGTATGGAGGCATAGTTGTGTGTGAAGACTGGACTTTTAACTTATGGGATCTTGTGTTGTAGCTAGTCCAGCAGCATTATTCTTTTGTTTGTTTGTTTTATTTTTTCTCTTTTTAGAAGAGAAAGATTCTTATGCCTAAAAAAAAGATTCTTGTGTGAAAAAAATGTCATAAAGAAAAGTATACAATGTCAAATTTATGTTATTCTCTAGAAGATAAAGTTTAGGTATATATACATGTAAAATACTTTTACCAAGAACTATATCCCCATAAACTACATCTTATTTTAATAACATCAAAGGATATTTTCATAAACAAAGGGTATATACTAAGATGTTCATGTTGGAATGGTCCAGTTCCATCTTTTATATACAAATGCTACTGGCAGAATTTTTACCATGATAAAATTTTCTAATTTGTTAATCAGTAAAGGAGAATATAAATTTCCTAATCCCACTCTATTCAAGTTCTTTCAAGGGTATTTTATTGGCCATTTTTACAAACTTTTGGTTATAGTGCTCATGCTGAAATGTTTTATTTTTAAGAATCTGATAATGCCACCCGAAGCAATAATAATTAGTTTAAATTTGGTGTATGAAGAATGCTAGACCCGTGGCCTCACTAGCAGGTTAATCATCAAACTTTGAAAAATGGGTTCTCTGTGTAAAATTAATATTCAGAAAGCAGCCAACTTTTTTTCTTCATTTTCCTTTTTTTTTGAAAACAGATCAATTCTGCTTGGTTCACTCATGCTCCTGGAAGGTGGGAATTTTGTCTTCTTTTGTGTGTTCCTCATGGTACTAAGTCACTGCTCATTAAATGCCTGATGACTTGAACTCAAACCCTGTGGTAGGTGAGTTTGTCTTTCCTTATAAGAGATGATATTACACCTTGGGTTAAAATATTTATTAAATTTATAAAATAATTAACTTCATAAAGTAAACCTAAACAAAATGTAATTCCCATTCTTGGTTGTCATATAGTAAATGTATAGGTATTTTGGCCATGATTGCTTTAGTCAATTGTCAGCTTATGTAAAAATTTAAATAATATCCAGTTGATTGCATATTAAAAGTTTTAAGAAATACCGAATGACATAATATGTCCTGCTAGAGTAGGAAAGTAATCAATACTGATACCAGATAATTTTCATAACATTAATTTTGACATTCAAGAATTCTTTTATATATATTTTATTCTCAGTGTTCTTCAATGTACTTATATCCAGTTACATAGGGAAGTTTCCACTCAATTGCATATCTAATTGTTGAGTTTCATGTGTAATTCTAGAAAGATTAAAGTATTTATTAAAGATTAGAATTTAAACACTGCTGGAAATTCAGAATTTTTGATAGTTTAGATTATTTATAGATATATCTAATTTAAAATAATTACAATAATAAACTTGTAACATTAAGTATAATATAGTTGGGGTGAGGAAGTAAATAAATCTATTTTGAAAATTATAAAACAAACTTATTTTCCTTTAACCTGTTTAATGTTTATTTTACTGTTACTAAGCCCACAATAAATTATTTTACTGAATATAATACCACATATATACAAATCTATCATTACTTACACAGTAATTCATTGAGATTATATAAGTTTACTAAAGTTATTTATTTAAGTTTACCCCTAAAACACAGTATTACCAAAAACATTACCATAAACCTTTTTAGAATTTTAGGCTTTATCAGGATGATAATGTGACAAATGCATACCACCTTAGTTTTGTAAGCCAAAGGTATTTTAGAAAGTCCTATCTTACAAATGATTACAAGCTAAAACTTGGAAAGTAGATTTGTGGAACTTCGAATATACTTTTTGGTTATGTATAATATCTTTTCCCAGATACTTTTCTCTGACTAACCATTGGTTGAATTTGAAAAAAAAATTAAATACAACCTTAAAGTACTTTAACTTCTAAATTCAATTAGTCAGATAGTACATTCTATAAAATATTGTAATTAAGAAGGAAGAGGAAGAAGCTGAGAGAAAGGAAGAGAAGGAAGAAGAAGGAAGTAGGAGGATGGACGAGGAAGGAAGAGGCAAATGAGAAAAAAGAGAGGAAGTGGGGATGGAGAGACTCCTAGGGGAAATGATTCCTGAATTACTGAACAAACGTTGAAATAGAAAAAGAAATTTAGAAGCACATATGTCTGTGAAAGAGATAACTAAAAGTCAGTTTGGTTCTGTGTTTAAAACTAGACAGCAAGTTGAGGGGCCAGAAGAATACCTCATCTTGCCCCTCAAAGGAGGAAGGAGATTGGAAGAAATGCCTGAGGCAAAGAGGGACCAACAGGTGGCACCAATGGATTGAGACAGTTGAGTTTGGCAAGTGTAGCTGTCAGTTTGGAATTGAGAAGAGAACAAGACTGCTGCATGGGACATATATTTGTCCTGAAGAAATATTAAACACAGAATTATTTCTCTAGTTGAGAGAAAAATAGGCAATTACAGTTATGCAACAAATAGTTATTGAGCACCAGCTAGATGCCAACTACTGTTAAGAGGCCCCAAAATTTAGTGGTGAGCAAATAGCCTCACGGAGTTTGTAGTCTAATGAGGCAAATAGCTAGAACTTTGCAACACATCATCACATAAACATTTAAGTAAAAAATCAGTGGTGCATTGTCTGGAGGAAATGACCCAGAAATGTGTTTATAATGCAGATGCTATACTTGTCCAGGGCCTTACTTCTCTGTGGAAGTGATATTTGAGTTGAGCTGGTATCAGATTAGGAGTGAACAAATTAGGCAAAAGCTGGAAGGAGAAAAATTGTCCAGGATAACCCTAAAACAGGAAAGAGTTTAATGTATGTGGAGGACTACACAAAGACCAGTGTATCCCAGAATTTTCTGAGAAGAGTGGTTAGACACAAGACTGAAGAAGTAGACAGGGATGATCAGGCGGAGATTTTAGGCAGTGTTAGGGGTCTGTGTCATAGAAAATGGCTGAAAGTTCTAAACTAATGCATTATTTCATTGTATTTGTGGTTTCAAAAAAATCACTGTGATTGTGTTTTGTAGACAGAATTCAGAGCCTGTTTCAGGTGGGAGGGACAAGAGGTGATAATGGAGGAACAGAGTGAAATTAGGAATACCCTTTTGGAGGCTATCGTAGGAATCCATGAGAAGGATGCTCGCATCTTCAGCTAGGGTGGCTATGGTAAATCAGTGGGAAGATTCACGAGGCGTTTAAGAAGTAAAATTTACGAGAATATGGGAAGTGAGGAGAATATGGGAAGTGAGGAGAAAAAGGTTGTCGAAGGCTACTTTTGGGATGAAGGATCTTTTCAAACAACATAACTAACAATGATTTTTTCACATCATCTTGCACTCTGGTTTGAGATTCGTGCATGATTGTAAAAATAAAAAACATGATTATTAGCAAGGGGTCACCAAATTGAAAATCACATTGCATTGGTAGCTCTGAGAAATATATTGTGTCCATTTCCATATGTGGCTGATTTACTGTTCTATTGTGCCCAAGCTTTCCCTCCTGAAGGTGAGAATGACAAGCATCCTTGTCCCCTGCTTTTTCCTCTGACATATCTTTGTCCAGGAGTCCCCTAACTTCCATCACAGATCACTGACTTATGTTCTTTACACCAGTCTGATCCCCAACTGGTGATGGAAAGACTCTTTTAAGTTCAAGATTGTATCAGCTTCAGGAAAAAACTGAAAACTGTGGATCTCTGCTACTTATTATCTGATTTTGTTCTCAGGAGAATTTAATTTAAATGAATTTAAGTTAACAATAAAAGTATAAATAGAATTCACATTATTGAATTTTCTTATTCTCATTTGCTGTGAACATGAAGCATGGCATATACAATTATTCTGTTTTTAAATTTAAAAGACAAGCAATTAGCAGATATTGATATGTGGACATCTAAATAAAGCCACTTAATAAAGTTAAATTGTGTTTTCTTTTGAGTCCACAACACTCTTAAGCTTTTTATGTAATAATAATGGCTATAATTTTTAAGTTTATACTAAGGGCAAGGAAATTGATATATACATGATCACTAAAATCCTATGAGGTAGGTTATTATTATTCCCATTTTTCAGGATAAGAAACTTATTTTTTTTTTAATCAAGTAGTTTGTCCAAACACAAGTTTGGTTCATTTCAAAGTTTTATGTCATCTTCTTAAGAAACTTTCATCTTTCTCTCTTTAATGAAAACTGTTCGAAAACTTGGAAAGAAAACAATGTTCAGTATTCTTATCATGTTTTGAAATTATGTTAAGTATTCTTAGCCTAAAAAAAAAGTTTTAGAAATACATTTTAAGAACTACACATCACTTGCCCCTTAAAAAGCTTTTGTTGATCTCTGACTTGAGTACAGGTGTGTGTATAGCCCATGGAAGCCACATGTTGGCCCACAGGTCATGCAGCAATTCACTCACATTTATCTCTGGGAAAGTCATTTAACTGCTTTAACAATTAATTGTTTCATTTCAAAATGCAAATAGTCAAATTTGCTTCTAGGAAATTCAGAATGACCAATAAATATAAAAGATAATTGGTTAAAAATTATCAATAATTTATGAAAGAATTGTTCGTGCTAATTTAATGTATTGATCTTTTAGCTATTACATTGAGAAGGGTGCTATGACCCTAAAAGTTCTCAAGAAAAGGTTGTAAAAAGAATCTTTTCACAACAGCTAGAATTCTCTTACCACACACATCAAGGAGGAATGAAGTCATGGTAAAATTGGTAGAATCTTTCCTAGGTCTTTCCAATAATTACCTTACACAATAGTATTGTCACAAGATTTCTGCCTCAATTTCAAAACATCATGTAGCTATAACTTATTAAAAATGTTAATTTGATCAGATAAAATATATTTATCAAAATGTTTACACTTTGAATATGTTAAATTATTTTTGAAAAAAGAAAGTAAATAGGAAAAAAGGCAGTTGCATTTTTGGAGACTGTCACAAGAGGGCATTTATGGATTAACTCAGTAAATTTTTCCATATTTGAAAACACTGAAAAGCACTTCCAACTCCCCAAAAGCAAACTAAGAATAATCAATATAAATTTAAAGAGAGAGAAACTCTCAAAAATTTTTATTATGTATTAATTCTGTTCTCTCTAGGAAATTGGCTCTTCTTTTTCAATTGTCAAATGAAAAGTAGTATATATTTTTAAGTGTTAGATGCAAGTAACTCATTTCTCTAAAATACTGAAATCCTAAAAAAATATTATATTAGGTAAAAAAAATCCACCCATATTTTGTTTCTAGCCATTTGTTTAGGTACTATTGCAAAACAAACATGTAAAATAAGTCCTATTCCTACAACTGATAAAAAGTAATTATGTTTTTAAAACATGATTTTATCTTTTGTGCTGAAAAACAAGCTAATTAATATTCCTCAGTGTTTTGAAAACAGGTGCCATTTAGACAATGCAAGCACAAATGCCTTAATAAAATAATGAAAAGCTTAGTTTTATTAGGAAATGGGTAAAGTAAATTACTAGTAAGAGAGTGTTTGGGGGCCTGGTTAAAGGGAAAAATACAAACTAAAACAAATGTTAAAATATTTTTTGCTCATGAGATCTTGAGCTCTTCAAGAGCAAGGTTGTAGCCGTGTTCATTTCTATAATCACAGCCCAGCATGGAGCGGAGCATACAGTAGGTACTCAATGAATACAGATAAATGAATAAATAAAAGAATGCCTTTAATTGATGATAAATTCAGAAGTGGCAGGGCAGGGGAGAATTTTCAGTGATTATTAATTAAATTAATGACTTTCCTGTTGCATTAATTGATATCAAACCTTCAAATACAAAGGGAAAACTTCATCTAGTCACCTGGGGTTTCCAAATAACTGCAGAGTTGGTGCCATATAAACAAAACATCAGGAGAGCTAATGTGATGATTGGTATATATTCAGTTGGCAAGAACAAAGAAGTTGCAAATATGGGAGCAATGATGTATATAAGATCTGGGAATCCTAGAGCTAGAAATCTCTTCACGATCATCTAGCCTGTCCCCATAATTCCCAGTTCATGTCATTAAGAATCACTATAATTTTTACCCAACTGATCCAATGTTTTGTAATGTTTTCTTTTTATTCATCAAAGACCTGTAATGGGCCTTAAGAGTGTTTAATAAGCATTAGATAATCCTTGTTATAATATGATTTTATATAATTTCAATCAAAAGTAAAGAAATGTGACATTTTAGATAACCTGCAGTCATATCACAGATAAACATACAATTTCCTTTAGGCATTTTGACATAATTAAAACAAATTTCAGATTTGTTTTCCTACTTGTGCCAAAGCACAAGCTTTCAAAAGCCATTTTCATTATTCCATACTCAGGGAAGACAGGGAGATGCAGAGAAACAGTTTCACTGTCTACTCGAGTTAATAGCCCTGGCTTTAGAACTCAAGTCTGTATTTATTAGAAAAATTTTCTGTTTTTATATTAAAAATTGGATACTATTGCCTACTTTACCATAAGTCATACAGTTGTAGGTGGTAAGTTTTAGTACTGTAGGTAGTAAGTTTAATGTGTATAAATTGCTTGATAAGTAGACGGCAGTGAGTAAATGCCAGACTATATCAGTCAAGAACCATAGATTTTAGACCCCTGTTGAGAAATTTGAGATTGTGGCAGATTTAGAAATGATCACAAAATATCCCATGGGCTCCTACATATTTCTGACACCTTTGGAATTACTTTAGACCATAGGGATAGTTCTGACCAGTTGGCTGTGATGGGAATAATGTGTATCACTTTGTGGCTGAGATAATTAAAAGCTCTGTGCCCCCTCCATCAACATCTTCCATGGTACTCTGTGAAGCCCAGTCCTGAGATTCAAATAGTGTCTTATCATAATGAAACCTCCATCAGCTGGCTTACTGAGTGACTAAATGGAGGAGAACACTTATAGGCCAGTATTGACATGGGCAAGATTTTATGTTTGCTTTGTTAGGCCACTGATATTTAGGGGTTAAATGATCAATGCAGCGTAATTAATAATCTCATGTAACATAAATAATTCATTTATTAACAAGTAAAGTGAAGTCCAGAGAAGTCAGTTTGTATAACGGCCAAGCCTGCAATGCAAAAATTAAATGTATACAGAGGTATCATGGGTCCTTTTCCAAGTGTTATATCTTACGAATCACATAACACTTTTTATAATTCCTCTCTATAAATATAGCTAAGATATATTTCTAAAATCCTCCACTAAAACTGATATCTCAAGTTTTTTAGGAGTTTCCATTGTGGCTCAGTGGATTAAGGCCCTAACACTGTCTCTGAGGTTACGTATTTGATCCCTGGCCTCACTCAGTGGGTTAAAGATCCGCATTACCATGAGCCATGGCTGTGGCTGTGGTGTAGGCTGCAGCTGAAGCTCTGATTCGAGCCCTTGGCTGGAAACTTCCATATGCTACAGGTACAGCCGTTAAAAAAAAAAAAAAAGTCAAGTTTTTACAATCATTTTTTCCGCCTTCCATCCATATTCAATATAAAGTCCTCTTGATCAGATCAGTCTTCTGTGAAAAAAAAACCTTGTCTCTTTCTGTTCTTGTCTTCATCTCTATCCAAATATCATCATCTTTGTGTTTTAAGCTGTGATTCAGATTTCACATTCTATTCATTAAGAACATAGTTGAAACTTAAAGTTCTTTTCCCAGGTATTTTTCTCTGATGAACCATTGGTTGAATTTGAAAAAAAAATTAAATACGGTCTTAAAGTTCCTTTAAGTTCTAAATTCAATTAGTTAGGTAGTACATTCAATAAAAGATTTTGTGCCATTTGCCCTTAATGGAACTTTTTATTGTGCTGATTGCTGATATAGGTATGGGCTGAAATTTCTGATTATAATTTGATTTTCCAATGTTTGGTTACTCTTGAAAGGACCGATTCATTTTAGTAATCATAGTGCAGGGATGAGAAGTGGGATTATTTAAATCTGTATTTGATACACTCATTTCCTTTATATCAATCCTCTTTATTTTTTTTGCCAATAATTTGAAAGATTAAAAATCAGTCTTCTGAGTATGTTATGGAGGTAGGAATGTTAATGCTAATTAGTGAAAAATCTAGGAACAAAATAACTTTACATTTAAGAGCAAAGCAGCTGAAGAGAGGCAGTGGAAAAGAACGATTAGCCGCAGCCAAGTAAGAGGAAGTGCTGGCAATAAGTTTTGAAGAATCATAGAATAGAGTTTCAAGGAGGAGATAGTAAACATCACAGGAGTCTGAGCGATATGATTGCAACTGAGGAAAAGCATCTGATTTTGATATTAAAGACATCTTTGTTGGTTTTTGAACACAGAGGTTCTTAAACTTCCCTTTCTCTCTGTAACGTAAGATATAGAACCACTCCCATCAGCAACAATGCATTGTCACAGAAGGAGATTATCAGAAGCAAAGTCTTGTATCAGAATCTCATAGTAGAATATGAGTAGTTTAAAAATGTTTCAAGTTATTCAGATCTACTGCCTTAGGTGGCCAGGTAACTGTTTCTTCTGCCCTAATGAGAACCATTATTCTAAAGTGGTTTTTTCCATCTGCCCTCTGTGCAGTTCAAAAGTTGATAGGTATAGTCTGTGGGTCTGTTTGTTTGCCATGAAAAAAATTTTTGAATACTACCTTTTCATTTAGTTGAAAATCTAAAAAATAATATAAACATAAATCATATTATTGAAGATCCACTTGCTACATGATCATGCTTATTTTGCATCTAAAATATATTTATTCAGCAGGTGAAAGACAGGTGTCATCTCCATCAATGTCTGCTGTGCTGATGGCAGTTACATAGGACCTAATGGGAACATGTTGAGGGGGAATGAGTTTACCATGTGCCTCGGAGTATAGGTGTCCAAGCTCAGAAGCAGCAGAGCAGGAGCAGGTCACTCCATATTCACTTTGTGGGCGATGTATGGATTCTGTCTTTGTTCACATCGGTCATTAACAGTAATACTAAATCAAATGCCGTAATGAAGAATGTTTGTTTCTTCTTGTTGCACTAATTGGATCACATAGGCATTTGACAAAGATCCCAACAATATAGTTGTACTAAATCTATCTTAAACAAAGATGACAAATTTAGAGAATTCTCAAGGGACAGCTAATTAAAACTGGCATTATAAGATTTCTTAAAGATTTTAGGTTAAGTATAAGGTCTGATTATCATGAACTAGAATTCAAAGACAATATTATTCACATATTTTATAAAACTGGGTTATATAGATAAGCATAAGTATTATTGGTATCAAGATAGAGAAGTGGTTTAGATATAGACATATGCTGTATTATATTATCACTAAACATAACTACATATTTTCTGAAATAAATATATCATCTAGTATGACATTTATATTTTAAATTTATAATTTATTGGTTTTCCAGTTTGTATTTTTTACAGTTTGTGTTTATGCTTCTATGGTGACATTATCATGACTAATAACAGTTACACAGAATTTAAATTAAATTCATATTTATGTAAATATATACATTTATTTAGGTAACATAAAAATACAAATAATTGAATACCACCAATGTATTAGAAGATTCTAAGACGTACATATCTCAAGCATAAGAAAAACTGTTCTAAAATTTATTTCATAAATTGCTGTGGATAAAAGGCAGATCCCTTTCATCTAAGGAGAGTCTATGGTGAGAAAAGAAGTGGTTGTGATGATATGAGACATCAGTTAGAGAGATGTGATAGAAAAAGGAACCAGAAAAATAGGGCTGGTGCTAGCAAAATCAGCTGAGCCAGGCAGGCTGGGTCAAGATAGAGAAGGGAAGCCAGTGTGGTCAGAAAACCATGAAGGGAAAGGACAGGAAGAGCAGTTTCTGGTGGAACCAGATCTGTCCTGATACTTGCCATATGGAACAGACTGATATCACACGTTAACTTGCCACATGGCTCAGAGCATAAAGCAGCACTGTGCAAAAATCTGAGACATTGACCCCACTGTCCTCCACTTTCAGCCAGAGATCTCTTGTTGGTAGGCATCCCCGACCTTACCTGGTAAGAGGTCATTGAGGATTACTGTTAAAATAAGACTTCCCCAATTGCAGGCCAAACATTCTGAATCAAAGTCTTCATGACACTAGTTTGAGAAGCTCGATTATTATAGATTTCTTAGGTGTTATGATCATCTGGTACTTTTTGTGGCATAGTTAGTAGTGTTTCTCAAAATTTGGTTCACAGACCAGCAGTGTCAGTTATATTTGTAAATATAAATTCTCAGACTCCACTCGAGACCACTGAAGCAGAAACCCCAGAGGTGAGCTCTAGAAATTTATTTATTTAACAAGCTATCCAGATAATTTTTGAAGCCTGCTAACCTTTGACAACCACTGGAATAGTGGCAAACCATTTGAAACTGGATCTCTGAAGTGGAGGTCCAAGCATGGATTTCTGTTTGTTTGTTTGTTTGTTTTGTTTTGTTTGGCTACACCTGTAGCATGCAGAAGTTTCCCAGTCAGGGTTCAAACCCACGCCACAACAGTGAACCAAGCTACTTCAGTGACAACGCTGGATCCTTAACCCACTGAACCACCAGGGAACTCCATGTATGTGTTTTATTTGGTTTCCTAGATGGTATTAATATGTGGCTGTAGTTTAAATGCAGAGTCCATGCTTAATTTTTTTGTATGTTCTTGGTCTAACTTCTTCTTTCTCCTCCCAGGAATGATTGGACTACAAGTTGGTAAGAGTGATGAAATAGATAGCAGGAACTTTGAGTCTGCTCTAATTCGTTTAAAAAATTATTATGTGAAAAATTTAGTGGTTTATTATTAACAACAAATTACTTGAGGCATACCACTATATTGAACTCTTTCACGACTGAAAACAACAAATTTACATGTATGGAAACTGGTCAGGTTTTTGACTCCAGCTAAGAGACTTTTAGCCTGAGAAACACAGAATTATTTTGTCCAGGAAAGAGTGTATACAGAGGGGTTAGGTCTTGATATAATCACAAAGGCCCCAACGTGAGACAGAAGGCTTCATTTATTACCCTAATTGTGAGAGTCAGTCTCCTTTAAAACTTGGCCCCTTCATTCCTGAGACTTAGTAGGAAGACTTGGGGGGAAAAAAGAGTCGTACAAAGGAAAGAACCATCAATTTTTTAGATATCTAGCGTAGAGTAGACTTGGGATGAACTAGTACTAAGCTTTTGTTTGTTGGACTATATATCAGCTTTTATCAGTATTATCATAACAGAGATACTCATTTTACACGTGAAGAAACTGAGACCAAAAGTTTGGCCCTGCCCTGCATCTCTGTGTGTGCCATTCTCTTTTAGATATGACTCAGTTCAGAGAAAGCGTAGGTGAAGGCAAGTAAGCTGCTCTCTTTTCTCTTTATGACACATATCCTGGGATTCTAACTCATTATTCAGAGCCTTGGAAAGCCGAACTCTTGAATTCTTATTAGAAGACAGGAGGAACACTTGTCACTGAGAAAAAAAAAATCCTGAATTGAGTAAAAAAAGAAGGAAAGGACTTGTATCATGGGATGAATAATAGAAACAGAATAAAGGCGGAGAAAAAAATGAACATGAATCTCAGGTCACTTGATAAAAGGACATTATTTTTAGGTAATACATCAAGCATTACTTCCAGTTTATGTAGATTTTTTTTTTTTTTTGTAAAAGAAAGTGGTTATATTTACGCTGTCACATAAAATAGGTTATTTTAGCATACACTGTCATAAACTTCTCAGAGAAGCCTTGAGAAATGAATGTAGAAGTTGGGCTGGCTGACGGAGATGGAACTCAAAAAATAAGGAATAAATACCATATGATAGCACTTATATCTGGAATCTAATATAGGGCACAAATGCACCTTTCCACAGAAAAGAAAACCATGGACTTGGAGAAGAGACTTGTGGTTGCCAAGGGGGAGGGGAAGGGAGTGGGGTGGTTGGGGAGCTTGGGGTTAATAGATACAAACTATTGCCTTTGGAATGGATTAGTAATGAGATCCTGCTGTGTAGCACTGGGAACTATGTCTAGTCACTTATGGAGCATGATAATGTGCAAAAATAGAATGTGTACATGTATGTGTAACTGGGTCACCATGCTATACAGTAGAAAAAAAATTGCATTGGGGAAATAACTATTAAAAAATAATAATAATAAATAAGGAATAGAATTTTTTCATCCATTTACCAGTTCTCTATTTTTCATTCATTCGCTTACCCAACTACTCATTCACTGAACAAAAATTTACTGAGAGCCTACAGAGACACCATCTCCAATCTCATGGAGCTTTTATTGGGTAATAAAACTCAGAGACTTGGATAGTACAGCTCATTGAGAGAACTTTGAGAACTGCAGTTTGGGTGTGGCTAGGAGAAGAGATTCACAGGGCAGTGTTGGGTGATAAAGTTGGAGACATAGGGAGAAATTCAGAGTTCATATTAAAAAGATTATTCAAGCTATATTGTGGAGGGATTGATTGTAGGTAGCATATTTGGGGGTATGGAACTATTTTAGTAATCAAGGTCAGAATGGAGGGAGACTTGTAGATTGTTTCAGTGGTGACAGACTGAATGGGAGAAACCCTGCAAATGTAAAGGTTGATAAACCATGTAAGTTGACATCCATTTTGCCATTTGGTTCCAAGTGTGGCTCTTGTATACAGAACAACCTCCATTTTGTTTTTAAAGTTAATTCCACAATCTTTGCTTTTGAATATAGTAATTTAACCAATTCATATTATTCTGGGTAACTGAGTTTTTCATTCCTATCATCTTTTTTCATTTTCTATTTCGTTACCACTTTATGATGTTTCTCTGCTACTCTTGTAGTACCACTTTCTACTTTTATCCCATTCCTTGCTTTTGCTAAGTTGATAAAGATGTCTTTTTTTTTTTTTTTGTCTTTTCTAGGGCTGCACCCATGGCACATGGAGGTTCCCAGGCTAGGCATATGGAGCTGTAGCCTCTGGCCTACGCCACAGCCATAGCAACGTGGGATCTGAGCTGCATCTGTGGCCTACACCACAGCTCAAGGCAACATCGGATCGTTAACCCACTGAGCGAGGCCAGGGATCGAACCCGCAACCCCATGGTTCCTAGTCAGATTCGTTAACCACTGAGCCAGGACGGGAACACCAATAAAGATGTCTTTTGAATTCTTCCTTTTTTTCTGTTTTTTTGGCAGTTCTATTAAGCAATCTATTTCTCTAGTGCTTACCTTCATACTTTTTAAACAAATGCTTTTAAATCCTTAGTTATCTATTTACTTACATAAGGATAAAATTAAACTCAGCAAAGGATATCATAACACTAACTCTCATTTTCTATTATAGATTAGTAGAATAGCTATAATTTCTTAGAAGTAGTTTATAATACTGTAATCATAGACTAAGATTTTAATATATTACCTTAGAAGAATTTTACAGATGAGCTAGACAAAATACACTAGTGATATGAAGGATTTGATTAACACAAATAAAAATTTTAATTATACCCCCAAATATTCATATACGTACACACACCCACATACGGAGTGGGGGTGGGGGAGAAATATATCTCCTCTGTAGGACACAGCGATTTTGTTTTTGCAAAATATTTATGAGAGTAAATTTTCATTAGAAAGAAAGTTATAAATAAAGCCTAAATTATAATTCTTAAAATATGCATCCTACAGAATATTTGCTATACACGACTAAATATAACAAGACATTAAAGATAAAATGATACAAAAGAATTAGGAATTTGAGGAGTTCCCGTCATGGCGCAGTGGTTGACGAATCCGACTAGGAACCATGAGGTTGCGGGTTCGGTCCCTGCCCTTGCTCAGTGGGTTAACGATCCAGCGTTGCCGTGGGCTGTGGTGTAGGTTGCAGACGCGGCTCGGATCCCGCGTTGCTGTGGCTCTGGCGTAGGCCGGTGGCTACAGCTCCGATTGGACCCCTAGCCTGGGAACCTCCATATGCCGCGGGAGCGGCCCAAGAAATAGCAACAACAACAACAACAACAACAACAACAACAACAACAAAAGAATTAGGAATTTGAGAGAAAAAGCTATTAGAAATAACACATGGACTCTAAAGCCAATCAAAATTGAAGCAAAAGATTTACAACTTGATAAAATAAATCTGAATGTATCTAAACATATGACACTGTGCAGGCCACAGTTAAGATCTATTGCATTATATGGTTTATTATTAAATAGGCAATGAATAAATGGAAAGATACAAAAAGCAACACAAAGCAAGGCACATAAATACAGACAAAGATGAAACTTAGAGCTCTACACAACATTGTGCCTATGGTTAGAAACATGTATTTTTCATTTAAAAATTTTTATTTATTTATTTATTTATTTTTATCTTTTCTGCGGCCATACCCATGGCATATGGAGATTCCCAGACCAGGAGTCCAGTCGGAGCTGCAGCTGCCAGCCTACACCAGAGCCATAGCAACATGGGATCCGAACTGCGTCTGCAACCTACACCACAGCTCACAGCAATGTTGGATCCTTAACCCACTGAGCAAGGCCAGGGATCGAAACCACAACCTCATGGTTCCTAGTCGGATTCGTTAACCACTGAGCCATGACAGGAACTCCAATTTTTCATTTAAAAATTTATTAAAAGGGTTGATCTCATGTCATGTTCTTACCTCAATAAAGAAAAACATAAAAGATTAAACAGAAAAATAGGGAAAAGTAGAACTGATTAAGAAAACCAAAGGTTTTCACTGCAAGCTGTTAAATAAGATGTATAATTTCCTGACATGAATGGAAAGAGAAATTTATAACATTATAAATGAAAAATACATATAAAACATTACAGTATTATATGAAAATATTTATTAGCACATTGATAAATTAGAACAGAACACCTGTTGATGAAATTTAAATTGTAGTCAAAGATATATAACTAGATAAGATTACAGTCCAAAATAATTTTGCATGTACATTATATTTAACCTCTAAGGAACGAGTATATCCTCTGTTGTCTAAACTATTTCTGAGAATGGAAAAAGATGGAGAGCTTCCCAGTTCACTTTAGAAAAAGTGAGATGTTACTAATAACAAAATTTAATATATTTACTCTCTATACAAAACTTTACATCCTGCTGTACAGCACAGGTAACTGTATCTAATCACTTGTGATGGAATATGATGGAGGATAATGTGAGAAAAAGAATGTGTATTTATTTATATATGTATGGCTGGGTCACTTTGCTGTACAGCAGAAATTGACAGAGCATTGTAAATCAACTAAAATAAAAAAATTAAGAAAACTTTGTAGACCAATCTCATTTGTTCCTACAAAATTAACATGGAAATTAAATAATTGTAGCCTGTACCATATTAAAATTATTTTATTAATAATACATAAAGATAAAATATTTATTCCATGAATTTAAGTGTTGCTAAATTCTAGGAAATTGATCAACATGAGGGAGGAATAATTTACAGTGGTTATGAGCATGGTCTCTGCATCTAGACTGTTGGGTGTGATTCCTGATTTTTCCACTCAGAGCTGTGTGACCACTTTATCAGCTTCTTCAATTTAAAGTTGGTGTAATGATAATGATATGACCTACCTCCATGAGCTCATAATTATAAAATATTTTATTATGTTTGGCATATAGTGAGAACTACATGAGCATTAGCTATTATCATTATTAATAAAATGATGGCAAAAACATGTGATTATATAAAACGATCCTGAAAAATGCTTGACAAAATTCATTTGTTTCTGATAAATTCCATACAGACAGAATAGGAATAATAGATACACTCTAAATATTATATCAGAAACATCAAACATATGGAATTATATTAAATGCTGAAATACTAAATACTTTCCTTAAGTCTGTATCAGGACAGGATATCACTATTGTTTAACATTACTGGAAGTTCCAACTAATACCATATAAATAAAACAAAAAATAGACTAATTACCAGGAGAAAAATAAAATGTATACTCCTTTTTCAGTTCACAAAATTTACTTAGAACATATGACAGATCTACAAAAGTAAGTTTTATAAAGTTGAAGGATACAAAATAAATATGCAGAACTCAGTAGCTTTGTTATTTATGCCAGTGAAAACTAGCTAGAAAATAAAGATTCCAATTACACTTACATGAAAAACTATGAAATACATAGAATACATTTTGTAAAATGTATAATGTATGTGTGTGTAAAACTCAAAAACTGTACTGTATAAATCTGTCCACATATATAGGTAAGTGGATGTCAAATTTATAGGGAAAATAAGGCCTTTTCAATGAATGTTTTGGGAAAAATTAATGACCATTTGGAAGAAAATGAACATAGATTCCTGCTTCAATATTTAAATAAGAATTCTAGGTGGATTAAGTGTATAAGCATGTTTGTGTATTGTATTTAGAGCAACTCTAACATTTTCTTTAAGATTAAAACCTCAAGTGGAGATTTTAAGTTTTTCAGGTGGAGTGTGTTTAATACATTTATAAGTCAGCCAAAAAGAGGCTTTGGAGTATAGTAGGCATGTAAGGCAATAATGAAAGGAATGAAGCCCCTGAGGAGGTGTGAAGGGAGGTGACACTGATAATGCTAGTGATATGTGTGTGAGAAATGATGGTTCTCTGTTGGCAGCACGGTCTTGAACCACAACACATGCTTTTGGTTGTCAATAAAACAAAAAAGAACCCAGTGTATATTTTTCTCCATGAAAACTAGACATTAGGGATGAAAAATTATTTCTTGTGAGACATAGGGAAGTTTCTCCAGAAAGTCTCTTAAGGGAATGGTCTTTATCTAGAGGAGGAGAGAGACGTCAGAAAAGTCCAAACATCTGTGTCTAGAGACCTTGGTTTCAATGGCCTAAGGCTCTCAGCTCCTTCTTCTAAGCAGGTGTGTGATTCCAGGAATCACCTAACCAGATGCCATTATAATGTCTTCTCCTATTTATCCATATTCTTCCTTCTGAGATTTCTCTGACCATATTAAATATTTTCTTATATCTCCACTGTAGTCCCAATGTAAACAGACTGAGGAAGGCCAGCAGTTAGTTTGGAAGTGAATGATTTTTGTCCCTCAAATATTTTAAGAGCCATTCATGGTGATGGGACTGTAGGTGCACATCTCTCTTAGCAGGGTTGATAAAATTCTTGATGGATTAACTATTAATTTGAAATTTGTTGCCTATAATTTCTGCCTTTTTACAGCATAAATTCTTCTTTTGCTTCTTTTTAAGCCATAGAGATGGCCAGCTGACTTCTTTGGGGACAAAATAGCTGGAAGAAAAATAGGAGCTGTTAAGCTAAAACCTGCTACGCCAAGTTGTAAACTACAGCAAATTTTCATGGTTGAGTGGGAAAAAATCCTGAAAGTCTGAGCTTATAATGGAAGTGCTGACAAAACCAGCTCTAGCTGCACAAACGCAGAACTATTACCAGGCCCTTAGGGTGGACTCGTTGATATCATTTGCACTTTAAGCAGTTTAGGTGTTAAATTGCATGCAATTGCACAGTGTGATAAAACACCCTTCAAAGATATGAAATAATCCCTCTTTTTTCCCTGTACTATTTTCTTACAGGAAATCTTAACTCATAAATGGTAGTATTGGGTAATTTGTTTCTAGTAAAATGCAGCGTAATCCATTTAGTTACAATGCTTATCCCGTTCCAGTGGCAAAATGTAACAGGTGTAGGGTATATTCAATAGACAGTGAGCCTAATTTCACAGATCTGAGTTTAGATTCAGATTTTCCTTCATATTATTCTGTTGCCGAATTTTTTATGGCCATTTAAAACCATTCTACCAAAACAAAACAGGAAAGTAGCCAGAAGTGGATTTTTTAATGTGAAAATTTTAATGTAACTGTTCTTCTATCACCTCTTTTTCTAAGATTGAGAACACAATGAAAAGAATCTGTTCCATTCTGGGATATATATGGTTTGCTTGCTCATTTTTGTTCTCTAGTGTCATTTTGGTTTAATTCAGTGAGCAACAGCTGTCATAGGATGATTAACCTGCAGCTGGGCTGATAAATACAGAAATAAAGTAAAAATGGTTTTTGTTTTTTGGCAAAGGCTTCTTGAGAGTGACATGCTTTAGAGAAGATTTTCTCTCTTACTTTATGGAGATTGTCAATCTTGAATTGGTCAAATAATATCAGATTATGGCATCTGTATCTCTTAATGGACATGTTGATTAGAGGAGTTTAAAAATATATTTTAGAATACTTTTTGAAAGAAAAATCTTAGTATTATTTGATGACCCTTGTTAGAAAAGATTGAGAAATTAAATCTTTTGGAGAAGTGAGAAAGGGGTATTGTAAGAACCAATGAAAATTGTTGACCAGGAGGTGGAAACATACTGTATTTTTCATAAGTGAAGTTTTTTTTTGTGGTCTTTTTAGGGCCAGACTTGTGGCATATGGAGGTTCCCAGGCTAGGGGTCGAATCGGAGTTGTAGCCATTGGCCTTTGCCACAACCACAGCAATGTCAGATCTGAGTCATATCTCTGACCTACACTACAGCTCATGGCAATGCTAGATTCTTAACCCGCTGAGCAAGGCCGGGATCGAAGCTGCGTCCTCATTGATACTAGTAAGATTCGTTTTTGCTGAGCCATGGCAGGAAACTCCTTCAAGTTACTTGTTAATCATTTGGATTAACCTTTTTTGGGGGGAGAAGGTCTGTTTTAAAACTGTGTTCTTATTATAACATGTCAAGACAATGCCTAAATGGTTAGCAAGGGCTGTTTACTAGCTACCACACCAGAAATCTTTTATACCAAATTCTTTCTGATGAAACAAAGCTGAACATTGTAAGTGAATATAGTCATCCATCCATCCATCTGTCCATCCATCCATATGTCATTTCATCCACTCTCTCTTTCTCCTTGACAGGCATAGATAGTTAAATGTTAGGTACTAAGGCTACAGCAATGAAAAAAAAATTTGATCCATATCCTCAAGAAATTTATAGAACAGTGAGACAATCAAAACCGGTATATGCTGGAGTTCCCATCGTGGCTCAGCAGTAAATGAACCAGACTAGTATCCATGAGGATGTAAGTTTGATCCCTGGTTTCGCTCAATGGGTTAAGGATCTGGCATTGCTGTGAGCTGTGGTATAGTTCACAGATGTGGCTCGGATACCATGTTGCTGTGGCTGTGGTGTAGGCTTGCAACTACAGTTCTAATTCGACCCTTAGCCTGGGAACCTCCATATGCCATGGGTGTGGCCCTAAAAAGACAGACCAAAAAAAAAAAAAAAAAAAAAAAACCCAAAAACACAAACAGTAAATGTATTGATAGCAAAACTGAAAAACGAAATAGTAAAAGTAGGCTATGTAGCAGGCAAAAGCTGTTTCTTATTAATGGGTTCAAAGTGGATAAGAGGTGAGTGTTTACATGTATCACTTTCTAGGTAGCCATGTGACCTGTAGGAACTCAGAAATAACAACACTCTCAGCTCAGTGGGCTATCTTAGGGAACCACAGGAAATCACAACAATTGCTACTACTGATTGAACCACAAATGTATGGACATGGCAAAAACGTTGCAACAAATTTTTCAAATTTTAAAGACATTTAGGTATCACTGAAGCTACTACAGTGAACTTCAGCTAAGAAGCTAGACTGGAGAATGTGGTGATCTTTTAAATAATATTTTCCACTTAATTGGTCTATGCAGTGAAACAGCCTCAAAGTTATCCTGGCTTGAATATAGAGGTTTATACATTTGGACTATTTTCACGTAAGCATCATTATGTTGGCAGATTGCTGAGCATGGGGGATCTGTACCTATTATACTAGATGAGGCTGGGAATATGCCTCAGCTCAATACTTTGCATCTCCACGAAGTTTTGAATATCCTTCAGGTAACCACGTTTAACTGTATATTTGAATCCTTTCAGTTGCATTCTGTTTCTTTACACAGACACACACACACACACACACACACACACACACACACACACACACACACACACAGTGTTTTTTTTTTCCAACATAAACAGAATCATTGTTTTGTAATTTGTTTCCAAACATAAAATTGGAAAAGAACACCCAAGTCATCAATTGTGGTATCAATAAATTTTGAAATATACCTGATAAAAATACAAAGGGGCATGGGTATAAGTTCCTCTTTGCATATTTGGTAGAATTCGCCTGTGAAGCCATCTGGTGCTGGACTTTTATTTGTAGGGAGTATTTTTATGACATATTCAATTTCATTTCTAGTGATCAGTCTGTTCAGTTAATCTATTTCTTCTTGATTCAGTTTTGGCAGGCTGTAAGTCTCTAGAAAGTTGTCCATTTCTTCTAGGTTGTCAAATTTGTTAGCTTACAATTTTTCATAGTATTCTGTCATGGTTTTTTGTATTTCTGTAATATCTGTTGTGACTTCTCCTTTTTCATTTCTGATTTCGTCTATATGTATTTTTTTCTCTCCTCTTCTTGGTGAGTCTAGCCATACTGTACAGTACGAAAAAAAAATAATGTATTGGGGAAATAAAAAAAAAAACTACAAAGGGGGATTGCAATAGACCCCAAATAATTCTTCCTATATACCTTGACAGTGGTGTTTGCAAAGGGACCCCAAGAAAACCACAATCTCAATGCATGCATGGCTTTGCTCAGAAGAGAAAAGTACCCAGTGGATGGGTAGAAGGGAACTCATAAGTTTTCTTTTCAGTTGAGATCTTTCCCATATGCTTAAATGTTAGACCTCTTTATGATTATTGGTAGGTTTTCAGAGCTTTAGCAACCTTTGAAATAGAAAATTTTACAAGATGTGTTTAGTCATGTTTCTTCTTTAATTTTTGCCTGGTACAAGTGGGCTATTTCAATTTGAACAATCAAGTCTTTAGAGAAATTTCTTTTTTTATTTGATTCGTTCTTCTGTTTAATTTTTCTTCTTGAAATATATATATATCCACATATATACATACATATATACATATATATGCATATGTAATCTGTATATATATTATATATTCTCTTCTAGTGCTGTCTTCTTTTTTCCTCTCATTATCTTTATCACTTCATTCTGCTGCAAGAATATATATAGCTGATATTTGAATGTATTTACTATCTCCATGGCATTTTAAAATGTAGTGTGTTTTTTTCTTCAGTTTTAGAACTTCTTTATTTCTGAAATGAACATGATAACATCTCCCTTATAGTAGTATGTGAATTAAATTAGAATGCAAAATTAGTGCTTTGTGAATTCTAGTTATTATTGAATTGTGGTAAGAGAATGCGTTCTATAAATGTACTCTTTTGGAAATTACTTAGGCTTATTTTGTTTCTTAGTGGATGATTAATTTTTTTGTATCTTTAGAAAAAATATGTTTCTCAGTTAGGTACAGAGTTCTCTGTATATATTTACTAAGCGCATTTGTCAATCATTCATTTAGTTCTGGTCATGTCAAATTTTAATCTGTGTCACTCCACAGATTCATTGGATTATTCTTACATTGTTGATGTTTTTATCTTATATATTTCAGTGATACATTTATGGGTGCATAAAAGCTCCTGGCTATGAATTCTTAGCCAGTTTTAACCTTACAAGATAACCACTTCCACTTTTTTTCATTTAATTATTTTAAGTTGAATTCTACTTATCTCTTATGACTATTTGTGCTGGAAATCTTATGCTTTCCTTCCACTGCTCTCCATCCTTTTCTGTTCTGCTCTGCTCTGCCTCCAGATATGAATTTACATGGACCACACACAAGAAAATGTGACTTTGCCCTGTGCCTTCTTGTTAGGTTGGGCTTATGAGGACCACTGACAGGACATCTTGGGAAGGAGGAGAGTGAAGTTGGGATCTCTCTTCCAATGGCTCCTTCCTTGTGGAGTTGCCATGCCACTCTAGCTTTTGACCAAAGGTCGCAGCTCCCATCAGATGGCCCTCTCCTTATAGCTTCAGGGTTCCTGTAATCCTATAATAGCTCCCTCTCATTTTTTTTTTTTTTTCTGTTTTGTTTTTGCCTTTTTTTTTTTTTTTTTTTTTTTTTTTATGGCTGCACATGCAGCATATGGAAGTTCTGGAGCTATGGGTCGAATTGGGGCTGTGGCTGCAGGCCTACACCACAGCCACAGCAATGCCAGATCCAAGCTGCATCTGTGACCCACTTAAGTGAGGCCAGGGATGGAACTCATATCCTCATCAAGATGACTTAGGTTCTTAATTTAATGAGCTACAATTGGAACTCCAATAGCTCCCTCTCTTTACCTATGCAGACTTAGGGGTGGTAAGAATTTCCTGCTATAAATAGCACTGGCTTTCCCATTGGCATCTGAAAGCACGGGCTAAGACTTCCATAATATGCTCTTAGATTCTGGTTTACCTCCTCTTGTAGAAGGCAGCTCATCTGCCCCTACTCTGAAAAAAAAAGAATCCTAAAAACTCTTCCTTGCGAATGTCTTGTTTTTGCTGGAGGCTGTGAAGAATAAATCATCTGTTATATTAATGGAATAAAACAAATATTAAGGAATAAAATATTAATAAAACTTAAATATTAAAACTTCACATCTTCAATACGCATCTGAGATCTTTTTCTTTCTATTTACCCATTTTCTAGATCACCAAATCTTACTTATTCTTCCTTTGCAGCATCTTTGGAATTACCTCTCCTTCTTCTTTCATTCTCTTGGAATAATAGACCAAAGTTTCTTCTTTTTAAGCTTAGTATGATTCTTTTCTATGAACAACTCACTATGAGTCTGTGTTTATCTGAATGATGTTTTGTGTTCTAGTCAAATAATACACTTTACATTTAAAGGTATGCATGCTTACTATTTAGCAGCCTTATGATTTAGGCATAAATTGTAAGTAGACATAAGTGACTGAAATTTGTATTACTTCTTTTCCTTTTAACGGCTTTCAAGAAATAGTCCATTGATTTAATGAAGACCCCTTCCATATTTTCAGGATTTAGCACGGTGTGTTTTTTCCATTTATAGAATAACTTGTGGAACAATATTTATTATCATGGGTTAAGCTGGATACCATTGAAATGATGGAACTTCAGCTATGACAGCAATGCCATTGTTACACTTGTGGCTTTGAAGGAGTTAGATACAAAAGACTAGAACAAGTTTAAGTTCACAGTTAGGAAATAACAGTAGCTAGGAAAATGGTAGGACATAGAGAGATGATCTTTCTATTCAGATATTCTATTTCAGAATTGTTCCAGTATATACGAAGCAAGCTTGGAGTAAAATACCTTGAACATAATAGTGCCTTTTGCTTTTTCTTTGCAGCAATATGGCTTCTGTGTCAACATGAGTGGATCCATGTTGTTGGAAAAGAATTCTTTGAAATATACATTTTTGTGAGGAGACATGCTATGTGAGAGTGTGAAGTCTTTTTTTTTTTAATGATTTTTATTTTTTCCATCATAGCTGGTTTACAGTGTTCAGCCGATTTTCTGCTGTACAGCAAGGTGACCCAGTCATACATACATATATGCATTCTTTTTCTCACATTATCATGCTCCATCACAAGTGACTAGATATAGTTCCCAGTGCTATACAGCGGGATCTCATTGCTTATCCATTCCAAAGGCAATAGTTTGCATCTATTAACCCCACATTCCCAGTCCATCCCACCCCTCCTCCTCCCCCTTGGCAACCACAAGTCTATTCTCCAAGTCCATGAGTTTCTTTTCTGTGGAAAGTTTCATTTGTGCTATATATTAGATTCCAGATATAAGTGCTATCATATGGTATTTTTCTTTCTCTTTCTGACTTACTTCACTCAGTATAAGAGTCTCTATTTCCATCCAGGTTGCTGCAAATGGCATTATTTTCTTTTTATGGCTGAGTAGTATTCCATTGTATATATATATACCACATCTTTTATTTATTTATTTATTTATTTTATTTAAAAAATCTTTTTTTTTTATTTTTTTATTTTCCCACTGTACAGCAAGGGGGTCAGGTTATCCTTACATGTATACATTGCAATTACAGTTTTTCCCCCACCCTTTCTTCTGTTGCAACATGAGTATCTAGACATAGTTCTCAATGCTATTCAGCAGGATCTCCTTGTAAATCTATTCTAGGTTGTGTCTGATAATCCCAAGCTCCCGATCCCTCCCATATATACCACATCTTTTAAATCCATTCATCTGTCAGTGGACATTTAGGTTGTTTCCATGTCTTGGCTATTGCAAATAGTGCTGCAATGAACATATGGGTGCATGTATCTTTTTCAAGGAAAGTTTTGTCTGAATATATGCCCAAGAGTGGGATTTCTGGGTCATATGGTAGTTCTATATTCAGTTTTCCGAGGCACCTCCATTCTGTTTCCCATAGTGGTTGTACCAATTTACATTCCCACCAACACTGTAGGAGGGTTCCCTTTTCTCCACACCCTCTCCAGCACTTGTTATTTGTTGATTTGTTAATGATGGCCATTCTGACAAGTGTGAGGTGATACCTCATAATAGTTTTGCATTTCTCTAATAATCAGTGATGTTGAGCATTTTTTTTCATGTGCTTCTTGGCCATCTGTATATCTTTTTTGGAGAAATGTCTATTCAGGTCTTTTGCCCATTTTTCAGTTGGGTTGTTGGCTTCTTTGCTGTTGAGTTGTATAAGTTGTTTGTATATTTTACATATTAATCCCTACGGCCATACCACCCTGAACACTCCCAATCTCGTCTGATCTCAGAAGTTAAGCAGGGTCTGGCCAGGTTAGTACTTGGAGGAGAGTGTTAAGTCTTGTCAATCATTTCTCTGCCCTCCTAGCCAACAGATTTATTTCCAATTTAACCAAAGTGAAAGTAGTCAGCTTTGGGGGTGTTTTGCGGTTTCAGTGGGCAAGTAGTAGATCTGTCCTGGAACATGACTGCCTGGTTCTGTACCCCAAACATTTACTATAGTTGTAGTACTTTTCAAGGGGATGACCTGAGGTCTCTTTATACATCTCTGGTTACCTTAAAACACAATGGTTTGGTGGGGAAGAGAGCACAAAAGCATCTTCTTCGGCCAACTCTATTTCTTTCTTTATTTCCCTCCTCGGGGTATCATTGCTGTGGTTTCTGCCAGATTGTAGGATTTTGATTGAGACATGTTTGCCAGGGAGTATGGTTAAGAAACATGTCCCCTTTACTATCTTTACCTTCTACTCCCTTCCCTACTTATTTGGGTCTTTTTTTTTTTCCTTCTTTCTTTCTTTCCCTTGTCCTCCCCATTCATCTCAACTCTCTGCACTTACTAAACTAGTTTAGGGCTTTCTTTGGGACCAGATTATTCTTCTGTCTCTCTCTCATTTTACCTCTAGTTTACTGGTCTCTGCTTTGGGTTCTTATAGCACTAGACAGAATTAGCCTACCAAAATTTAGATGGAGAATGGATGGATGTTGAAAGGTGGAGGGCTCTTTTTACAAGTATCCCCACCCAGATTTTTCAGAAATCTGTTCATTGGAGAATTGGGTGCTGGTCCAGCTATTATGAAATCATCCTTTGATCCTTTGATTCCCATTTGGATTTTTTTTTTTTTTTTTTTGGCTTGTAGCACCACAGGTGGTAAACTGTGAGGACAAGTAATGGGTAGTTCTGGGTTCTCACATTTCTGAACATAATTTCATCAAATTCCTGCAAAATTTTACCTCAGTTCTGAACAGTGGAATGGTTCTAGTTGCTTCCAGTGCTCTCAGAGGGAGAAAGGGCATGGGCCAGACTGAAGGTGTTGAGAGGAGCACGTCCTTGTGTTCTGATTCCATGCTATCCCTCAAGCTTATGCTTAGTGTCTTTGCCTTGTGGGGAAAGCCCAGGTGGAGACTCTGAGAACAGACTTGTCATGGCACCTCCCTCCCTTATTTTGTTACCCTGAGAATGCCATTCCTCCCACCCAGGAGAAGTGTGATTGCTTGCATATGCCATCTGCTTACAAACCCCTGTGAGCTGAAATTCTCCCCCAAAAGGTTTATGTAAGCCCCCTGTGAACTCAAACCACTATGTTTTGCTCAGCTCAAATAAACATCGAAAAAGTATCTAAGCATTTGAACTTATAATAACATATTTATCCCAACACATGAGGCTACTCATCATTGGTGTATGTGTAATATATAATTGCAGCATGCAGAAAACAAACAGCTCTCTATCAGAGAAGTCTCTGGATCCCACGGGGCACTAATCATCTACCAAAAATAGAGATGGTTGGGGAAAATAACTTATAATTGCATTGGCAATCCACTATTAAAGTATAATTTCATGTTGTTTTCATTTCTAGCAAATAAATAATAAAACTGATTTGAAAAAATTGCTTATTGCACTTTCTAGCATAATCCACCATGAAATCTAGAAATTGAGTATGTTATACATATTTTCTTAAGTATTCATTTAAAAAATTGAGGAAAAATATGCACACATATATATGAACTTGTACTGTTTAAATTTATAAATAAAATTCAGTTTATATTCAAAAAATTTATACTCATAAATTTATACTAGAGTTATGAATAAAATTATGAATATATATTTCTCTTTAATGGTTTTAAAATATTTATATTTAGAAAGACCAAGTAGTGCTATATGTTCTCAAATGGAGGAATTGCATTTTAACCCTATGTGCATATATGAAGCATGAAGTTTCAGGTCAACCAAAAAGCAGAGACTGAAATTACATGACAGTAAGTGAACCTGGAATTATTTGAATGAGAATTTATGTTAATTAAAATCATATAGGCTTAAGCAAGGAATAATGAAAATGATATTATAAGGCAGAGACAATAAAAGAAGTTAAAGATAATGGGTACCAAGTGCCCATCAGCGAATGTTTAGTCCATGTTTCCCTTTATTCCAATTCACTGAAATTTGTTCATGAAATGGGTCAGGGCTGTAGCATGGTAGGGAATTACCTCTCATCTCTAAAATATTATCCATAGAAATCTTATTTAAATCCATCTGCTTAAAGACTAATTGTAAATATGAGCAAAAAATATAAAGTAAGCCATTTGTTTCTGCCACAGAATGAAAGGCATTATACACAATTAAAACAGTAGCTATGATAATAGTTAAGTCAGAATAAAATCTGATTTTCCAACTTACTTACAGGTAGGAGGTAAGAGTGCCCTCCAAGGGCTTTCAGGGAAGTAGGACCTTTGGTCTAGAAATGTCCAGCAATATCTCCCCATTCCCAATATGTCACTGCAGGTGTTTATAGTACCTTTTGGTGCTAGAACATACTGAGTAGAGTGTTTACCTTTATAAATATGTAAGACAGACTTTCTAATTGCTAAGAAGAACTACTAGGAAAACACATTTTGCTGAAGCATCCACCTATAGCAGGAGGTTAACTACAGTTAACCCATAGGTCAAGGGAGAGATTCAAAGATGACCCTGAGAGTTTCCTGCCAGAAAAAAAGCAACATTTTGAGCATAAGCTGCACAGTATATAGGTTTGATTTACTAGTCTACAAAAAAAAAAAAAAAAAAGATTCCCAGGAGCATCGCCTTTTTAAATAAGTTTGCTGTCAACTGGCAAGGAAACTACTTCCAAATAGTAGGTTTTATTGATGAACTGAGCAGAACTCTCAATGGCTGGTACCTTTGGAAGGTGGGGTATTAAAGTGAACATTGCTCTATGGGTGATGATAAATCAGTTAGTCTATAGTTAAAAGTGGAAAATATGGAGGAAACCTCACAGAAGTCCAAGGAGGGGTAGAGAAAAATCTAAGACAGCTAGTTGTGTGGGTTTTACATAACATATAACCTTTTTAAATAAAGTGATCTGCATTGGCTCGTGTAGACTGTGGGAAGGCTTGGCGAGGAATGCTTTTGGGTATATTCAAGTCTGTATAAATGACGCCCAATGTGTCATCTGAAAGCTGTTAGGATTGAAAAAGGCACTGGAACCAATTCTTTCTTTTGTCTCCAGGAGGATTTGAACAGCCCACTCTCCTGGACTCAGAGAGAAGTTTTTTCACACCTCTTCCAAAGACACTGATGCCGGAAGCATGCTTTGGGCCATATGTAAGAAGCAGCTAGTGCAAAGATAGCCTTGCCCGTGTATTCCCAAAGGCCTTTAAAGGGCAGAGGTAAGTTGATGCAACACCCTCATACCCACTCATGCTTTGTAGCCTTTCTTCCACGTCTTATGCCACAGTTGGGGATTTTGCTCATGGTGGTTAAGGACGACTTAGGAAGCAGTCTTACTATCGCATAGGGAATGCTGTCTCTTAATCTCAGTTTCCCAGTATCTGAAATGGGAATAACATTAAAACTCATATGAAATAATAAAAATGTTTCAAGCCTGTAAAGTGCTAAACTAAATATCATGGGCTGGCGTAAAAATTCAGTTTCAAGAGGAAAATATAATGACACTGCCTTGTGGAGTAGACCCTGCCTCTAGTCAATGGAAGTTTGAAAAATCTAGTTTTACAGGATCAGCAGTGATCCCCATCATGTCAGAGTGATCTTCCAAGACACTGGACCATTTTTGTGGTCCTTTGTGGTTGGAGAGAGTCTACCTTTCCTGGAGTGTTGCTGACTATATTCCAGTGCCACCAAATTTCATGCAAGTCAAAATTATTTGCTATGGTTCTCTGAGCCCCACACAAGCAGCCTGGATTTGAACTGTACTGGTCTAAGAACAGGGTTGCTAAAAGGGAGCCAGGGACTATTTGGGAAAACGGATCCCTATCCATTAAATACTCTGATGAATATGATATGACTATTAACCTGGCATTGTTGCAGAAAATAGGCAAAACAAGCAAAATCAACCCAGAGACTGGTGCCCAGGTATTTGTGCTCCTAGGTGCTTACCTGACTAAAAAGGTGAATAGCTGGCTTACCCCTTACCGAAAACTCTGGCTAGTCCTGAAGGCTGGCATTAAGTATAGAGCTTTACAACTATTAGCATGGAGGTGAAAAAATAAGAAGTCTGAATGGATAGGTATTTCACCAAATTTATGCACATAGTCCCACATTAGACTTACAGAAAATGCTACTTACAGAAAATATATGCTCCTAGTTTCTTTTTTAAAAAATGTCTGACTTCTGTGTTTCTTTAACTTTAAATTGAATCTTCCATTAAATATACTATAATGATGGAGTTCCCTTTGTGGTTGCAGGTTTGATCCCTGGCCTTGGTCAGTGGGTCGGGGATCCGGAGTTGCCGTGAGCTGTGGTGTAGGTCATAGACACGGCTCAGATCTGGCATTGCTGTGGCTATGGTATAGGGCAGCAGCTGTAGCTCCAATTCAACACCTTGCCTAGGAATTTCCATATGCTGTGGGTGTGACCCTAAAAAGCAAAAGAAAAAAAAAGGTGTATATATATATAGGCCTATATATATATATAGGCTCGCACATACTATAATGAGATCCATGGGAAAAATAAACAAAACTAAAAGCAAGCACATTTTAAGCCTTTTAATACATGTGAATTTATTTTTCAGAAAGGTTATATTCCTATAAATTCAATTTAAGATTCAAATCCTTGCTCTTTTACCAAAATTGAATATTACACTTCTGAAAAATTCCAATTTAATAGATTGGCAATATTACCTATATGTCTTTATTGCTAATCTATATTTATTCATTTGTGAATTCAGGCTTTATCTAATCTGAACTACTTTTAAGATTTCCAGTAGAAAAATACATACCTTTCAATTCATTGACAACCCTCTTGTCAATAAATTATTTTTTATTCCAAACTATTAAATTAAAATCTCACTCATCATCAACAATAATGTGTAGTGTTTATCGAGTATTAACTATGTGTCATACACTCTGGTAAGTGCTTTCTGACATCATGGACCACTTGTCCCCCAGCCACTTGACTACTTTGCACCGTCCCTTGATAGAAAAATTGACCAAAAGTCCACACTTAAATTGCCTCCAGTTTGTTACCCTTCCTTCACATTTTTGCCTTGGTTCACTTTAAATACAGATTCCATCTTCCATTTCAGTAAGTCTTGAGGATACAACCAATCTCCTTATCAATTAATCATTATATATATATATATCTTTTTAGATATACTTGCAGCATATGGAGGTTCCCAGGCTAGGGGTCGAATCAGAGCTGCAGGGGCCAGCCTACACCACAGCCACAGCAATGTGGGATCTGAGTCAAGTCTGTGACCTACAGCTCATGGCAATGCCAGACCCTCAACCCACTGAACAAGGTCAGGGATGGAACCCACATCCTCATGGATACTAGTTGGGCTCGTTAACTGCTGAGCCATGACGGGAACTTTCTCATTTTATATTTTTAATCTTTTCCCACAACTCAGCAGACATTTACAGAGTTGAACAGTTGTTTAAAAAGAATTCAAATAGATGAGCCACTTTTTCTCTTGGCTTCTGTGACACCTCAGTCTTCTGGTTTATCTTCCTCTCTAGGCAGCTTTCCCACTTTTTTCCCTGTGGGCTTCTCCTTGTTCTGTTATCCAGTCCAGGCAGTTTGCCCCAGAGATCAGTCCTGGATCCTCTTCTTGCCTTCCACATTTTATTTCTAGGGTATCTCTTCGTAGAGTGTTAGCCCCATTAGAGCAAGAATTTTTAATCTGAAATTTTTCAGCATTGTATTGTTAACACTTAGGACAGTACCTGGTTACGTGCTCAGTATTTGTTAGATAGATGAATGACTGTAGGCTCAAAGCATGAGTCATGTATATGCTGATGCCTTTCAAATGATTAACCTTCTGCTGGATTTCCTCAGCTTGGGAACTCTAGATCTGCAATTCTGATCACCTCTTGTGTCTCCACAGGGATGGTTAACAGGTACCTCCAACTTATGTCTGAAGCAGAACTCTTAATAACTCTGACCTGTTTGTCTTCAGTCTTCCTTATCTCATGACATTGCTACTTAAATAAAAAACCTAGTATTCATTCTTGATTCACTAGCCCCACTTTTAATCCATCAAAAGGCCCTTGAGAATTATTTTTAATGTGTCCTGAGTCTGTCCATCCTGCACCATCTTTGCTGCCACCTCCTTTGGTGAAGCCACCCTCATCTCTCACCTGGAGTACTAAAACAGACTTCTTCACCAACCTCTATCTCTCCACACTAATCCATGTGGAGCACTGACAGTGTTTTAAAAATGCTATTTCACCCTCTCCCACTTAGTACTTTCTAATGGCATTTCACTGTCTTGAGCACACAAATCTAAATTCTTTACTATGATTGAGATTTGACTCATCCTTAGAGTCAGCTCAGGATGTGAATTGGATGGTAGAGTATATCAATGTCTGCAAGATTTAGAGTTTGCTGTGTTTTTTGGTGGAAGGTAGCAACCCCCTTCCAAAAGAGACAAAAACTAGCCAATCTGATTTTTCACTTCCAGATTTTACTTCCTGAAATTGGTGCTTTGTGGGGATGAGGATATGGGTAGAGGGCATTTCATAGCTCTTAGCACAGGTACTAAAGGAATTCTTATTGTAAATGAATACTATAATACTGTAAGTAATACTTAAAACAAATGCTTAAACATTACATTTATACTTAAAGTAAATAAGGAGGAAAACTGCAACATCAGAAATGACCACAGGCTGTTGCTATTTACCCACAATTTGGGGAATAAATAGCAATTCTTATTGTACAGGATTTTTTCTAATAGACTGTCATTTCACTGGTATGTATTGACTAATTTATCACACATATATGTGCTTATGTAATTATGAATATTGCATGTATGTATAAACAATCTCAATTCTCTTACCCATGGAAATGAAAGCTATTTTAATGTGCAAGCACACTAGAAGAAAATAGTGTAGAATATATGATTGTTACTTTTTTCAATGTTGAGAGACTATTTAAAAATATCTAATATTGTTTGACATGAATTTGACATGAAAGTATTTTATATAAATTATTTTTGAAAAAGCATAGGTATATTGTTTTCACAGGCATATTTATTCACAATCGTACATATCTCTATGGTATATTCTTAAGATATCTCAAATCCTGGCATTTTTTTATTGTATTTCTTACTGTCATTTGCCTTGTTATTGAGTGATAGTGCCTCATTCATATTTAAATTGTCAGTCTCTTCAAACATGTCTAGCTTATTGTCCCCAGCCTTCTTTCACAATTTTAACATATTTGTGGGAAAGAACTCAAAATTTAAAGAAATTAACTAATCAGTTCACTAATCAGCCTGTCCACTTCACGTTTTATGAAGATAAATTAGCATGTTCTTTTAGAACTCAGTATCATCTGTTTTTCAATCTTCTATATTAGTATAAAAAATAAACCCCTTTTGTGTTGGTATTTTTCATCCAATTGGACCCAGCTATTAAAAAGTTTTCAAAAGAAAACTTTCTATTTGTTGTTAATTTAAATGACTTTCAAAAATCAATCCCTGAAATTCCCTTAATATCCGATAATCTCATAGTCCTTTAAAATCTTTGGTTAAAAAGTGTACATTAAAGCAGCCTGTCATTAATTCCATACCAACTCACATGGGTGCATCCTCCATCATTGCTAAGAGAAACTAAAAGAAATCACAATTTTATTATTTTTATTTTTAAATATGGAAACACCTACTGCTGATGTGTAATGCACAGTCTAAATTTCAAATGCATTTTTTTTTTGTCTTTTTGTTTTTTTGCCTTTTCTAGGGCTGCTCTTGCGGCATATGGAGGTTCCCAGGCTAGGGGTCTAATCGGAGCTGTAGCCACCGGCCCACACCAGAGCCACAGCAATGCGGGATCTGAGCTACGTCTACAACCTACACCACAGCTCACGGCAACGCTGGATCCTCAACCCACTGAGCAAGGCCAGGGATCGAACCTGCAACCTCATCGTTCCTAGTCGGATTCGTTAACCACTGTGCCATGATGGGAACTCCCTCAAATGCATTTTTGACTGTTGAGACAATCACTCAAGCTCCATATTAAATGTGATAAAATCTAACTGAGGTTCTGTGGAAGGCTCATAAGGTGGTATATTGTGAATGCCAAGGCTTATACTCTTTAAAGAAAAATCTGTCATGGATACGGGTTTTTAAATTGTCATGAAGTTATTTCTTTTTCTGACCTTTTTCATGTTTAGTGAACAAATATAATGGATGATAATAACATATGTTAAATAAAAATCTCATAATCTTTCATTGTGTGAGGATTATTATGTAGTTTACTACGTTTAAGAATTTTTTAATTACAGTACTAAATTGGCTTTCCCCCAACGTTAAAAACTTTAGATTATGAATATATATATATTTATTTATTTTATTTTGTTCATAATCTAAGGACTTCCTTCCCTTACCCCTTGCCTCTGATAACCACCAATCTAATCTCTTTTTCTATTAGTTTGTTTTTGAAATATAATTGACCTAAAACACTGTTATTTCCTGTTACATGACATAGTGATCACTATTTCTATACATTTCAAAATGATCACCACAGTAAATCTACTTATGTCAGTGTATTCCCCACACTGTACATTTCACACCTGTGACTCATTTACTTTGCAACTGGAAGTTTGTTCTGCTTAATCTCCCTCACCTATTTCTTTCCTCCCCTGCCTCTCTTCTGGCAGCCATCTGTTTGTTCTCTGTAGCTATAACTCTGTTTTTTTTGTGTTTGCTTGTTTTTTTTTTTTGTTATTGTTTTTGGTTTTTTTAGATTCTACATTTAAATGAAATCACACAATATTTGTCTTTTTCTGTCTGACATTTCATTTAACATAATACCCTCTTAGTCCATTTATATTATCTCAAATGGCAAGATTTCATTATTTTTTATGGCTGTTTCATGTTCCATTGTGTATGACACCTCATCGTCTTTGCCTCTTTAGCCATTGGTAGGCACTTAGATTACTTCCATATCTTGGCAGATCTTGAATATTTTTAAGAACACAAAAGGATAAAGGATCATAAAGTGATAACTCATGTTTCCACTACCAAGATTTATATTGACTTCTTTAGTTCTTAGAATGAGTAGATATGGGAGAAAGTTAACTTAAAATTCTTTTTTTTCATGATAATGGATGATTATTTTTACTTTACAAAGGCTATTTTAGAAAATCTAAAACTCAAAACTGACTAATGCTTAGTTAATCAAAAATCTTTGGCTGATTAATAAAGTACATTGTTTATAAGGAAGATTAAAAGGGATATTTTGGAGAAAGAATTTTGGCAATAAATATTTGGTTCTTTGTTCTCAATTTTTAAATTTTGATTTAGGTTTACTTTAAAATTGAAAATATCAAGATCCAAATAAAGACTCGAAGATAGAAAGTTAAATGCTTGACTTTTAAGTTATGATTGCTCTTGACATGGAGTAAAACTTTACTGATTAATTATCAGAACATGTACTAGATAGGTGAATGAAGAATTGCTTGTAGTATGTTAAATGACTCGTAAATGTGTGTTTAATTTTGTTTTACAAAAGAGACACAAATATGTTTTTCAACCCTAGACTCTGAAGGCTCAGTGACCTGTTATTAAGATAGTTGATTACCCCAGAATCTAAATTTCTGCCCAAATTATGAGAATGAAGTTTTTTTAAAAAGTATTCTAGGATAAATCTCATAGGAGAGATAAAACTGAGGTAAAAGTTATTTTTCTTTCATATCAGCTACGAAACAATATTTTCCAAAATTGTGTAATTAGTGAAATAAGAATAATTAATCTGATAAAATTAGCCAGGATTTTTTTCAAGATTTATACTATCTCATATCACAAAAGTGTTTCTGAAAACTTATAAAATACATTTTGATATATTACTACAACTCACTGATCTATAAAATACTAATGAAATTCTATATATCAAATTCTAACTTAAAAATTTCTTACTCTTTTAACCAGGACTTTCTTAATTTCTCAGTCAAAATTTCTGTTTCCTCTTTATTTGCATTGCTAAAGCTTAATGTGTGGAAGCAATAAGTACTCTACATGAGTTAGCTAATTTGTTGTCTTGACACACTGTGAGGTATGTCCAATTATTACCACTCTTACAGATGAGGATATTGAGAAGAAGTGAATGATATGCCATATTATGGACCCACACAGTCTAGCTGTAGACCAGATGCTCTTAACTGCTAAACCACATGACTGCTAGAACCTTATTTCCTAGTTAAGGATGAGAGAGCCTCACCATTTATATTAAGTAAGGGAAAATTATATTGTACAATCCACTCCACAAAATCCTTCTGTCAGTAGTATTTACAAATAGACATACAAGCCAAACACTGTAATAGCAGAGAGAAAATCATGAAAATTCCAATCTGAGGTGGGTAAAGGAGGTGAGAAAGGAAAGAATGCAATCAATATTATGAGGATCTGGCGTAGAAATTGAAATAACATGAATACTTGACACTAATAGACTATTTTCTTAAAATAAGAACAAGCATAACAAGAGCAAGAAGTACAAAGAATTTAAGTTAATCGAATTCTCATTCTTTTCCAAAATGGAAGAGACAATTATACTGAAGATAGTATCTATCCCTATCTTTTAATACACCCATATAAATACACAAAGAAATAGAAGTTACCATTTTATAAAATGAGCCATGGCCTACAAGTTTTTAACTTAATTCATGGGACAGGGGCAATTGCCATACCACCAGATAGAGTGGTGGGGCATTTCCAGTATAGTTCTACCATTAGACCAAGTAGCCCATGAAACACTCAAATATCAAACTGTGTGGAGAATATTAATTGACGTCTAGTGGAAGATTAAAATGAAGAGTAGACCATAGCTACTTCTTCCTTTGTGTGGTTGAAAGTGGTAGCTTCCAGAAATAATAAGTCTAAAAATCATCAGTCCCATTTCCCCTAGTTTTGTTGATATGATATTAAATGAGATTTCAAATTATCACTAATGATCCTTTTGAAATTATTATTTGTGGCTTTTAAAGAACTTCAGTGTTAGTTCACAGGGAGACAATGATAACAACAGGGATTTTCACTTTAATTTTGAGAAAGACATTTTCTCAAAAGGTATTAAAAAGAACCACTTGCTTGTTTCTAGAATGGGCTTAGAGAAACTTATGAAAAACATGTATATACAAAAATGCTTTTATAATAGAGAAAGAAACATTTTTCTAAGGGTAGAAAATACACATTTTCAGGAGCAAATACATTAACTGTGATTAAGTCCTACACTTAGCTCAGAGATTCCTGGCAGCTAATAACAAGGGAAGGAGGATGGATTTCATAACTCTTATTATCTTGTAAAAGATATAGGTTGCTTCTTCAAAGGAAGACTTTTTTTGGTAGTAAATTCTAAAAACAAATGTATAAGGGACATTTAACAAAATATGTAGAAGGCATTTCCAAAGATAGTTTTATATAGTTTTTCCTACTACACCGCTGGTAAAAATCAAAAGCAGAATCCTGGTAATTTGTAAATTATTTTTATTGATTTTCATTTGAATTTTTAATAAATAACTTATAAATTACTTAGTACATATATTACAGTCAGGGGCTTAGATAATGTGGTCTAAGTTTACTGCTTTCTGATTTAGTTTGCTATGAGGTAGTTCTCAGCCTATTAGACAAACAATCCACACATTCCTCTAAATAGTCTCTTTTCTTTGGGTGTGTACTACTACTTTGAACTTCTGAATAGAAACTGGATATGGAAATGTGTCCTCTCTACTGAGAATTACATCGCTAATAAAATACATTTTAATGTAACTTCTGTATTAGGAACAAACTTACCTATCTCTCCCATGCTTAATGTAGCAGTATAAAGTACTGTTGTAGAAACAAACTGTTAAGGTCCAAATGCAAAATCCACTCTCTTCAGTTGTAGGACCTTACTGGGTTAGCATCTTCTTCTACAAAATGGGATTAACAATAGGGAGTACCATAAGGTTACACAAGGATTAAATACATATATGACACATAATTAGCACCATCTAATTGAGCACTCCTATTGTTGCAGATGACTGGCTGTGAGTTCCACATGCTGTTATACCTTAAGGAAGTCAGACTGAATTCTATTTGTAGAGAGACACTCCCTCCTACACAGAGGTAAATTGAAAGATGCCAAACTTCAGGGATAGTCCTTTTCTTTTAGCAGCAGATTACAAGCTACTCAAATTCCCGAAAATGTATTTGCATGAAAATTTATGGTTGTAGATCAAAGAGTATAGGAAAAATCATTTTATCCTTAAACTTTGAGTAAGCCATCTACCTCAGCCATGAGGGTGCTCAGTTTTATACCTCTGAAATGTTTGACTTTGAATTATGCCAAAAATCACCAGCTAAACAAGCAAAAGTTATACTTATTTCTAGGAAATTAAATACTTGATTGGATTGTTTAATATTGGCAACACAAATTTCAGTTTTAGTAGAATTGATATTAGAGATGTTATAAATTAGCAATAACAAGGTAAGGACTTGTAAAATGGAAAGATTTGAAGAGACAGGCCAAGGATAATTCAGCCTGTTCTATGACATTTCTGTAGTGCTACTTAAAACATTTTGTAATAAGGGAATAACTTTCATTGTAAACATAGTTGAGGGGAGAAAAGAGGCAATACTTTTTGAACATAGAGTGCTCTGCAAATTTCCTAGCACATCTACTCAAGAATCCCAGTGATTCAACAGGTCTTTCTTTTCTTTCCTTCTGGACTGAACTGCCCCCCAAAACTCTGGGTTACAATAATTAATTAAGAAGTGCTATCTCTGGTGTGTTTTTAATTTACCTGAGGTAATCTCCTCTCTCAAGTCACCAGTTGCAACACCTTGTGGCTGATACTAACATTAATAATAAAACAAAAGGTCATTTCTCTGGATCAATGGTGCCTCTTTAATTAGTCATGGATTATTAATAATTACACTGTTTTATCTGTTTTTAATTTGAATCAGTCCACTGGACCTAGAGCATATTAGCCAGATACTCACAGGCTCTAGGACCCAAAGGGCCTTAATAATGATTACTTGAGTTAGGCTAAGAGGAATTAAAGAGGTAAACATTCCAAATCATCTATTGAAATTTTCTTTAAAGGTGATAAATAACTTGGTGTTTAAATGTCAAGGGCTGTGCCTGGACATCAACAGGAATGGCAGAGTAAGGAACTTCAAAAATGTACAAAAAATGTGAAGAAATGAGAATATTGGCAAAATAATCAAAATAATTTTTCAGAACTCTGGAAAATACCTCAAATCTACAATTATTCAAGGAGCATTTATTCAAGAAAAATGGTTGAATCTCACTTAAGAACAGCAAGGTTTGTGGTATTTTAACCTGCCCTGATCTACCACCTTCTCCCTAGCTCTGTAGTAGCCTTGCAAACCAGCAGCCCCATAATCATAATGAAAATAATCAGCTTAGCAGCCACTGGAAGGATCACAATGGGTTGGAACTTTTTAAAAGCCCCATTCTCAGAGAATTGATATCATTTGACTTGTTCAGTAAATCTCTGGAAATTTCCACTTGCAGAGCATACATTTACTTGACCCAACTCAGAGATCATGTAATAAAAACAGCATTTTTCCCTGAGAGAAAACTATCAATTCCAATTTTTAAAAACATTACTCCTATCTAAGGCAGCAATAACAATTGGAGCAAACAGGATGTTGCCCCCAAATATGCAAAGGAATGAGGTATCCATAGGGGACTTTGAAAAGCTCCTACGTATTCCTAGGAATCTAGAAGATCATGCATACACAGAGCTGTGCACATGCCCAGGACTGTGTGACTACCCAGCAGATCCCTGAGTGCTTGCCTCTGGTTGACTCTGAGGTTCTTGAAGGCAGGAGATGAAGGCTAAAGCAGTGATGTAAACTGACTACCTGGACATTGAATGGATGCCTCAACAAAGAATGGAAAGCTTATATTTTTCAAGAATTTAAGGAGTTCCCATCATGCGGCAGTGGTTAACGAATCCGACTAGGAACTCTGAGGTTGCAAGTTTGATCCCTGCCCTTGCTCAGTGGGTTAACGATCCGCGTTGCCGTGAGCTGTGGTGTAGGTTGCAGATGCGACTCGGATCCTGCATTGCTGTGGCTCTGGCATAGGCTGGCAGCTCTAGCTCCGATGAGACCCCTAGCCTGGGAACCTCCATATGCCCCGAGAGTGGCCCCAGAAATGGCAAAAAGACAAAAAAAAAAAAAAAGAATTTAAGGAACTATCTCTCCAATCATTAGCCACCTACTAAGCTGACTAGGCAGTGGCTTCAGTGATTACATGCAATGAAGAACACAGACTTTCCAAAATTACAAATAGTTCAGAAAAGCCTTTAAATAAAGAAATAATAACACCAGAAGCCACAGTGAACCCTTGGGTTGGGAATTTGATTTCCAGAATTTTATATTATATTTTTTTAAAGGTCTAGTTTTCAACAACAACAACAAAGTGTGGCATGTGAAGAAACAAGAAAATATGGTCCATCACAGGAATAAAGGTAATCAATAGAAACTACCCCTGAAGTAGTCCAAGTGTTGGACTTAACTGTACAAAGACTTTAAATCAGCAATTTAAAACATGTCCAAAAATCTAAAGGAAACCATATCTAAAGAATAAAAAAAGTACTAGAATTGTGTCTCACAAAATATCAGCAAAATATAGAGATTATAAAAAAGACACAATTAGAAATTCTGGAATTGGGAGGTCCCATTATGGGCTCAGCAGGTTAAGAACCCACTAGCATCCATGAGGATGTGGGTTCAATCCCTGGCCTTTCTCAGTGGGTTAGGGATCTGGTGTTGCTGTGAGCTGTGGCATAGGATGTGGCATTGCTATGGCTGTGGCATAGGCCAACAGCTGCAACTCTGATTCAACCCGTATCCTGGGAATTTCCATATGCTGTGGGTGTGGCTCTAAAAAGGCAAAAAAAAAAAAATCTAAAAGTACAATAACTGAAATGAAAAATTTCAGTTTCACTGATGGGCTCAGTAGCAAATTTGGGAAAGCAGAAATGAAAGCCAGTGAACTTACATATAGGTCAATTGAGATTTTCCAACCTAAAGAACAGAAAAAAAAGAATGAAAAATATACACATAATTGTAGTTCCATAAGGAGAGGAGAGAAAGAGAGAAGCAAAAAGAATATTTGTAAATAAACTTAGCACAAACTTCCCAAACATCTGTATACCCAAGGAGCTCAGTGAAATCCAAGGAACATAAACTTAAAAAGATCCACATGCAGACACATAATCAAACTGTCAAAAGCCAAAAACAAAGAATGAATCTTTAAAGACACAAAGAAGTTATTCTTCATGTACAGTGGGTCCACAGTAAGATTAACAGGAATCTTAAGAGGAATGACCTATTCAAGGTGCTGAAAGAAAAACACTGTCAACCAAGAAGTGTATATCCACCAGAGCTATCCTTCACTAATGAAGGAGAAATTAACTGAGAGAATTTATTGCTAGCAGACCCACCCTAAAAGAATACCAAAGGAAGACCTTTAGACAGAAATGAATGGATGCTAAACAATAACTTAAATTTATAAGAAAAAATAGCACCCATAAAGATAATTATGTAGGTAAATATAAAAGACAACATTAATGCATTTTTTTTTTGTTTGTAGCTTGTTCCCCCCTCATTTGATTGCATAAGGCTTAAAATTTTATTTTTATCTTTCAATTTGGGGAAAATGATTTATTGTAGCTATCTTTTTCACTAGCGAAATCGTTTCAGTTAAGGGCATGTCTAGGACTACTACTACTGAATATCAAAAAATAAGTATATATCCATAAAAACAATATTTACCTCATTAGTAAGCTCTTAGTTAAATTCAAATGTAGTCATTCTGAACATAGCCTTACATTCATATTTTGATAATAATGACACATTGTCCTCTTGTGGAAATGAATGAGTAGCTGTGGGCTATCTTACAATAGGGAGATGAATTATTATAGCCATTTATTTGTCTAGCGTCAGTGACTTTTGGATGTATACATTGGGAAGTATCATGATGATTTTGGAGCTGAAATGCATTTTGATAGTCAGGCGCTAATGCATTGGATTAGGCAGTTACAGACTGTTTTTGTAGCTTCATGGGTAATACAGCAATATGAAATATCTATACAGTAGCCCATTTCTAGATGAAGCAAGCACTTCAGTTGATTGTATCAGTGGTACTTAGAGCGAGTGAATCAAATGAAATGTTCTCTCAGTCAGCATAATTTCTAGCAATGCTAAGTCAAACCAGTTGAAATGAATTTTCCAACTGAGACAAATCCTTTGACAAACCTGGAGTATTTCTATATCAATTTGTTTTATCTTTATCTTTACTTGCACAGTGATCCACTAGTGGATATAGTAGTTATTAAGTAGTTATTAATCACCATAGTGAATATGGTTATGTTAATGAGTCAGAAAGTACACATTCATTCTTTTGGTTGAAATATATGTATGTATTTATATATATATTTATTTAAATAAAATTTAAACTGAAATAATAATAAAATAACCAATATTTTTGAAGTCCTATTAAAACTGCTTTACATGTATTGGGATCTTGAAGGTGAGGTAACTAAGGCACAGAGAATAAGTAAGTAGTCTGAGGTCATTCAGACCACCCAGCTAGCAAGTAGATGAGCTGAAATTAAAATCTAGGTAGTTTTCAGAGGCTATTATTTTTGACTACTTTGTAATGTGGCTTCTCAAAAAAATAATGAAATTAGAACATATTAATAATTATTTGTTACTCTGATAAACAAAAATAGGGGAGGTATTAGACTGAAAAGATTAGCAAATGTATAGTTCTCAAATTATTTGTGGATCTTCACAGTTATTGGCAGCTAATATGCCAGCCATTTCCAGCCTCAAGAAAAAAGACTGAAAGTCATATCAGGTGTTTCACACATTTTGTCAACCATAGACTCAAATATTAGTTAACATTAAAGAGTGTGAGTATTATTTAGAATAGATTTCTCCCTGGTTCACAATCTCTTCTCTTCTCCCCATCACCTCGAATACGAGAGAAGAATAAAGTCCATGGAGACCATGCTGGGGCTGAAATATCATGTGAAACTTTGATCTTACAAATATATATGAGAAATTTGTATGCAGAATATTTTCAATTTCACAAAAATCTATTTGTTTTACTATGAAAATGTGTTGTATCCAACACTTTGCCATAATTTGACACTCTGGGAAAATACACCACGTTGAATCTAGAAATGCAAATTGCGTTATAAGAAACACAGGATTCTACCTCACATCCATCAGGATGGCCCCTATCAGAAAACCCTAGGAAATAACAAGTTTTGGTAATGACGTGAAGGAATTAGAATACTTGTGCACTGTTGGTAGAAACATAAAATGATGCAGACTTTGGAAAACTATATGTTTTCTCAAAATATTAAAAGTTAAATTACTATGTGATTCAGCAATTTCATTTCTGAGTATATACACAAAAGAAATGATAGTAGGGTCTTGAAGAAATATTTACGCACCCATATTCCTAGCAGGCTTAGTCACAATAGCCAAAAGGTGGATGTAACCCAAGTGTTCATCATTGAATAAACAAAATGTGCTATATACATTCAATGGGATATTATTCAGCCTTAAAAAGGGAGGAAATTCTGACACAGACTGTAATACAAATGAACCTTAAGGATATTACGCTAAGTAAAATAAGCCAGTCACAAAAAGATTAATACTGTATGATTCCATTTACATGAGGTGCCTAGTGTAGTCAGATTCGTAGAACAGAAAGTAGAATGGTGGTTGCCAAGGGCTTGGGGGGAGGGGAATGGGAGCTATTGTTTAATGGATACAAAGTTTGAGTTCTACACAATGAAAAGAGTTTTACAGATGGATGGTGGTGATGGTTGCACAATAATGTGAATGTACTTAATGCCACTTAATTGCATAGGTAAAAGTGGTCAAAATGAAGATTTTTATGTTATGTGTATTCCACCACAATTACAAATAAAAAGAAGAGAGAAAAATGAGACATAGGATTCTGTAATAAAAATAGCAATTCCCTGTGCATAGTATGCTCTATCTCACTAATATTTCATCTTTATCCAGGTTGCCTAGATCAATATCTCACTAGGTCTCCTTCATAGCCTCAGAATATAGGGTAACCATATATTTGTCACTCAAATCTTTGAGGGTGAAACAGGGCATTATTAATAATTATCCCAAGATAAGTTGCATAAACCAGGATTGTTCTGTTCTCAATGGAGAAGCCATAGTGATCTTTGAATAAAGTCAGATCATATTCTACTGAAAATATACAACATCCTTATTTCCACATGTAGCTAATGGCTGTCATATTGGACAGTATTTATCTAGATTATTTATATCCCCAAACTCTCTATTTTTCCTAAAAAAATGGTCTTTTCCTCACTTAAAGGAACTTAATAGTTTTCATAATTTCAGCTAGTATGTAAGCTCCATGAGAGCAGGGACTGTGTGTTTATTTACTCCTGTATCCCCAGGTTTTTTTCTCCTGTGAGGTATCTTCAGGATTTAGTTCAGTGTTTGGTATGAAGTAAGGACTTCATTTATATTGAAATAAACAATGATTGATTATATGAGCAGTATTCAAACAAAATAAGATTTTGTTTTCAGACCAGAAAATATTTGGAAATACAGCACATTTGAGGAATACCATATTGGAATTTTTTTTTAAATTTCTATTTCCTCTAGTAAATATTGTGATAGATGACATAAAAATGTTTGCACCAAAGATAAATAAGTAGACATTAAAGTATCAAGTTATGTCAAGGTAACTGGTACATTCTGTTGGAAAAGTGAACAAAATACTTGAACTTTGTCTTTTCTTAGCAACTAGCCACTACAGTTTTTCATCTTTTCCTGGTATGTCTTTGACACAAAGGAGATATCCATTATTAGTGGCCTCTACTCAGAACATATCAATTAATTGGGTCATATTTTACTAATTACCATCCTTTGTAACCTTCACTTCTGAGATGTGGGGGAGGTAGGGATAGGAAATATTGGTGGCATGCAGGACTCACAAGCAGATGCAAAGAAAGACCAAAAGAAGTCCTACTTCTCCTTATTCTCTTTACTTAACTTGGCTCAGATAAGGAATAAGTAAAGCTTCCTCTGTGTGTGTGTGAGAGAGAGAGAGAAAAAGGGAGGAGAACCTGTGCTTACTCATAAAAGTCATAACATGAAAACATGGTACAGGGACTTATATCATTATGGCTGTATGTTCTGGTCTAGTTCTTAGAATTGAGACTAGCATAAATCAACAGATTTTTTTTTCATTTTATCACATTAGAAAAATTTTTAGAAGCCTGTATTTTACTTATTTCTGCATTCTTCACAGCACCAAGCTCTCAGTTGTCTCTCAAAAAATGTTTTTTAAAAAGAATAGATGCTCAGCTAGCATTTGTTATCAACCAGTGGCAACCAAAATTACATTTTAATAGCAATGCATGTATATTGCCCAAAGTTGTAAAGTTTTATTGGTTTAGTATTATTATAAAATAGACAGCATTTAAAAAGCTCAATATTTCACATATGCAGTGCAGGTATCTCTTTAATATAGTGAATTATTATGATAAAAACTTTATTATTGCAGAACAGATGACTAGTGATACAAACAGGAATATTGAAGAAAATTTTTGTTAACTCCATGGACAATGTGTCCAAAAGCATCTGAGGAAAGAGTTTACTAAACATTCATCTATACCTGGCCTCAAGCAATTTGAGAACATGCATGTGTCTGTGTATGTGTTTGTGGCACATGTGTAAAGAAAGTAAAGCTAAATGGCAAAGATAAATATATCATATATATATATTTTTAATTCATGGCATTAAATTTGTGGTTGAGCTCATAGGCACATAGAACTTAATCTCTTTCCTCTCTGTCATTCTCTTTTAGAGTTTGTTTACCATGAAGAGGTTGGAGAAGCCTGTTAGCGTCCAATGACAGGAGAACAGAGAATCACAGAAGAAATCCAATAATTAAACCACTCTGCCTGGCAAGCAACCCATTGGAAAGTAATGGCTCTGGAGAAGAAGTTGGTAGGGGCACTTAATTATTGCAGTCTTTAATTCAGTGTGAGTTGCCTGAACACTGAGAGTTTGATCAGTATGTGTTAATCTAGTTAAAATAGGTACTTTTTCTCAAAATAAACTGGGTATACAATGTATGCATCACAAATCCTGATTTATAGCAACTCCAGAGATAAGGGTTTAGGTAGTGTTGCATTTAAAACAAACACTTGGCCATTATCTGTAAAAATGTGGTTATTCTAACTTCAGGATTGTCTTTCCAAAGTCTTTTCCCTTCGTATACACATGTACTCACACATATATCCAATGAATGATGATGGCATATAATGAAATAATACTGCTTTCTCAAAACCACTTACTTTTGAACCCACCCAAAACAAGAGCCATTTCCACTGATTACGTGGCAGTTGGACCAGATGCCTTATGACTTCTTTTCTATTGAAGTTGCATTCTATAAATGACAGATGCTTTAACTTTTATTTAGCAGGAGAAGCCATTAATCTGTCTTCAGACTTTCCCCTACCTCCCACAGAAAAAACAATTTGCTCTTCAAAAGTTTGTTTGGAAATGAAACCAAATTCGGTGTTTCCTCTACAGATGGTTGACCTCTTTCAGTTGGTGGCTGCATTACTCATTTAAACAATCATACAGATCAATATGGTGTAATCTAAATTATTTAGTCTCTTAGTGTTTTTCAGACACTACTGACAGTTGGAGAGGCTCCAGCTGCTGGTTGTACCTGGATTTGAACTCCACCCAAGGATAACAGAGTTTTAAGTCTGTATTCCAGAGCCCATCCATTGACAGTCTTGCACATCGGTTCTGAGGGATTCTAACTTAAGATTCAAAATGTCTATACATGTGATGATTATTTTCAGATGAAAAGTTTAAAATATGAGTGATTTTTCAAGGACTCATTACTACCTGGATGATCTTTCTCCTGAAGCCTAACTTTAAAACACCTTTCTTTTTTGTTTGTCCCCCACAGGGAGCAATTCAAATCTACCAAATAGACTAGCAAAATATTATGATAACCTTTTCCATCCTAATTTGTACTGGAGGCTGAGTGTGTACTAGGATCAACATTAATTACTGTATAACATTTCAGCAGTGTGGTTCATGGAAATGTCAGGGAGTTAGCTACAGGGGACTTGGGGTCTTGGAAACATCAGGGGGGAAATAGCTAAAGAACATGTGCTCCACAGGACAAAAGGGATTTACAAACACGAAATTTAGAACTAAGGTGGAAATAAAACCCAAGACTGAGGTGTTAACACCAAGCAAATCCAATAAAAGTTAGGTTTATCAAGGTAGAGAAAAGGCTCAATGCAATACAATCTGGTGGTCTTTCTACCATCTTTAAATAATTTAAAAATTACTAAAATTTAGGTTCCAACAGTGAACACAACAGCTCATAAAAAAAAAGATTCTTTATAATAAGAGATCTAGTTTGTTAAAGTTAATATATCAGTTTGAATTAATGAATTTTTAATTCAGATTCCTTTTGCAGCTTGAATTCAGACTAATTACAGGTTTTAAATTGTCACTAGTCGGAGCTCAGCCAAGGCATATTTCCTCTCTTCTTTACTTGCACCCTGAGAATTCATGAATCAATTTTTTTCTGGGTCATGACTTTGCCCCACCAGGAGCAGAGAAAACCCTTCAGTGAGAAGAAAATTCAATGGCAAGGATCCCAGTCAGTCAGAATTTATACGCAAAATGCAAGGAAGTAAATGACAGAGGAAATTTCCCAGCTCTGAAGGAGAAAGGCGATTTAAATCACATATATAATCGAAACAGTAATGAATTTTGTAAATACTTTCAAGCACAGCAGTACCCACTTCCATCCTTGTAATTTAGGATTACTGAATATTTTAGGAAAGGGATTGCTTTTTGCAAGCCTTTTTTTTAAACAGCAGAGGTCACCTTAGTACAAACCTCTTCAGGGGGGAAATGCTTTCTGTTCAGTGGTGATAAATTAAGTACTTTTAAACCATCAGCAAGTCTTCTCTTATTTCATTGAAACTAAAAAATCAAACACATATGGTTAGTTGGATTTTTTTAAATGTTAGACAAAATGAAATTGTTTTAAAATTAAATTACTTTTCAAGTTTATATCCTTTAAAATTATTCTTTTCTAAAATGAATGTGTAGAATATGAAATAATATAAGTAATCATAGCATCAATTATATTTCTAATCAGCATAATTCATTTTTTATTTACTCTTAGAAGAATATTCAGTAAATCATTCTGGCTCAGGCACTGTGGCTTATTTTTAAAACTAATTGTTTCTGTAAAATAATCCATTAGCAAAGAATAGCTAATAAATAGCTGACTAAATGTAAAAATTTCCGGAGTGGGAAAAAAAGTTATTCAATAAAACTTCATTTAATAAAATATGCATTAGCTTAGATAAATTAATAGTAAATTCAATTTTTATTTTATGACTATTTAAACCATAGTTCATCTAATTTTGTATTATAAGCTAGTATAGGCATTTGTTTTTCAGGTGTTTAAAGACCAGAAAGTGTAAAATGGATTTCTTTACAAGATTTCATGTAAAATATTCTCCTTTTACTTGTCTAGAGTTCATTAGAATATACTTTTAATTAATAATTACATCTGGTTACATTATATATCTTTAAATATTTAATCTGTGTTTGCTAATGAACTCATTATCTACAAGATATAATCAATTTTAGGTAAATACATTTAATATCCTTTTTATTACATGCACAACATATCATTTTCATATTGTAATGAACAATAACTATTTGACAAGGAGAATAAGATTTATTAACATCCTCTCCTTTCCCTGCCCTTTCCTTTTCCGCCAAGAGAAGACAAAGTTGCTTTAACTTCTACACTAAGACGATGAAGACAATTGCTATTTCTCAGGGAATGGGGAGGGGGCATTCAAAGAAATAAAAATTCCCAGGAAATTCTTAAATGCTATTTTAGATTTTAATCACTTTATTAGATTTCTTGCTTGAGTGATTTGTGCAGAAAACATTTTATCTATTTTGTTTTCCTCTGATTACCAAACTGTGTTACACACAAAAGTCTACTTGAAACTAGCTTACAGTTTAAAGACAGGTTTAATAACAGGTGAACACTGGAAAATATGCAAACAAAATGGCAGACATGAATGACTTCATTTAAGGCATAATTGCTTCTCATCAACCCAAGAAATCATGCAGAAACAGTCTCTGTTTTACCCAGCCAGGAAGAGACCAGAGAAATCACTCAGGCACAGATACTAAAAGGAAGGTCCATTCTTGGGTCTCAGCCAGACAACCACTCCACACACAGATCCAAGTGTAAAGACAATAGTCCTTAGAATCACAGTTCATCATAACAGATAATTATACAGCAAGTAAGACAATAAGGTTTTTTGGCCTCTGACTATATAGACTAATTGCTGGCTATGGAGCTCTGCCTGGAAGGCATACAGCACTGCCTCTGCAATGTCTTCTTATTATGTGAGGACTGGTGTAATTTGGGTGGACAAGAGGTTTAGTGTCTAGTGAATTCCATATGGTGGCTCTTTCTCTTTTGTGGATTTTTTTTTTTCCCTGACAGATATATTGCAATATTCCAAAGGGTTGCTAATCTATTTACCTGGAAGAAGTTTTAAAATGAAATAACCCTGCCTAGCACTCCAAAGAAGTTTTCAGTTGATTAAAAAAAAAAAAAAAAAAATATATATATATATATATATATATAAATATAAATACACAAGAAAATATGGGACCATTCAACTATAGGATTTGCCTTTATACATGGCAAAATATTAAAATTAGGATATGATATCAGGTTTTATTTAAATGCATGTGGTTGTCAGCAGATTTTTTGGGTAATATAGGCAAAATTCAGAGTTAACAAACAAACACTGCTTTCAAATAGGCATCAGAAGGAATAAATTCCTACCTTCATTTTTTGTTTTGTTTTGCTCCTTTTACTCTAAGAGGGTCCATAATGACTGCATTTATCACATATTTATTTGTTGTTTGGAAAGATGAAAAGTGTCTATTTTTAAGATATTAACTTATGAGAAGAAGTTCCCGACAAGCTGGCAAGGGGGTGCAGAGCCTCTGGATTAGCGATCTCCTCTTTCCCCATCAGAAACAAATACGTCTCTCTGCAATTTGTGCAGCCCCAAAAGCCAGCCAATTAACTTGAAGTTGAGTTTTGACTCAAACTCATGACCCTTCGAGCCATAGAGCCCTATTCTATATCTGGTGTCATTGAACCAAGTTAGGATAAAAATAATCTCTGCTTTTTGTGTGCGTGTGTGTGTTGCTTCTTTTCCTTATTCTAAAAAAAATTAATTGATGTTTCTAAGACCTACTGAGGTCTTTAGAATCCCTAAAGCTTTCTATATGATATTTGTATGTTTTCCCCTCTTTGGGAGGAAAAAAAAAGCACTGGAGCACAATCATTTTTATTGAATAAAGTTTGCAGTTCATGAAAGGCTTTCTTACTCCCATGTGCAAGTGCTGACCATTACATCATGCGCCCTGAGGGCTGTGCTAGAAAAGAGAAGAGAAGGCGAAATCAGCAAAAAGAGTCTTCCTGACTTGAATTTAAAAAAAAAAAGTGCTTTTTTTTGTTAAATACCACAAATTTGCAGGGAGGCTGGTGAGTGTAATAGCATTCTGAGCATATGCTACCTCGGAGGCACCAAGCCCTCCTTTAAAGAAATACACACAAAATGCATACTTCGATCTCCAAGTCTTGTTCAAATAAAAACTATAGTTTCCAAGCCATAACCTCTATTTTGAAGTTAGTTTAAAAATTCTATTACCTACGATTGAATATGTGCTACTCAAACCAGTTTTGTTTCATTCATTTTTTTAATAGTAAATTAATTTGAAATTTTTTTCCAGTGAAAAAAGAAAGAAGATAGATAGCTTTTGAAACAAGTAAGGATCAAAATAAGCAAAAAAGAGAGGAGAGTGAATTTGCTTTTTTCTCCCCTGTTTTACTCCTATTTTCTAAGAATGCAGCAACATTTGGCAGTTGGAAATGTTTGGTACCTTGTGTATAAAATATATATTTAGCCATTGTAAATAATATTTTAATAGAGGTTCCATGAGTGTAATGAGGTGCATATGTCCAGAAGGGCTTTGAGTAGTGCTTGCAATTTAGCCACCATTAAATATTTATTTCATTTTGACCCCATGTAAGTATCTATTTTTTATTGGGAATAAAGTGAATTCACTATTTGTGGATTGAATTTGCAGAAAAAAAATGAAAACAAAACCAAGTCCAACAAGGCCAATCACTTTGCTATTGTGGTGGTATTTTAATGTATTCTCTTCTGTGTGAATATTTTTTTGAAAGTACACAGATCTTAAATATCGTAGCTAGAAAGTTGATATGGTTTGGATTTCAGATGATAAACACTACCAAACGGTGTCATATTAAAATGTAAAAACTCTGCATGCATGCCACAGCCTCTGCCTGCTATGAGTTTGGTTGTAAGAGTGTTTTTTGACTTCTAAATCACACATTTGCTAAAATGAGCTCTGCTAGATATCAGTTTGCGCTCAGGCACAATGTGTCTCAGTCAGATTCATAAAACAGATAGCTGAACTAGACTTTGACTTCTGACATCAACAATCTGACTTCAATATTTCTCCACAAAAAGAGACTCCTGACTCTGCGCTGTTTCCATGTGATGGATAGCTTTTCAGCTGCTGACAGCACTGAACATAATAAATGTATTCATTAGCATTGGGGCTGCATATCCCCATGTCTTAAGTTTTACAGCTAGTGGCTGTAAAATGCCACCCAGAAACACCTGCAGCACTGCCTTGTCTTTGCAGAACTGCAGAGCCACTGTGAAAAAATATTATTATAAAGTTGTCTGTATATCAGCATTTCTGTGCTAAACAACCTTTTAATTGCCTACCCTCTAATTTTTCTTTGCCTGGAAACACTTGCAGGCACATATTTTAATTTAAGCTGCTCTGTTTGACTCCTCTGATCATCTGGGTTTTCATTGTCATTGCTTCACAATAATTTAATGTCATATATAATGGCATCAAATTGGGGAAAGCCCTAAAAGCTGCCAATCCAAAGTGATCTCAATGTTCCCGCGTACAAGCCTAGATAAGCTTGATTTGTTTGTGCCAACATTATTCATCACATTCTGTGTCTAACTGGGCCAGTGTTCTCTTGCTCTTGCATTTTCAAATCCTCTTTCAACATACACTGAAGCTTCTTAATCAGTGTGTTTTCTATACTACAGTTAACAAAATGGTTGAAAGTATGCATTTTGAGACCCCCCCCCAAAAAAAAGTATTATGATGATGCTTAGCACACTACTATCTAAACATTTTACAATACTGTTCTTTCTTTTTCTTCTTGTTAAACAAATTTCATTTTGTTTGCCGCTAGAAGAGGAGAGTTGGACCACATGTGCAATTCAACATTTGTTTTAGATTTTCACTTAATAATATTACAGAAAGCTAACTATCCTTAATGAAAACTTATTTGTGAGTCTACTCCAAAGCTGATCATATATGTCTTCTTGGGAGGAGAAGAGTTTTATTTTATAGCTAATTAAAAGTTTCTAAAGATGCTGTGGATTTTTTTTTTTTGGTGCAAATTAAAATTAATTAGAGTTATTAAGGAGCCATGAAAAGAAGGATTTGAGAAATAGTGAGAAATATTATTTAAACCCTAATGGAATTCAGTGAAACCCACAGGTCTATTACAGGCCCCTGATTTGCCAGGATCACTGCAGGGAATCTAACATTAATAAGCACACTGGTAATTAAATCATTTGTTACTTTGTCTGTAATGTTGTAATGTTTCACTGATACTCTGTCAGAGCTCTTTGTGCAGATCAGAGCTAATCAAAGGTAATCAATTTTCAGCATTTGAGAAATCTGTAAATGATTATACATTCATCAGATCATTTAGTGGAGTGCAAGGAAAGTGCAATGCAATTAATCTTCCTGCATGAGGAGGAATTACCACCACAGAATTCAACAGTTATAATTAATTTCATTGTCTTGCTGTGAATTTTGATTGCTTTTCTTTGGACTGTATAGTACAAATGATGATTCATTGCAAAGTATTTGCAAAGCAAACACACCAGTGTGCTATGCAAATTAAAGTAGCTGTATAACAGATAGGTTTCAAACTTCCTATTTACTCAGGGTTGTTGAGTACTAATTTGCCAAATAATAATTGCTTGTTAACTTTATACACTCTTCCCTTGAATATCGAGATTGGTAACCAACATAAATAGAAAGCACGTGCTATTTTGTATCTTATGGTATGTATGCAAAATACTAGTTAGTGCTTAAACTTATTTCCTTTACCCAATAACTTAATTTGGGCATTAAAAGATGGTTATTTACCTCTGAAATAATTTGCTACTTATTTTACTTACACAAAATAGATAGTAGTTAAATAAATTATGCATAGCAATTGTTTGTGTGTTGCTTTTTCCATTATCGTAACTATAAACTTTTAAAAGATTTTCACTTGAAATATTTGATTCTTAGAATATATTCATATCTAGAATGTTGCTTGTTTTAACAAATATTTAATTTTTGGTATACAGTAGGGTGTTGCTAAAACACATTCTCAATAATATACAAATTTTCTGCATAATACCTTTTCAGTTTCCAAATAGTCTGTTCACTGGGAACAAATCTGATTCAAAATGACCTAAAGGTTCATCTCACATTTTGTGATAAAGTGAAATGATTTTTTAAAATGAAACAGAGGTTCATAACAAACCATGAAAAAATGTGCACATCGTTAATATTTGCTGTTTGCAAATGACTTCAGTTCCTGTGGTATTTGATATGTGGAGCACCACATTTCTTATCACTCCGTGAGATCCAAGTCTCTGTTTTCCCCAAAATTAAACTCTATAAGTCTTGAAATCAGTTCTAATTCTTTCAATTCATACAGATCCATGAACATGAAACCCTATTTTAATATTTTTAATCAGGAAGTTGAACTGTGTGAATCCCAGTTGAAAACCAAGATGTTACTTTCCCCTCAAATACATTCTGTATGTGATATTACTGAGGACTTTGTTGAATGCACATGGAAGAATAAGTCATTTTTCTTGTATGTTAATTGTTTAATCTATGAATCAATTCAAATTAGTTCAAACCATTACTTGCTAAAACTAGAAGGGTTAATATGTCTTTTCTATTTTGGAAAAAACCACCACCACCAACAAAAAACTTGAATGAGCTAACTAATTTGACAAATTCCAAATCATGTGCAATTAAAATGAACATCTTCATTTAAAATTCATGGTAAGGTAAGTAATACTAAGAAATAGGTCAAGATAATACAAATGTAATAGTAAACTAATGGTATTTTTCTTAAATTATTAAATTGTCTGGAAATCCAAAGAAATAGTCAAATAACAAATGAGGATCCTAAGCCACTGTTTTGGTGTCATGATCAATAAAGCAACTATGGGAGAATTCTTTGATAACATCAAATCTTTCAGGCATTTAAAATATATGCCTAATGTGGAGATGCAATGCATGTCTCATTTAAGATTTAACAAAAGACAAATAGTATACAGCAAAAATTTCCTTGGTTCTTAACCTTAAATGCACCTACATTATCTATTTTTTCAGAGGAACTATTTCCCTTTGATGTATTTAAGTTGTTAGTATCTTCCCCTTTAATCATTATCCTCTGGGATCATAGCACTCCTATTTGTCAGTTCTCTCTAGTTTTCATGTTTGATATACCATGCTGATTTCAGGTATTGCAGCTGGTTCAAGCAATAGTATTATCTAAATATAATTCAGCTAATTTAAAATTATTTGAACTTCCAAGCTTAGAAAATCCACTTAGGAAAAATTAATCCTCTCAATTGATTCCTTCCATCATAATTTCCTAAGGCTAAATCTCCAAATATTAATCCATTTGGTCATTTTAACTAAATTTACTGATTAAATCATTTGTGAAGATATTCTCTTTGAGTTAATAGAGGAAATAGCTTTATAAACATGGTATAAAACAAGAGTGGAAGTAATTTAGATACATAATATGTTTTGTATGAGGATCATGGGTTTGGAGTAAAAAAAGACTTCATTCAAATCCTGGATTAACTTCTTTAAAGTGGTATGATATTGGGAAACTTTACTTATGTAAACTTTCTAAGTCTCATCTATAAAATGGGGATGATGATCTATTTCACAGCATGTGTTTTATTGCAAACGTGCATTAACATGATTGGCATGTTGTAGGCACTCAAAGAATAAAAGCTGTTATTATGATCCATGGAATGAAGTAAAGGAAATGTGTGAGATGATGGCGGAAATAGTGGAAGAAAGAGCTCTAATTTGTGGGTTTTATATATGAATGTATATCAGTTTTTCAATTATATTGTCCACTTAGTTACCAAAATCAGGCTAGCAAAAATAATGTTATTAATTAAAGAAATTTAAACACATGATTTGGGTTGGGACTAGAGATGTTATAGATTTCTCCATTCACTGTCTCCAAAAAGTTTTTCTTTTCTTTCTTTCTTTTTGCTGCGGGGCGGGGGGTACACCCATGGCACATAGAAGTATGGAAGTTCCCAGGCCACCGATTGAATCAGAGCCTCAGCTGTGACCTACACCACAACTGTGGCAATGCCGGATTCTTAACCCTTTACACCAAGCCAGGGATTGAGCCTGCGCCACTGCAGTGGCAAAACTGAATCCTTAACCTGCTGTGTTGCAGGGGGAACTCCCTCCAAAAAATTTCTCTTTTCTTTTTTATTAATACCTTTGACTTACTCTTAGCTTCTATTTTTTGTATGTTCATCAACTTAGGTCTCTTGCATATCTATTTTTAAAAAAGTTTATAGATCTCTTGAAATATTACCCTCTCCTTCATATGCATTGGGACAGACAAGTTTGAAGTGGTAGAAATAATTTGATAGTTTCTACTGGTCTGTCCAGCATTATTTTTTATCAGTAATAATTCAGAAAATTATTTATTAAATGTATCACTAATTTATTAAGCAAATTTTACTATTCTAAGTAGGATAGTAAAATCCAAGACACACAAAAACTTTTGGCTCATCAGAAGTCAATTTGAAAAATTTAGTAAGGGTCAATACCAAGTTGATCAAAAGGCAATCTAAATAATTTTTAAAATAAAAGTTTATTTTAAAGATAGTTTTTCATGGTATGGTTTCTCCCTAACTCTTAGGTCTTTACTCAATCTCTTCTAAAATTTTCTAGTTGAATATACATGAAAAATCTTTGTTAAGTGAAAAATAAACTCAGGGATAGTTTTATAAGACTGAAAAAATAGTTTTAGTTTGATTTTAGTAATTAAAAATCCAAAAAAAGTCCCTTATCTGTCATTTAATTAAAATTTGATGAAACGATGTTTTCCCCCACCGCAAGATTCAGGAAAACTTTTTATAACTCAGTAGTTATCTTTATCAATAAACAGATTTGATTACTATTTGCTCCCATTAGTAATTTCCATGATTCATCTAAGAAACAATTGCTTTTTCCTTTTTCTTATCTTTGTTTAATTCAGAAAGTCAGTCTGATTTAATTTTGTTGTACATCCAAATTGCTCTGAGGAATTACCAACTATAATAATAAAATACATTTGGAGAATGAACCATATATATTTTTGCCAGATTTTTGCAAGTGTTGTTTTGTTCTTTTAAAGCACTATCTTTGAAATTTTTCCTTGATATAAGATGGAGAGAAATATAAATAATCTATCTGACTTAAAGGATCTGAAGAGAAAAAAAAAGAAAAAAACGTGATAGGCTCTTGCAATATCATAAATTATATGAAACATGAAAAAAAAAAACATGCATACATAACACCTTTCCTGTCTGGCTTCATCTGTATTCATTTGTTGTCAAAACAGGTTTCCATATTTAACTTCTTTTTTTGATTATGCCTTTTCCTTTATTTCATGGAATGATATGTTATTATCTCTGAAGTGTAGATTTCTGCCAAGTTCTATGCACTTCAGTGTTAAGAGTATGGCCCACAACTCTGGGAATCTTTGTTGAAGCTGTAGAAATAAAATGAATAGTATAAAAGCTTGATGGCATCTGTGGATAGGAAACTCATTAAAGGCCCCAGCCCTCTGTTTTATTTCTAACCACATTTTCCCTGTGGGATTTCAATGTCTTGCAGGATGAAACCAGCAGGACTCATTACTTACAAAACAATGTTTAGAGTTCTTTCGTGGTGCTGGAATGCTTCTGCCAGTCAGGTAAAAAACCTAGGCCTTTATCCTTTTGGGGACAATGCCGGCCAGCTCACAAACTGCTTGGAAAAGTCATGCCTTTGAATGTAACTGCAGGTGTTGCTCCCCAAAGGCTGTTGGTTGGTACCCTCCTATGCAATGTACAATGGGATAATAGAAAATTCACTTTGGAATTCAAACAAAGTCTTAGAGAAATGGAAATAATAGGAACACAATTTTGAGACTTCCTTAGTTTTTCCCACGAACTATGGACCATGACTAATACCCTCAGGGCAAAAAACATCCCTTTGCCTTTAAGGGATGTATACAATTCAGTGTTTCAGATAAATAAGTTTCATGACCTCACCAGTTTTGTGACTTCCATTCATTTACTAGAAAATAAATTTAAGCAAGGAAGGAATGCCATGTTATGGATAGAACTTCAAGACTCTCAATTTAAAAAAAGATCAATGCATTTGAATATAAAGTAAAACAAAAAAATTTTATTTTTCCTTCTAAAAGAAATCATTGCTCTAACTAGGTTTCCTAAATCAAATTAGTATAGTTCTGGCTCAATTGCCTGTCTCTCTTTGGCATTATGGCTAGTGGCATTTTGGAAATATTCTTAGAACTTGTAAAATTCCTGCAAGAATAATAAGGACCTTGCTATTGTGGAATCAAAGAGATTCAATCACTTAAAGTAGTACTATAGGCTTGTCAAGTGGAATTGCTTTTACAGATTTGCTGAATAACTCATCCATAATGGCTGAAAATTTCAGCCATTTTGTTAAAACACCCAAGGCAGAAGAGATTAGTGTGCACCATAGAATAGCATATGTATAATCACGGAGAAGTTTAGACCACGTCTGCACCGTGAAGTACCAAGCTTCAGTCATTACATTATGGAAAACAATGTGAGCTATCTAAAAAAATGAAGTGTGGCTTACCCTTCCCTAGCTGATGAGGCTACGATAGAGTTTAAGCTTGGTAAAATGTATTTCTAAACAAAGTTGCTATCTTTACAGCTTATCTTTACGGATGAGAAGGTCACGTAGAATTTGACGGGAAAAAATTAAAAAAAAGAAACAGTTAAATGTGGCAACTATAGAGAAAAAGTTAAACAGTGAGAAAGTGCTAACCTTGTTGTTGAAGAATTGATATCAACTAGCTTCCTATTAATAATAGGATAAGCTGACCACAAACATCTGGGTTGATGAAATGAAACACTGTTGAACCCTTCCTCTTTAAACACATTTTTGACAATGGAGGCATGTATGTTTTTAATCTATGGGTAAGTTTCAACTTGCAAACTTCTGAAATTTATTTTCACAATTTTATCTTAATTCTGGAAAAGAATTACAAAATAAATTGCCATTTTTAAGGTTATCCCTCAAGGCTCTTATGCTTTGCATAAGCTATTGTGAAAGTAGGTCTGGGGAGGGGAGGGAAAGCCCATTTTTAAATGTCCAATTCACCTCTCATTTTCTATGCAGAACATATCATGAATACTAGATATTGTACAAAGTCTCAACCAAACATCGTAGAGAACAAATATTTTTTTCCCACTTATACTTTGAATTTTGAGTTTAGGGGTGTATTTATCTTGAGCTATATGTGGCATTCAATGGAATAAAAACATATAAAAGTTGTCTTTAATTTAAATTCTTCTGCTTATTACCTTGTAATAAGTAATAAAAAGGGAAAATATTCCCCAGGAAAGATGTTTAAATACTAATATGTAAACTATGATGTCACCTTGTAATTTGAATGAAATATTAATGGAAAGAAGAGCAGACGAATATCAGAATATATAATGAATAGAGTAAATGCAACAGAAGTGTGTTTTTTTTTCTATCAAAAGAGAAGTGGCAAGAAATTTAATAGATATAATTCAGTCTCTGTAAAATTAGTGCATTTGGAATGGGATATACAGAAATCATTTAGCTTCCCTGTTCCAAGAATCTTAAAGTCTATACATGTTCAGATTAAAAAATCTAAAAAATTGAGTCAGAAGGATGATAACTCCATCAACAATATCCTTTAGCTTTTACTGTTCACATAGCTCTTGCCAGAGGTCATGCTATAGGTCAGTTTTACTATCAGGAATCCAACTTTAATTCTAGCATAATTCTAGCACTCTTTCTATCACGCTCCTGCAGTCTTCAAAGCAAGGAAGGGATTAGAAAATTTCTGTGGCTACATAGAAAAGATCAGAAAAATTTTCTTGCCCACAAACCTATTTGAAAAAAAAAATCAACTAATTAACCCATCTAATGAGTCATTCAGTAGTAAAAGGAGGATTTATTTGCTATGTTCCAAATATGCCAGCATTCCTGCCTCTTCTTCCAAATGTTATTAAGTCCCTCTCCCAAGCTTTCCCATTTCAGTTAGATGTGCAGTGTTTTAGAGGAAGCCAATAAATAACTTCTCTTTCTCTCCTAAATTTAGGCTCAATTAAAAGCCTGCCATTTGGGATAGCTGTGTGGAGCTCAACAGGTCGGCTTTATTACTGGTAAATGGTGGTGTGGAGGGATAGTGGGGCTGCACTGTTCTGTTCTCAGAGTTGCCTGGGGTGGTTTAGTCCAGTAGTTGGGACAGTGTATAGTTGGTGGTGGGGGACCTGCAAGAGCGGTCCATGACTATGACCAGGGCATCATTCCAACAATATGGACCATAGACTCAGACCTGGGTTTGGTACCAGCACTGCCACCTACCAGAACTGTGAACTTGGCCTGTTGCTTGACCTCTCTGAGCCTCTTATTCTTGTTCTTGAAAATTGGAAAATGATACTGAGCTTTAGATTTGTTGTGAAGATTACATTAAGAACTGTATGGTAAGTGCATGACCTCCAGTAGGGGGATAACACATTTTAGTTGCTTTCCCCTTAATTTCTTACAGGTGAAAGATATCCTTGCTTAACAGCCTCAGCTTCAGTATCCTGATTCTACACCAGCCAGTGTGGGAGATAAGGGGAAAAGAGGTTTGCACCTCCCTACATGAGAATGTAATACTTCAGGGCCGGGCAATGATTGTCATATTCTATTCTGCTGCTGCTTTAGCACAAATATCTCATATACAAATAGTGACTATTCGCATAGCAACCCCATGAAGGGGAACTATGGCTATTCCCATTTCCACAGGTGATAAAGAGATGTATCAAAATTACAGAATTTACCTCAGGGAGGAGTGTCTCAGAGTTCAAGCTTCTGAGAACTCAAATTGAGATTCAAACTGTGTGCTCTTCTTCTAAAGCCTACATTAATGACTATATTAGACCTGGAATTGGAAAAATGCACACGCTTTTTGCCATGGTTTCTGTTATGACCAAGGACATGTATTTTCAGGTTAAGAGTAGAGTCCAAAATCTGTGAGGAAGCACAAAGCATATGTCAGAGAAGCCAAGTCTTAGATCTGAACCTCATTTTTCTGGATCAGAGTCACCACCTTCCACTGGGCAGTAACAATTCGTTTATACTGCAAAGTTAAGTCACTTCATCATTCTTATTCTCTTGGGAAATAATTCTGGTTTTGTACAGTCTACTATGAAGAACTCTGCCTTAATAATCAGTGGTTATGAAGAAGATGTGCCAGCTACTTCCCTGGCTTTCCTTTGTCAACAGGAGGCTGTCACCAATGCCCTTGAACCTGTATATGGAGAACAAAAATGAATGTGAGAACAATTTTTATATAACTGCTTCATTAAGTCTGATATTATTTTCTTTTTTTTTATTTCCCCAATACATTATTTTTTTTCTACTGTATAGCATGGTAACCCAGTTACACATACATGTATATATTCTTTTTTCTCCCATTATCATGCTCTATCATAATTGACTAGACATAGTTCCCAGTGCTACACAGCAGGATATCACTGCTAATCCATCCCAAAGGCAATAGTCTGCAACTATTAACTCCAAGCTCCCCATTTATCACACTCCCTCCCCCTCCGCCTTGGCAACCACAAGTCTATTCTTCAAGTCCATGATTTTCTTTTCTGTGGAAAGATTCATCTGTGCCATATATTAGATTCCAGATATAAGTGATATCATATGGTATTTGTCTTTCTCTTTCTGACTCACTTCACTCAGTATGAGAGTCTCTAGTTCCATCCATGTTTCTGCAAATGGCATTATTTTGTTCTTTTTTATGGCCAAGTAGTATTCCATCGTATATACACCATACCTTCCTAATCCAATCATCTGTCGGTGGACATTTGGGTTGTTTCTGTGTCTTGGCTATTGTGAATAGTGCTGCAATGAACATACTGATGTATGTGTCTCTTCAAGGAATGTTTTGTCCAGATATATGCCCAAGATTGGGACTGCTGGGTCATAGGGTAGTTCTGTGTATAGTTTTCTAAGGTACCTCCATACTGTTCGCCATAGTGGTTGTACCAGCTTACATTCCCACCAACAGTGCAGGAGGGTTCCCTTTTCTCCACACCCCCTCCAGCATTTGTTATTTGTAGACTTATTAATGATGGCCATTCTGGCTGGTGTGAGGTGGTAGCTCGTGGTAGTTTTGATTTGTTTTTCTTTAATAATCAGTGATGTTGAGCATTTTTTCATGTGCTTGTTGGCCATCCATAATGCTGATGTTATTTTTAAGCTTTATTTATTTTACTGTTTTATTATGTATTTATTATTTTAAAATTATTATTTTCAAACAGACATAATACTTGATTTTTTGGATACTTTGTTGTTGTTTTTTAGGCCACACTTATATCATATGGAAGTTCCCAGGCTAGGGGTTGAATCAGAGTTGCAGCTGCCTGTCTACACCACAGCCACTGCAACATGAGATCCCAGCTGCATCTGCAACCTACACCACTGCTCACGGCAATGCCAGATGCTTAACCCACTGAGTGAGGCCAGGGATCAAACACGTGTCCTCATGGATACCAGTAGGGTTTGTAAATTGCTGTGCCACATCGGGAACTCCCTACAAATGTCTTGAAAGTTTCCAAACTGTGCTCACAATGATATCATTTTATTACTTATTTTACTTTATTATTGTCCTTTTAGAGCTGCTCCCATGGCATATGGAAATTCTCAGGCTAGGGGTTGAATTGGAGCTACAGCTGCTGGTCTACACCATAGCCACACCAACATCTGTGACTTACACCACAGCTCATGGCAATGCTGGATCCTTAACCCACTGAGCAAGGCCAGGGCAAAACCTGTGTCTTCATGGATGCTAGTCAGATTTGTTTTGCCGTGATGGGAACTCCCCAAAATGATACAATATTAAAGGAAACTTAAAACCTCCGAATGCTTTTAGTAGACATTCATTCACTCATTTGTTCATTTATTCACTTATTCATTCAACAAATATATATTGTGCATCTTTCCAGGTGTGAGCCTTATTATAGGCACTGAGAAGCCCACAATTAAACAAGACAGACAAGAGGCCTGCTTTTGCAGAACCTATGCCTTTACAGAACCCATGCTCTAGAGGTAAAGCTGTTGATGTCCCCTTTTATCAGTCTTGATCACATTTAGGTAATGATTACTAAAAAAGAAATAGGATGTTTTATTTAATGACATGCACTGAGTATTTTAAAACTACGTGTATAAAAACACTAGTAATAAATAGTCTTTACTAGGTGAAAACTAGCCTGTTTTGATAGGTACATGTTTTAGCATAATTAGGTTCTGTCTCAGAAAACACTGAATGATGATAATTTAAATTAACAATATCATTTGCAAGTACATGTAAGGTAAATCAATGGATATCTAAATATATGAAGCTGGATTTCTAGAAACATATCAAACAGTGTCCAGAAAATATAGTATACAGCATGAAAACATCTAATGATCTATTTATCTATCTACATATGTAATATTTAATAAGTTTACTGTTTTTGATATAACTGAACAAACACTTTAATCACTTGTACTTTAGTAACAATGCTTTGAAGAGGAATGTACCTTGGAATTTTCCATGTTTTTATTTTTCTGTGGAAAGGCAGTATTGCACACTGCCTGAAGAAGGTGCTCATAGTTTTACTTCCCTTCTAAGACTCTTAGTTTTTCTATTTTAATCATTTCTTTTCCTATATTTCTGACATTTGAATTCATCATTCACGTCTGTGGCATGTTTTCATATTATCATTTAATATCGATGTCAGTACCAAACAGTAATAAGGGTGCAAACATCTGTTGTTTACTCTGAAATGATTAGCTTCCATATATAATAATAAAAATTTACCCTATTGCAATAACATTTTTAAAAACCTTGCAAACATTTTGAACTCTGGTGATACCTTTAAAAAGGCAATGGAAAATCAGCTATGTGAAGTTTGCCTTAATCCCAGTAAAATCTAGGATGAGTGGAAATAAAGTTCATTCCAAATAATACTCACATTAAGGAGAGTCTATTAAATATATTCATAGGCCTCTTTGGTGTCTAACTTTACTGAGCCTCAGAAACAATCCAACAGAAGTTGTAAAAATCACCTTGACTTCTGGTGAGAATGCCTATCATTTTACTGTCCTTTCCCAAGTTGGCTGGTTGTTTCTTTGGTGACATTTAGGGACAAGGCACAGTTGGTTAATAATACTGCTTTAAGCTGAAATAGAAACATCTGGAGGAATCACATGTCTTTGTCTGGCTAACTTTTATTTCTCCTTTGAAATTCTGCTCAGACATTATTTTCTACAGCAAGCCTTCCCTAACTAGGTTAGGCTAAATGTTCCTCTTTGAAACTCACAGCACTTAGTGGCTATCCCTAACTCAGATCTCATCAGAGGATTATTGATTCATCTCATATGTGAAAATCTCCCCTATTAGACTGTAAGCAGAGACCTAGCCTTATTCATCTTGGTATCACTGGTACCCAAATATAACATACATTGCCTGATTATGGATAAGCAGCCAAAAGTTGGATAAAAATGACAAGAACAGTGTATCAGGAAGAGTGCTAGGTAGGCTCAGGATAAGCAAGATATTTCTCTCAAGATATAATCATCTAATAATTTAGATGAAAATAAATACTGCCTTAAGAGTACATGTAAGTAGCAATGGGGAGCAGAAAGGGGAAATTAATCAGTTCTAGAGAAAATGCCAAGGAAGTCTTTTGGAAGAGGGAATGTGGGGACTAAGTATTGAAATATGTCCAGGTTCTCACTGATTCATTGGTTATGTCAAGAGTAAGAGAGCAGGGCTACTTTGGGAAACCGCAGAGTTTAATATGTTTTTTGAATTTAGGATTATAAGGGTGGAAAATGGTGCTGAAAAAGTAGATGGAAGTTATAACAGGATGGGTGTAATTTGAAATGCCAAGTATTGAAAGATTTTAAGCAGAGGAGTGATACAGTAAGATTTAAATTTGAGAGTGATAACTATGGTAGTGTGATGGAGGGGCGAATTATCGTGAGCACAGAAAACAAGGAACAGTGAGGGGGGTTTATAATAAGCTGGAAGTAAGGTATGGGAATTAGAGCTAGATTAGAGATATATTGGAAAGGTAAAATCAAGAGGTCTTGGTGAATTAAAGATGTATCTGGCAAGGTGAATTGAGTTTTCTGAATTGGGCCATTGGGTGTATAGAAAGTGGCTTTCACCGAGAAAAGTAGTATATGAGGATAAGGGTGTGAGACCAGTTTTGGACAAGGTGTGTTTGAGGAGCCCAGGTGACAAGAAAGAGTTCCTATAGATATTAAGGTATGTAGGTCAGGAGTTTAAGGGCAAGGTCCTCAGTAATGATACAGATTTGGAATTTTTCATGTTGATTGAAGCTGTGGGTCTTATAGTGGACACTGATATTTTGTACACTGATCCTCTGGGATCCCTTTAGCATTTCCTATTTTCTAGCCAGCATCCGCACCCTAGCTTCTATATGGTCTTGTATCTAGTGACCTGTATCTGTGAAGCGGTGCCCTCAGTAACTGGGGCTATTTTGTCTGCAGGCTCAGAGAACTGGAAGTGTTTAATTGTTTTAGGACCAAGGGGAGTCCTTAGCCAATGATCAGGTGGTAAAGGAGTACAAAAGCCCAGCTCTCTTAACTCCAGTTGGGGCAAACTCTGAGATGTAATTTGCCCTCCAAGTTTTTGCCCTCAATTGCACCTTTGCTTGGTTTAATCTCATTTCCCTTCCTGCTTCCCCACTCTCTTACTGATCTCCCTGGGAAGCATTTCTTTAATGAATCACTTGTGCACAAATTCTCATCTCAAGGTCTTTTTCTGTGTATGAATACCTAAGCCATATTGTGAACAAGGCCACTGAAATAGAGTATTTAAAGTGAAAAGGGAAACTATCTAGGACAGGAAGTCCAGGAAGTATCACCAGATTAGAGGTATGCTGGGGGATCCACTACCTTGAATCCCAGGATTATGGGTAGAGCCATCTTTGGGGTTGAAAATCCTCCTCTTAGACCAGGTGGTTTCCTCACCCCTTGCTCTCTTTCTGGCAGGACAAATTCCTGCTGTTATGAAATATAAAGAGGGAAAGGATTGTCTTATGAAGCATCACAATGACATTGTTAGCAAGGATGCTGATAAGCATATCTTGGCCACAAAGGAAAATGAGCCTGAGCTACGGCCAAGTGAATATTGCTTTTTTTTTTTTTTTTTTTTTTTTTTTTTGTCTTTTTGCTATTTCTTGGGCCGCCCCTGCGGCATATGGAGGTTCCCAGGCTAGGGGTCGAATCGGAGCCATAGCCACCGGCCTACGTCAGAGCCACAGCAACATGGGATCCGAGCCGCGTCTGCAACCTACACCACAGCTCACGGCAACGCCGGATCGTTAACCCACTGAGCAAGGGCAGGGACCGAACCCGCAACCTCATGATTCCTAGTCAGATTCATTAACCACTGCGCCACAACGGGAACTCCCCAAGTGAATATTGTTGATTTTTATTAGGGAAGAATGGAAAATGTACTATTTCACATATGGGAAGGAGCAGTTATTTTTCCTCTTACATTCAGTATTATGTGGTGACATCTTTCTATGCAAATAAATATTGATGTACACAATTTTAAATGATCATATATGAATTATGATTAAATACATGTCTTATTGGTGTATAGTATACCTTGGTATCCATTCTCTCATTATGAATGATGTGATGAACAACCTAGGACACATATCTTTTATATATATTTGAGTATCTTCTCACGGAAAATTTCTTCAAGTGGAATTTGTTGCTTTAAGGGTAAATGTGTTGTATATTTTGACATGGGTAGTTATATGAATTTTTAAATTAATTGGTAAACCATATTCATTGTATTTATAACTTTTTTCTCATGATTTGATATCTCTATTATAAGCCCCCCTTATCACTTAATAACATAAAATGCTGTCTAGTCAATTCCAGGTTAAATCAGTTCAATAAACTAACCTGGTATGTGTTAATGCACATTAAAAATTCAGCCATCAGGAGGTTTAAATTTTCTCTCTGGTTCTCTCTCACTATATCCTCCATGGGGTCAGTTCCAAGGTTTGGAGGCCTTGTGCAACTGCCACCAAGGTTGGGGAGGGAATGATTACTCCCTGCTCCAGCTCTGGATTTGTTCTGGACTGGCATTTTCCCCAGGTATTACTTATCAAGCCTGTCTCTTGTCACAGAGTCCAATGTTTCCTCAAAGATGATTAATCTGTGGTTTTAATGGAACTTTGCTTGGATTTTTGGGTCAAGTGATTATTTTCAAGAGGTAGCTCTGTTTTCCTCAGGTTTCTGGTTGGAACAGTAACCATCTCTCATCCTGGCCATTTGACCCCCAATCCCCCACAGGCTCTCTCAGCCAATCCTCACATTTCATTTGGCACATAGGAACTTTGGATTTTCTTCCATACCAATTAGCGGACACGAACAACTGTAGGAAAACTAGGAACACTAAGAAATTCCCACTTATAGGTATTTTTCCTTAACCTTTACAAGAAAAGAGGTAATTTACCAGGAAATTCTGAAGAGAATGAATTGGAACTTGGGAAGAGTATTTAAGTATTAAAAGAAAAGTTGAGGACAAAAAGAAGACTGTGAAGAAGAAATGTCAAGCAATACTAAAAGTGCAATACAAGTTTCAGACCATACATTTCAAGTGGAAAAAACTTGGCAATTATGTGACATTTTCTCCATCATTGCTTAGTGATAGCAAGGAGTTGAAGACTGGGAGAAATGGAGGGATGTGAGACTGGAAGACTGAGGATGTCAACAGATTATGGGATTAAAACAGTAAATGAGCTGGACCACTGGCTGGTGTGGTCAGAAGAGAAGGTGGTGAATTTTTATAGTTTCAGGGTGGAAAGTTTTTGGATGATGAACCTTTTTTGTTTGTTGTTGTTTGTTTGTTTGTTGTGGGAAGGTTGGAGTAGAATAGTGAAGTCCATTAAATTGAGGAAGTCAAGTTACTCTGAGACCAGGGTTTTGTTGGCAACTGAAGGTAGTTAGAATGAAGTTTGAATCAGAGGTGATTACGAAGAAAAAAAGCCAGCTTCAGTAGTGTTCAAAAACATGTAGAGAAGTGATTGGGAGTTTAATGGAATGAAATAACGACACTGTGAGTAACAATAGCAAGGAGGAGTAAAACATATTCAAGAGTTTCTGTTGTGGCTCAGCAGAAATGAATCTGACTAGTATCCACGTGGATGCAGGTTTGATCCCTGGCCTCTCTCAGTGGGTTAAGAATATGGTGTTGCCATGAGCTGTGGTGAAGGCTACAGATGCGGCTCAGATCTGGTGTTGCTGTGGCTGTGGAATAGGCCAGCAGCTACTGCTCTAATTTGGCTCCTAGCCTGGGAACCTCCATATTCTTCAGGGTGGCCCTAAAAAACAAAAACAACAACAAAAAAAGCATTATATCCTAGACGGCAAAACCCTGAAAGGGAGAAAGATTTGATATGAGGGAGGAAGGTAATGGTCTGGAAATAAAACCAGGTGATTTTAATAATAATTAATCCCTCCATTCCACTTCCCCAACCCCAGACATATAGAAGGGTCAGAAGAGCTATTCTCAGTGGGGAGTCAGATTTCTTTTCAGAGGTAAAGGGTGATTATTTGGCAGCTGAATCAGAGAGCAGGAAGAGCATAGTGACAGGAAAAGTGAGAATATAGAAAAGAATGAAGGACTAGTAGGGCTTGCATTTCGGATGATAGGCAAAGCAGACGTGATTGGGAAAGAATATAGTAGACTGTTATTAATGTCCTGAAGAGAACTTATGTGCACAGATATTTGCTGTTGCTGGCTGGGGTCTCACGAGTTAGGGGCCTCTTCACTTACTCTCTGTGTCCTCATCAGTGGCAGGTAACTCAGGTTGAGGTTCCAAACAGAACGTTGATTAAAATACATTTAGAGGATTAAATCCAGAGTAGGATGTTGGGGGGCAAGTATGGATATACTTAGTGTGTCAAATAAAAGCAGAATTCATTTGTGGAATGAAGTGGTTGAAGTTCTAATGTAAACTTGGGCAACACCTCGCCAAAAGTTGAGCTTCTTGGGCTGTAATGGTATAATTCACAAAAATATCTTAAAGACTTTGAAAGTCATCTTTCCCAAAGCAGATGCTACTAGCAGCCAAAGATGTCTATTTTATCTAGAATCTGAGGATTGTAAGATAGGGTGAGGTGAACATCCTGCAAAAGTCACAGCTATCTTGACTCACTCTGTTCAGATTCTGTCATCCTTAATTCTTGCTTTTTAGTAATAAAAAAATTGAACCCTGGATGTCTTTAGGAAAAGAACAGGAAAAACGACATAGACTAATTAAAAGTAATGAGAACATGCCTGTTATTTTCTTGCTATCATTACAAGATCTCTGAGAGAGTGGCAATAGTATCAGGCAAGAATAGGTACTATTACATGTTATGGTCCTATCCTAGGAGGGCACAGCTAAAGATGTCACACTCAAGTTGGGTCTTGGCTTTGCATTTCTGTTCTATCTTTAATCAGTCATTTCCTGTTTGGTGTACGTTAACAGTTCCTTCAGTGGATTTTTTTTTTTTTCTTCCCTCTGAGTCATCTTACTTGATAATGTCAGCCATGGGCTCACTGGCACATGTTGTATTGTCAATCTGTGATTCTCACTTTGGGCCATTTCTGTTGCTTGTGTCTCTTCTACTTGCAATTTCCCTTTGGTTGCCTTCCCCTATTTTAGGAGAACTCAATCCACGTGCAGAGAAATATTATAGGTTAATCTCAGCAGGATGTGTGAGAAAGAGACCTTGGAAACAGGATGAAACTTGGAGTGTCATAATTCTATTTGCAGAGACTTGATCCTTGCTTACATGGACCGATCACAGTTGCTGAAAAAAAATAACTCTGTGATATTTTCATGGATTCAGCCATATGGCACCGCCCTACCTGAACCATCATTCTGTTTTCCCTTGCAGACACTGAGGAATGCAATATGGACATCCCGTCTGACTGCACAGTATACAAACTCTTTACCTAATGTCGCAGATGGGTTTCGTATATCCAAAGGGCTGTTTATTAATGTGGATATTTTTTCTCTCGCTTATTTACATATTGCTCAGAAGCCTGCCTACAACATGGAAATGATTTGCATGCATCTCATTTCTTAGGAGTAAAGCACACTCCTACACAATAGGGCGTATCATTTCACAGAGAGACAAGTCATTTTGGGGTCTCCATTTCCATGTTTTGTGGGGGCAGTGCCATAAAAGCACTCTCTCCACAAATCACTTTCTGTAATTTATTTGGAGTTTTGAGCAAATATAAAGAGGTTCTTAAACGCTTGGAAAAAGTAAAGTATGATTATATTAAGGACCCTGGGGAGTTTGGTAGAAGTGTAGGCTGTGGAATAAGGCTGACTAAAGAAATATTCCTGGCTTTACTAGTTACCACCTGTGCAGCCTTAGAAAATATTTAATCTATACCAAGCTGGTTCCTCATCTATAACGCAGGAAAAATAACATATATCATGTAAAGTTGTAAGGATTGGACACTATGTGTGTACAATTAAAAGTGGTGGTGTAAATGGCATTTGCTAAAAATAGTGTCAGTAATTATTTAGGGATTATTTTTATCTGTGTTTTCTCAGGACAAGGATATTGATATTTTCAGGAAGTAAAGATAATTATCTGTCTTTACCCCATAAGAGTTCTTGAAATGTATATTCCCAGTTCCTGTGGAAGTGCCTGGCAAGTAGTAGATGCTCAATCCACATTTGTTTAATTAACTATAAAATTGTTTCATTCATATGAAAAACATTGAATATGCCTAAATAGGCATTCATATTTAGGGAGATGAAATCAAAATTTTATAGACAATCACTGGATAATTTTCTGGCAGGAAAAGATGTAAAATATGAAAAGAGATGTAAATTTTTTTCACTCTTTACTTGCCTCAAACTCGTGGTTTAGAAGGAGAAACCTGACACTTGGAGAACAAAAGAATAGAAACATTGTGCCATGAATTTCTTCGTTTTTATATACTGCCTTGCTTTAAGAGAATGCTAGCCTGCATGAGAACAGGGATGGTGTCTGTTTTATTTTCTGCCAAAAATCTGCCTATTGCCTAAAACTGTGGTTGCTCAATAGTTATTGAATAGATTTTTATCTCTTTGTAATCTAATATGTGGAGAAAAATTCATAATAACACGTCTTTCTTCTTCACCCCAAGAATTATGAAGCTCCACTTCTTTACATTCAGGATTTTTTAAAAATTCTTGTATTTATTTTTAATTTTAACAAAACATTTTTTCCTTCACTATCAATTTCTTTTTCTGTTACCTGGTTAAATGGTTATCTAAATAATTTACCCTGCATACCTAACTTTGTTTCAGTCAAAATTCTTAAATGTGGCTATCCACAGCAATGAAATTAATTTTTTACAGCAATGAAATTATTATTTTTTTAAGTATGTATAGACTGTCATGGTTTTCATGTGTTTCTGTTTGTAGCAGATCTTAGCAGAGCAAAAACAAAATGTATATTAATTATTTTCTAGGGATTTAATTTTTTGGTTCTATCAGATAAAACTTCCAGATGGATTGCAGATCATAGAATCACATTTTCCTGCTATCTTATGGCACATTGAAACACTTGATTTGCAAGCTGGAACACAGTGATCTGACCATGTAACTGTCAACAGCGTAACCTGGTATACACCTTATGCCTGGATCCTCTAATGTGCACATTTTTGACACATTTAGAAAGTCCACAGTCTGAATCCTTCAATTCATGTTCACTTAGGAGTTAGTGAAGTTTTAAATTATACCAATCCTAAGAGGAGTTGAATGAGAATCAGTAAGCCAAACCATAGATTATTTCCAAAGCCAAGCTTCTGTTGGAACTAGTGTAAGGGTCAAGGTCATTGAATTTCTTGTTCTTCTTAAAGTAAGTTTCCTGATATAGGAATATAGGTATAGCTGGCCACAAAATGAGATGTCACATACCCTAGGAGGGACTTAGCAATGGAGCAGAAAGATGGATACTAGGTCCCCCAGCCTGGGTTTTGGTTGCATCACCTTGGGTGAGCCTTTTAAACTTGGGGCCAAACTGATTCCTTATAGAAAGAAGGAAGGATTTCAATAAGATAATTTTGAGATCCTTTATATCTCTAAAACTTTGATGATCTATAAACTAAGTAGGTCAATCCTAAATTATTGAAAAAAATCAATACATAGTATGTGAAACGAAGCAGATATTTCTCTATCACAATAAGCCCTTTAAATAATAGCAAAGATCCTTAGCCTTACTTATATTTATATGACAAAATACCCTATCAGTGACAGCCCCTGTCCTCGAGGGTATCATTCATCAGCAATATATTTTGAAGCATTTGAGGGGTTCAAAAGATCACTCAGAATTTGTTTCTTACATGTGGAGGAAAAATGAATTCTGTCAAAAATAGGATCCAAGGTCTGTGTTACTATGCTCTGGAAAATATTAAACATTTAAAAAAACCAGCAATAGCAAATGCAACAGTAATTTATGGATCATGACAGAGCTTAGGCATGTGTGTGGCTTATCTCTATATTCCAACATGTTGACAACAGAGCAATAATGATGTTTAATTCAAACAATCTTTTTATGGCAGGCAGTATGTGAGAAATATTTTTGATATATTCATCGTGTTTTTGTGTTTCAGGATCATCTTGCAAAAGCAGGCTTGAATCCTTCCTAAATGCGTGGTCCTTCGATTTGAACTGATAGAATATTATGACTTCCTTTGTCTTCTGTTTTGTGATTTTGCCAGTAGTTGAAACAAGGAGAACAATAGAGTGTGCATGAATAGAATTGAGCATTACGGAAGGTGTAAAGATACTGAAAGCTGACAAAAAAGGAACGCTAATGAACCAAAAAAAAAAAAAAAAAGATTTAATTTCTTGAGTTAGGGATTTCTATATCTACATTTCTGCATCTTTTGTTGTCTTTAAAAAAGGACAAATAGTTTATTCAAAGGGAATTAATTCATTTACAAGTAACTATATATCGTTTATTTCAACCTAAATAGGATTTATGTAATATACCTTAAAAGACAAAGATAAAATGATACTAGTCTTTGTGGGGAAGAGGCCTCACATAAAAATAATGGGACCTCAAATACATGTGTTAAAATTGTTTATTGATTTATTTATACACACTTTATGTGTAATATGATTCTTACTCTAATTCTTATCATCAGAGACCTTCAGTAAAAAGTCAGTTGCTACATCAAAATGATCTTTCATGGTATAAAGCAGTTTTTTCTAAAAATCCAGGCACTGTAGTTTATGGGGACTTTAAGTTTGTCTTAAAAGCTTTCCTCAAAAACCTTTGTTCAGGAATTCCCTTCTAGCTCAGTGGATCAAAAAATCCATGTTGGAGTTCCTGTCATGGCTCAGTGGTTAACGAATTCGACTAGGAACCATAAGGTTGCAGGTTCGATCCCTGGCCTCGCTCAGTGGGTTAAGGATCCAGCATTGCCCTGAGCTGTGGTGTAGGTCTCGGACGCGGCTTGGATCCCACGTTGCTGTGGCTCTGGCGGAGGCCGGTGGCTACAGCTCTGATTAGACCTCTAGCCTGTGAACCTCCATATGCCTTTTCTAAGAGAAAAACAAAACAAAACAACAACAACAAAAAAATTCATGTCGTTATTGCTGTGGCTCTGGTTATGGATGTGGTCTAAGTTTCATCTCTGGCATGGGAACTTCTGCATGGCACAGGCGAGGCCTGAAAACACAACAAAACAAAATAACCCATAAAGCCTTTGTTCATCGTCCTTCAAGTTCCTTCAGAAAATGTTGCCTCTGTTCTGTCAGCTGAGAATATATCATCTCTCCCTTGACCTCTCAAATGATAGACTTCTTTCTTGAGAATTAACACTCCAGAATCTTCTCCCTCCTCTGTTACTTTGGATATTTTAGTGTTTACTAAAGTGTAAATAGATGTAGCTCTAGAGTAATTGGCACTTTCTAATGCTACATTTCATAGGAATGGGATCATTAACCGGTGGGTTTACCTGACTCCCACCCTCACTCCCTCTTTACTCTCAACCTTAAACTTATCCTGCTAATAAAAATCCTCATTTGGTTACTTTGAATTTTCATGTTTGTTGAAAAATAGTTTCTTTCTTTCCAAAAACTATTTTGTGGGGAAACCATCTTGTTTTTCCATAGTCTCTGTGGCCCTTTGGTTTGTACTTAGATATTACTTTGTGTTAATGACACTAGATCTCACGGTTAATGAGTCCTAGGTAAGAGCACTTCAGTCATTTGTTTCTGGGCACAGTGGGTCAACTGACTTCACCTCCCAGATAGGACCATGCCTCCCCACCCTCCTATGTGTGAGATCTGTGGGTGCTTCCAAGGCAGGCAAGTGGCCTTGGAATTGTGACCCCAGCTTTTGCCTCTGCTTCTCTCTACTCCAGCTGCTTTTTTTTTTTTTTTTTTTAATCCTAGTCTGCCTGCAGGTCCCCCTGGCTTTGTATGAGAATGACAGATCTGTTCCTCTACTGCTATATTCCACAGTATATCAGAGGCCTTTTGGCATGGTTTCTAGTTGTTTCCACTTCTTTGATAGTAAAGTGTCTTTCCATCTAGCAAGAAAATACCTTCCCTTTTAGCATCCAGATAGGTGGTGGAGGTAGTCCCATGGCAATGAGACCAGATCCTGAGTGACACTGAGTTTGTAGCTTCACTGAACCAAAGCTCTGATTCTGGAACTTGGTCCCTTGTATGGAGCGCTTGGATTTGCTTGACAAAGCCAGTTTTGAACATTACTATGATGCTTCTCTTAGGTATTCTCTTAGGAGACCCTTTGTTTCTCTTTATGGTCTGGCTCCTATTTTCACTTCCTTTTAGTCTATAAGACATATTAGTATATGTTTGGACTCTTATTGAAGACCAGGTTCAAATTCTTCCCCACAATGTTCATGCATGGCATGTGAATCAGAGGATGTGGCTGTTGACCTCTGCTTAAGTTTCTGTAAGCAGATAAGGAGGCTTTGTCTTACCAGTGTCAGCTCTGGCCTAAATAAATCATGTTACACCACACTTTTTCATTTGGTCAGACTAATTTATTTATTCAGAGTACAACAGAGAGAAAGATCTCTCTTTTCACTGCTAGTCTAAATATTACATTAACCAAGCTGCTTGATTTGTTATTGGCTTGGGGAGAGAAAATGGCAAAGCATATGGGGGTACTTATTGCTATGTTTTTTATTATATAGTATTAGTTGCACATTTTAGACCAACAGATAAGAATGAGGTGAGTAGAACTCTCCTATATGGCTAAAGTCAGATGAAAAAAATGGGGAGAAACATGAGCATAAGTTTAGAAATAGAAAAATTCAGACCCACGGATTTTGTGAGTAGAATTTTGAGGTACTCTGAAGTGAAAGACAGACCTAAGAAATTCAGAAAAGAACCGTAAAATAGGAGTTCCCGTCATGGTGCAGTGGTTAACGAATTTGACTAGGAACCATAAGGTTGCGGGTTCGATCCCTGGCCTTGCTCAGTGGGTTGAGGATCCAGCTTTGCTGTGAGCTGTGATGTAGGTCGCAGACGCAGCTTGGATCTCGTGTTGCTGTGGCTGTGGTGTAGGCCGGCGGCTACAGTTCTGATTAGACCCCTAGCCTGGGAACCTCCATATGCCGTGGGAGCGGCCCTAGAAAAGGCAAAAAGACCAAAAAAAAAAAAAAAAAAAAGAGCTGTGAAATAAAGTAAAATAAAGGAATGGTTTTATGTCAAGAGGTGAGTCCTGAGGAAGAAAAGGGTGACACTAGTTCTTAGACACTGAGGAGGGATCTTAGATATTTGGATAAAATGAGAGATTCCAGAGCATAAAATATGTGTACAAGTCTTCTGGATACATTACACAAATTTTCTTATTAATCTCCTACAAAATGTCTGTGAATTAATGGCTTGTCTTTATAAAAATTTTATATGATATGAAAGTATTTATTTTAGGAGTTCCCACTGTGGCATAAGGAGATCAGCAGCATCTCTGCAGTGCTGGGACACAGGTTTGATCCCGGGCCCTGCACAGTGGGTTAAAGGATGTGGTGTTACCACAGCTGGAGTGTAGGTCACAACTACAGCTTAGATCTGATACCTGGCCTGGGGTCTCCATATGCCACATGGTGGGCAAAGATAAATAAATAAATAAAAGTGTTCATTTTAAATAACCTTCAGTGAATTTAGGGATTTATACCCTAGAATTAAATGTTGGTAAGTACAGTTAGAAGGTAATAATGACAACCCCAAACTAGGAATATGAACTTTTAAGGCTTTAATTTGCTTAACCAAAGGTTACCAAGCCCAGAATATATTTCTTTAAAAATGATTTCTTTTTTTGGGTTTCAAATCTAGTAATGTCATTGTTATGTGTATACGCAATATATACATACACAATTAATGCCAGGGAACAATGCCATTAATAACTAAACATTCTTACATCAGTATCAATAGAAATTTCAAAGAATAATGTTGTTTTATAACAGTCCTTAATTGGTGAGTTACTTTGCAGCTTGTTTGGAAGACAAAAGTCTTGAGTGATGCTGGGTGTTTAGTGGTGTGTGTCTCTAATATTTATCCTAGTATGATTGCATTGGTGTTTCTAACTGAGGATCACAGTGGTGGGAGAACTGCTCAAATTGTGTTATAAAAATTAATGTAGACTTATTCATTCTCCTAGAAATTTGTATCTTATTATTTCTCTAATATGAAAGCCCCACATCACACTGATAGGGCAAGAAAGCTGTATCCTGTTTATGTTCTGCCTCAGAGTAGGCATAGATATTAGTACTTGGAATATACTAGTTTTGCTTATAAATTCAGTTAATTCAATGAATAGAACTTTAAGGTCTCCTCCAGTTCCTACTGTATGATTCTTTTTAAAAAATTTTATATTGGAGTATAGTTGATTTTTAATGTTGTATTAGTTTTAGGTACACAGTAAGGTGATTCAGTTATACATATACATATATCCATTCTTTTCAGATTATTTTCCCGTATATGATATTTTAGAATATTTCATAGAGTTCCCTGTGCTAGACAGTAGATCTTTGTTGATTATCTAGTTTATATTATAGTAGTATATATATGTTAATCCCAAATTCCTCAAATGTCCCTCACTCCTTGTCTTTCTTCTTGGTAAGCATAAGTTTATTTTCAAGGTCTTGAGTCTGTTTCTTATTGTAAATGAGTTCGTCTTTATCTTTTTTTTAGATTCTACATCTAAGTGATTTTATGATATTTGTCTTTGCCCTACTTCACTTAGTATGATAATCTCTAGGTCCATCCATGTGGCTATAAATAGTATTATTTCATTCTCTTTTATGGCTGAGTAATATTCCATTGTGTATATGTACCACATCTTCTTTTTTAAAATTTATCTTTATTGGAGTATAGGTAATTTATAATGTTATATTAGTTTCAGGTGTACAGCAAAGTGAATCAGTCATACGTATAAAAACATCCATTCTTCTTTTCCATATGAATTATTACAAACTATTGAATAGTTTTTCCTGTGCTATTCAGTAGATTCTCATTAACCATATATTTAATACAGTAGTATGTATATGTTATTTCCACCTCCCAATTCTTCCCTCCTGCAATGGTTTCCCCTATGGTAACCATAATATTAGTTTTGAAATCTGTGAGTTTGTTTCTGTTTTTTGTTTGTTTTTGTTTTTGTTTTGGTTTTTGGCTTTTTGCCCTTTCTTGGGCCGCTCCCGCAGCATATGGGAGGTTCCCAGGCTAGGGGTCTAATCGAAGCTGTAGCTGCCAGCCTACACCAGAGCCACAGCAACGCGGGATCCGAGCCGCTTCTGCGACCTACACCACAGCTCAGGCAACGCTGGATCATTAACCCACTGAGCAAGGGCAGAGATCTAACCTGCAACCTTATGGTTCCTAGTCGGATTCGTTAACCACTGTGCCATGACGGGAACTCCCTGTTTCTGTTTTTTAAATTAATTCTTTTGTATCATTTTTATTAGATTCCGCATATAAGTGATATCATATGATATTTGTCTTTGTCTGATTTACTTTACTTAATATGACAATCTCTAGATCCACCTATGTTATTTCATTCTTTTTATGGCTGAATAATATTACATTGTGTATATATACCACATCTTCTTTATCATTACTCTGTTGATAGACATGTAAGTTGCTCCCATGTCTTGGCTATTATAAGTAGTGCTGCAGTGAATATTGGACTGAATGTATATTTTCAAGTTATGGTTTTCTCTGGATATATGCCCAGGAGTGGGATTGCTGGATCATATGGTAGTTCTATTTTTGTTTTTTAAGCACCTCCATGCTGTCCTTCATAGTGGTTGTACCAATTTACATTCCCACCAACAGTGTAGGAGGGTTTTCTTTTCTCTACACCCTCTTGATCATTTTTTTTTTTTTGTAGACTTTTTTGATGATGGCCATTCTGGTTGGTATGAGGTGGTACCTCATTGTAGTTTTGATTTGCATTTCTCTAATAATTAATGATGTTGAACATCTTTTCATGTGTTTTTTGGCCATTTGTATTACAACCTTGAATAATTCTGAACTCTTAGAAACTTTTTCTCAATACAAATCCATGTAACTGAGCATGTGTCAGGGACTGACTGTATAACTAGGAATTTTCCATGTTGGCTTCCAGATAAATTACAAGTTATTAAAGGGCAAATAATAAATGTGCTAATTTGAAACATATTTATATGTAGAACGAGTATATATAAATAATGCATATATATATATATACATATTCACATGCACGCGGGTGCACTCACACACACACACACACACACGCGCGCGCGCGCGCATTTCCAAACAAGTCACCAAAGCCGTAGTATTAGATTTTAAACCAACAATATTTTTTTTCAGAAAGAAGTATTTTAATTCTGACATCATTTAGCATTGCTGGCACATGATGGTAATAGAAGAGAATTGAGTTTTAGTTGCTTTTGCTGCTGTTTTACAATTCCCCACAGACAACACACCTCTTTGTATCTGAAGCTCACCTTTCCTATCCCTACATTGTAGCAGTGATAATGAGCATTCTTGACTAGCTCCCGATGAAAGGAAATTGTCTTTAATATTTCCGTTTTAAGTTTCTCATAGCTATTTTGTAAATAACACATTACCAATGAGGTTTCCTTCTAAGTTATTAATTTTTAAATCAGAAGTGAATGCTGGATTTAATGAAATAATTTTCTGTATCTTTCATGATGATTATATGGTTTTTATCCTCCAACTTGTAAATTCTACATTAATAGTTTCCCAGAGATTGATGTATTCTTGGATTCTGGTGATAAATCCTACTTCATAATGTATTATTCTTTTATATAATGCTTTTAGTAATTTGCTAGTACTTTGTTTATAAACATTTGTGAACAGTATAGATCTAGCAGTTGTCTCTTTTGTGTTTACCCTTTTTAATTTTGATACTGAAGTCACAGCATCTCATTGAATGAGTCTGCAAGGTTAATATATTTTTTGGTATTCTGTAAGAATTTGTGCAGCATAGCAATAGTCTGTTCCTTGAAGACTTAATCCCCTTTTTTTACGAGTATGTTATGTATTTTGTTATCTCCTGGCTCACTCCCAGAATTAAATTTGTAATATTGCAATAGTAACCATATTCTGACTTAAAAACTGTGTTATCCTCCTCAATCTCTCCCAGAAACATTACTTACATTATTTTATAGTTATCCATTGTTTCCTCTAATAGCCGCATTTCATTTAGTGTGGATTTAGTTCTTTTCTGTGTTGACTGTGTCGAATTTATTTTCTCTCTTGCTGGTGGTTTTCCTCAAATATCTGCCAATTCTTGGTTATCTCTTTTCATGTGTAAATGAGGTTCTAGGTTGAACAGTGTTGGTATCTGAAATAGAGTTTCAAGATTCTGTAGACAGCTGAAAGTTGCTAATGGAAATTGAAAGCCTTTCTCATCGCTTCACACTTTTCATTCCCCAGCCATGAGAACAAACAGGCCCTAGGACAGTTATAGGGAAGATTAAGGGGATAAGAAATGACCCCGAAGATGAGTTCTTTTCCAATAAGTTCTTGGGTCCTTCATGCAAATAAACTGTTGACAGGTCTATCAGGGGTGTTTCTAAATGCAAATTTTTTTCTCAGCCATACAGGGTAATCAGTTTAGTTTGGAATCAGATGAAAGGATAAATGATGAATACATAGTAGTGAATAAATAATGTTCTTTCTAAAAATGTAGGAGCTGGGTTGTGAACATAGAAGTTTATTTGCTATTGTCTTTTAGAATTTACATTAAAAATATATACTCATGTGTGAATCATTTGAAAAATAAAAATGAAAAAAAAAGGCTAAATGAACAAAATTAATATATGATTCCAGGACATCTTCCTACCCAAGAATTAATTTTTTAACTTACGTATGTATAGACTAAACCCTACAGGTAGAGTTATATAAGTGATTGTTATGTTACATGGTATAACCTGATCATTCTATTAAATTCTACCTATTCTTCAGATTTCCAATTCATGTTTTATATCTGAATTCCAGAATTATTCTACCTAAACTCAGCTCTCCTGTAGCCATTGCTACTTGGAGAGGGAATTGAGGCTGAAGTTGCTCTTTTTAGGTTAACTAATGTGTTAACATATATGAAAGCAACAGATTATTTAGCTGCCTTCTTGAATGGTCTGAACCCTGAAGAGAATGAAAGAAGTGACATATCCAGTATTTTACATCTGGAGAGACAGGCATAGCGATCAAAATTCTGGTTAGTGATGTGGGCAGGAATAAGGGGGACCCAAGGGTACCTGGGGAGGAAGCTAGGACAGCCTATAAATTCCATCTCTGTAAAGATCCTCGCATCATGGCCCTGGTTCACTCTATCATTTTCTATGTAGATTATCATTATCTTATTATGCCCTTTGCCTAAAGTCACCACTCCACTCCCATGTGTCCTCTGGGTTATCTTCCTAGAACAGAAACTTGAGCATTCATTCCCTTCTTAAAAAACTTCAGTGATTTCCTATTATGACAGGATAAAGTACAAATTGTTTGGAGTGCTTCAAAGCCATTCCTTCTCCCTCTCTTTACCTTTATTGAGTATTCTGGTGTTTGGGAGCTCATGCACTATCTGGCTTCAAATCTTGACTCTGCCACTGACCTTTGTTTGCATGACTTTGGGTGAGATACCGAACCTTTCTTTGTCTTAATTTCCTCTTCTAAAACAATGGTAATAATCCTGATTTTGCATGGGATTGTTGTAAAGGGCAATTGAATGTGACCTACTTGGAAGTGATACACACTAGCCACTCAGTAGATGTTGGCAATTATTACTAACATCACATTACACCAGTGTCCTCCATGTAATTTATGCTCTACTATATTAAAGTAGTTACAGCTCCCAGAAAGTGCGCGGTAGGCACTCTCCATCCTCCCAGAGCCACAGTTTTGCTTATTCTATCTTGGAAGTTGCAAATTTAAGTATTTTTAGGCATCTGGCAAAGCAGGGAAGGAAAGTGTGTGAACTGGAGAACATATGCCCTTTCCTTGCACAGGCATATAAATTAAAATTTATATTTAATGCTGTGCTGACCAAAGGAATCATATCTGTGGTTCCTCCTCTACTTTTACAGAAAATCACAACCCATCACTCAAGGCCAACAGCAAATATTATTTCTTCCATTGACTTTTTTGACTTCCTTTATATGCACATAGTACATACTACCATTCTAATATTTATCATACTGTAATTTAGTTACCTACAGAATTCTCTACCCACTTAAAATTTTCAGTTCCCTGAGAGCAAGAAAAATTTCTTATCTAGTTTTGCTTTTCCAGTATCTAGCCAGTGTTTGTTACAGTTTTGAATGAATGTGATAGTATCTGGGTTACATGCAAATATGGAAAACCAATATGAGTAGGGATGAAAAAGTTCAAGAAGCCAAACTGGTGGGGCACTGAATGAAAACATAAACTATTTTCCATGTTTGTATTGATTTTGACTAGAATCTTACTCATAGATTTTTGCCTTCTATCATCTTTGGTCAAATGTTATAATGGCACTCCTAAAAATTTTTTTTTTCTTAAATGTTCCTTCTGTTTCTGCTGTACAGCAAATTGACCCATACATATATTCTTTTTTTTTTTCATCCTATCTTCCGTTATGTTCTAACCCAAGAGATTGGATATAGTTCCTTCTGCTGTACAGTAGGACCCATTGCTTATCCATTCCAAATGTAGCAGTTTGTATCTACCAACCCAAAATTCCCTGTCCATCATACTGCCTCTCCACTCCCCACTGGCAACCACAAATCTGCTTGTCATGTCTGTGATATGTTTCTGCTTTGTAGATAGGATCATTTATGCCATATTTTAGATTGCACATATAAGTAATATCATATGGTATCTGTCTTTCTCCTTCTGACCTACTTCACTTAGTATGAGAATCTCTAGATGCATCCATGTTGCTGTGAATGGCATTATTTTGTCCTTTTTATGGCTGAGTAGTAGTCCATTGTATACAGGTACCACATCTTCTTAATCCATTCATCTGTTGATGAATATTTAGGTTGTTTCCATGTCTTGACTTTTGTGAATAGTGCTTAAATGAATGTAGAGGTGCATGTATCTTTTTGAATTGTAGTTTTGTGTGGATATATGCTCAGGAAATTTGATAAACTAATAGACTTTCCCACTGGAGATTGGCTGGTTTTTACATAAAAATCACTAAGAATCATCAATGTCATTGATAGAAAATACTCAATAAAAGATTAGTTATTTTATAGATGTGTTAAAGATGATGTTTCTTTTCTCTATTTCATCAAGACAGTTTTGTAAAACCAAGTGGAGAAAATGCCAGTAATATACAAAATTGAAATGCTTCTGTCTTTATATGCAATAAACAAACCAAAGCCAAACAAATAGCTCTCTCCTCCCCACAAATGCACAAGAAAACAAAACAAAACCCCAATAAACTAAAGCCAAAATCATCAATGAGAAGGGACCTGTCTATCATCTGGAATTTGTGGCAACTTCTGCTGGACTGTTCAGGCTCCATTGCCAGTTCGAGAGCACATGGAAGCAGTTCTCACCTACCCATTTCCCAGTCCTTGTGACGCACCAGTAGATTTGTAAGGAGCTCTCACTTCTTTCTGGATATATTGATCAACTTTGGCAGGCATAGCTTGGGAAGCTTAAACAACAGAAATTCATTTTCTCACACACTGGATGCTAGAAAAGTCCATGGTCAAGGTCTGGCTGTGTTCAATTCCTGGTGAGGGCTCCCTTTCTGACTTGCAGATGGTGGCCTTCTGCTTGTGTACTCATATGACCTCCTCCTTGTGTGCTCACTGAAGGAAACAGATTCTTCTCTTCTTCCTCTTATGAAGCAACCAGTCTTACTGGATTAGGACCCCACTCTCCTTACTTCATTTAATCTTAAGCGCCTCCTAAAAGTCCAGTCTCCAAATACAGTCACACTGAAGTTAGGATTTCAACATATGGATTTGGGGGATGGGTGGGACAGGATTTAGTCCACCACCCTGGGGTAAAGTCTTCCTAAAAACTGGATTTGAGTGCCAATTCACAAAGTCATTCTCTTCCCTTTTGATTAAAACACTGTTTTGGATTAATTATATCATAGGAACTAACTTTCATCTTTTGAACCTTTCCAAACATATTTCTCACTTGAATGAATTCTTCGAGTTTCTATTGTAACTGGGGGAGGGTCTCAACAAATATAATATCTTTCAAAACCTTAAATAAAAGCATCAATAAAGGATAAGAAATTAATATTGTAAACATCTTCCTTCTCAAACACTTTTTTTTTTTTTTTTTTTTTTGCTTTTTAGGGCTACACCCATGGCATATGGAGGTTCCTAGGCCAGCTAGGCCGGGGCTCGAATTGGAGCTATAGCTGCCAGCCTAAACCATAGCCACAGCAACACCAGATCTGAGCCACTTCTGCGACCTACGCCACAGCTCACCACAAAACGGGATCCTTAACCCACTGAGCGAGGCCAGGGATCTAACCCTCAACCTCATGGTTCCTAGTCAGATTTGTTTCCGCTGTGCCATGATGGGAGCGCCTCAAACACTCTTTAACAATACGTTTGCCCATATTGATATGATCTCAATGAAAAAAAAAATCCCGTAGTTTATTTGTGACCACATTCAACATTAAAAATAGCTCCAACTTTTTGATGATTCTCCTTAGCCCCAATTCTTAAGAACCCCAAATCTGATACTATAAATATAGTTCCAACAAAACAATTCAATTGATACACATAGTGCAATAGATTAAGGAAAGGAGGGGAAGAGGATTTTTTAAATATAGTTTTTTGGTGTTTCCAATAAAGCTTGCTAGTTTTTTTCATCTCCTGGAGCCACCTAGTCCTTCCTAGAAACTTTACTGTCATGATGGTACCTGCAGAGTTGATACCACTACCAGACCTGGCTGTTTGTTTCTGAGTAAGAACAGCTGTGCGACAGACTGTTTGAACAGTCCCCGTTTCAGGATGCAGCACGGCTCTCTGACACCGAGGCAGTACTGCACCAGCTGGCTCTGTGCTCGGTGCTTTGCTATTCCTGGATGATTTACCTGTTCTCAGCCCTGTCACCTTACTGTTTCTGCCATCTAATTAAAAACCCATGTTACTGGATTCACTCTGCTACAAATTAGCAATGCTATCTGTGTTCTTTCTGAGCCTAAACTGGCCATTTTTACTTTATGATACATGATTTATTTTTAAATTCATACAAGATGCTTGATTATTTATTTGTGGTATATTTTAGCTCTCTTGTGGAGTCTCGATCAGAGTAATCCTCTTCTAATGTATTCATATAGAGTGAAGATCTAAATTTCCTAATCAAAATCATGTCAGCAAAAGTAGAGCTGCTCTTATGATAACATTTTCGTCTAGAAAATGATTTTCCTTTAAAAAGGATTCAATGGACATGATGACATAAAAAGAAGTGGCAAAATTACACACAATCAGTTCACATAATCAAAACAGCAATGTTTTATATTCAGCAAGGATTTCTTTTTTACTGTAATAAAAGGAACAAAATAGTCCTTTTGGAATTCTGCAACTGTGTTACGGCTACAAATGTGGTGCTACTAGCATTCTACAGAATTGGGGACAAGCATTTTCAAAACTTTAGAAGGAAAGGATCCCATTGAGACATAGTCCCTAAATATACATTTGGGTAATATTTCATCACTAACAGTGATGTTCTATCTTCACTTTAACTTCATTAGGAACTCACTGTTGAACCAAGATTAGTCTATTTTTAAAACAGCTTAATTCATGCAAATAGTCAAATGGCTGCATTTTAATCCTGACTGCCTGGAAAAGAATTATTTGCCTAACATATTCATTGGATGTGTATAAGATCTATGGAACCTTTCTAGATTCATCAGGAAAATCTTGTCCTCTCTTGTGGGATGCTCCAGTGGTCTTTGTGCATACTTCTATAAGTATGGTATTCCAGAAGTGTGTGTTGTAAGTAAGTCATGTCCGGTTTCTCAGAAAGACTGGAGTTCTGTGAAACAGGTACCATGTATTGCACATCTTTACAATCCTAGAACCTAGCCTGGGCCTGATATATAATAGGTGTTCCAAAAATGATTGTTGATAGACTTCATAAAAACTAAAGGAGCATGGACTAGCATTTTATAACTAAGGTACTCAATTTTCCTCACAGTATGTAAAATTATATTCATATTTATATAAGAGAGTATCCACATCAATTGCATAAATTATTGTGCATAATCATAATCGAAGCTCTGCTTGTTTTTTTATTAAAGGCTCTTTGATTCATAATCACACACACACACCCCTTTCATGAATGTGACAGGTTAGATAACCACTTCCAACTCAATGATCAAATTATCCTTTGGTCTTTCCTAGTCTTTTTACTTAAAGTGTTTTATTTATATAGTACACTCCTTTACTTTTTAGTGTGAACTATAAAAAACTTTGTGTGAATTTTGGAACCATCAGTTTACCTCCTGCAGTGGTTATATTTGGAAAGTAAGATGGAGTGACAGAGAAGCAGGAGAATTTAAAAAGTATTGAAGGTGTCATTCAGTGGTTAGGCTACTTTTAATGTACAGGGAGTCACAACCTCAATCCAGGACAGATACATGACACAGTGGTTACAGAAACCTTCGTTATGAGCCTAGACATCACCAAGGAATTTTAAAAGAGGTAGAAGAAAATACCATTGAGAAAGAGGACTTGATTCTCCAGGGGTCATCTGCTTGGCGTCCCTTCTTCCACAAACTATTTCTTTCTGCTTCCAACCACAAGAGTGCCAAGAAAAGATTTTCCCTTTTCATGAAAGCAAAGATCATAAAGATTCACAGACGGGAACGGAGCAGCCTGTTAATGGGAAGTTGTCAGAGATGACTTTGTGACTTAGAACAGGCATCATAACTGGATGAAGTGACACTGATAAGTTTATAGCAAATGAAAATCTACCCAAGGTGGTCAACCAAACAAAAACATAAGAGGGCAATAAAGTCATTGATGGAAGCGAGACCAGGAAGATTATTGCTTTTGTAACCATTTGGCATAAATGCTGAGAAAACAGCCTAAATGGTAGCAAAAGAGAAGGTAGAATATTCAGGGTCTGTGTTGACAGCAGTAGGAAATGCATGCAAGAGGGAATGCAAAGAGACAGGAAATGCACAGGGAGAAGAGGATAAAGAACAATAGTCTTAGTAATAAGTTCTCATATTGTAGTGAAAGACCACTGAACGCAGAGGGAATCTGAGGTTCTTTATTGCTTATAGGGAATGTCAATATAGAGCCCAAGAACTGGACAAGGTGATTATAGAATAAAAAGTAAGGAGGCCATGAAAAGAGGTCAAAGATTATGATTTTGCATACAATTTTTTACAAGAGTATGTAATTCTTTGGATGGCACATACATGCTTTTTTGTGTCATATAGTAAGAACTTGCGGCTTCTATTTATGTGCTTTTTTCTTAACTTTTTTCTGAGCTTGACAAATCTAATTTGTTTTTTTTTCTGATCCTCATTTTAACTTAACAATTATATTTAATTATACTATGTATCTATTTGCTTAATTATCTCCAATTGTTTGTAGATTAAAGCAGATATTTTTAAAAAACTGTGTTTATGCTAATTATATATATATAAAACAATTACCTTAAGCACAAATGTACTTATTTATACAATGTATTTTATATATAAATTTATAAATAGGTGTATAGTTGCCTACACTAATTATGCACACACTTAAGTGTAAATTTAGGCATTTCTATAACTAATTTAAAAAGTTAGGAAATGTATTTGTTCTCCAAAAGTGTTACTTAGTTCTGCTAAACTGATGAGCTTTTTTCTCCTCTAGATCTAAAGAACTCCTAGGAACATTATAAACCATACACATCTGAACTCAGGGAACCCCACCAACATTAGGTCTCATCTTGAAACATTTGTCCAAAATAGAGGACAGATCGTTATACCTCACACCATCTATCACAAAAGAAAGAAACGCAGTGTCCTCTGATCCTCACTGGGTTTTGGAGGCATTATAGGTAGATCACATATTTGAATGTTCTTTTGACCTCTGTAGGTGACATAGAAGGCTATTTTGACTGGGCCCAGCAAAGAGCTTTGCATCAGGTCTAAGTTGCAGTAAAAGTTGCTTTGTTACTTCACCTATATGATCTGATAAACCCCACGGTATTAGATGTTAGTGGTGGGGAGGATGGCATGCAGATTTTATGGCAAGTCCTGATGGGTAAATCATAACACAGCAAATGTCTGAAACAAGTGCATTCCTTTTGCAGTGAAGAATTAAACCCCTTGCGAAAAATAGCTACTCATGGGCTTCTGTTTCCACCGGGAGAAGAGGCTGTGGTTGGGCTGACCAAACCTGGCAGACCTGGCTACTTAAGAAGGCCTGGCCTGTCAGTGTTCTCAGTCTATGTGGAAATGCCTTGTCAGATACAAAGACAAACTTTGAACGTACTAGTTTGAACTCGATGAAAATTATGGATTTTTGTAGATAAAAGTGATATCAGTAATTTCATTTGCTTTAATCTAAGAGAAAAAGAATATAGGAGTTCTCGTTGTGATGCAGCGGAAATGAATCCAACTAATATCCATAAAGATGCGGCCCTACAAAGCAAAAAAAAAAAAAAGAATATAGAATTTATTCAGTGCCCAGTATATGCTCAAGACAGGATTCCTTCCTTCCCTCCTCCCTCTTTTCTCCCCTCTCTCCTCTCTTTCTTCCTTCCTTCTTTAGAATGTATTTTCCATCCTATTGTATGATTTGACACAGTTATTCTTTTCTAAGCTACTAAATGCATTTGTATTTTTGAAGCATTTACTGCCTTGATTTTTGTGATTATGCTTCTTGGTTGCAATAAGAAATTGCACAAAATCATAACCAGCCCCAGTTCCAAACGATCAGCTTACAAATGGATAGAAAACCTTCTTTTAAGATGCCCTCCAAATGTATGAGGCACACATCTATGGATGTTAGAAACTTGCATGCAATAAAACAAAACTCTTAAAAATTAGCAAATAAAAATTTGCCAGAGTTGAGCATAATTGTAGCCAAAATGCAAACATGAAGAGTTTAGTTGGAAGCATGCTTGACTTTTGGTCCATTTTCTCTTTGTTATCATTAAAGTATTCAAAAGACAAAATAACAGCATCTGATACTTAGAATTACTAAGTAAAATTTTATACCATGGAAAATGCACATCAGGCGCTTGGGCTGAATTGTGGGGGAAGAACTGCCCTTGTCATCTGCTAAATTATGCAAGTATGTATACTGCTCAGAGTTAAGAAATATTTCCTTTCAAGAGAAGACAATAGGTTTAAAATACAAGGATTAAAAAAACCTTGTACTAATTTTTCTCCACAAGTGGTATAATAAGACCAACCCAATGATTTTTAATTGATTAAATTTGAAACTATTAATATTTGGAGGCTATTTTATCCCACCTTATTTACTATAATATTTGCAGAAATAACTGTAATAAAAACAATTTAAAATATTCTTTAAGGAATTGAATTGATTGTATAGAGCCTTGTCATTTTCTTATTTTTAGCGTAAGACTTTAAAATGTTGAAGTACAGAAACCAATGATAGGGACATAAAAAGCAGCACATCTGAGTCCTTTTATTTTACAGATGAGAAATCTGTGGCCCAGAGAGGACCACACATATGGTTGATGGCACCAGAACAAGAACTCATGTCTCCTGACTCCCTTTGCTGTCCCTTATTTCATTATACACATGAAACAAGAGGAGAAACATTCAGTATTCATTAGTGGGGACCACTTCGTCAGTTGTCCCTATGAGCACAGTTTTGCTCAGTATGCTTATCAAGTGTAAAGCAATAGGTACACTGTGTCCCAAATGTACATTATAATTGTTGCTTTACTGTTAATTATTGACTGACTGGTTTGTGATTAAAATTTTCACACAGTAATCAGACTGCTTAGATATTATCTTTAAAGCAAATATGAAATTAATCTCAAACTACAGAGTGAGTCTCAAGGCACAGCATAACAGAAAGGATTTTGGAACAATGAAGTTAGAAGATATGCCTAATTTTTATTTTGTTTCCATCCTCCTTCACCTCCAAGTCACTTGGTAAAAATGACCTCGAAAGTTTTTTTCTGATCCTATTTCCTCAGCTATGAACCTTGTCATTTTAACTAGCAGAAAACCAGCCTATTTGTACTTTTTTTCCCTTCTGCATCAGTTTCGATTCCTTTTTATGTACTTGCTTTTATCTAGGTGTCAGAGTCTCTCTAAATGATAGATTGTAATCTCAGCTATGGAAAAAAATGAAACATAAAATGGATGGATTTGATTTTAAGTGATGTGGTCTGGTCAGGTGGCAGCCACATAGAGATGAGCCTCTAGTGAACTTTGTCATTACATGTGTTTTACATTAACTCTTGTTCTCACAAACATGAAAATATTTTATAAGAATTTTCTTTAGAGTATTTTGTAAAATTATCTAAAAACCTTTCCTCCTTAAATCTTTTAGGATAATCCAAGACCCCTGGCCATTTTAAAATCAGAATATAAATATATTCTGAAAAACAGCCCATTTCTTTCACTTGAAGTACATGTAAATTAGTCATTTATTCAGCCTTTTTGAAATATTGGGAATTTATTAATTGGAAATATTTAGCAGTGTGAATGAAGAATGAATAAAACTTTCATGGAAACTGTAGTTTAATGAAGGAAGCCAGGAAGGAAAGAGACAATTATAACACTGTGACAGATGTTGTCATAGGAATATAGAAAACATACTACAAGGAGTAAAGTTGTTGCTTCTGTAAGGCAGGGATTGTACTGAAAACATACTTAGATTTTATTAAAAAGGATGTGTTATTTGCAAATATTTTCTCCCAGTGCATAGGTTGTCTTTTTGTTTTGTTTATGGTTTCCTTTGCTGTTGGAAAGCTTATACACTTGATTAGGTCCGTTTTGTTTATGTTTGCTTTTATTTCTATTTCTATTATGTTGCTACAAATGGCATTATTTTGTTCTTTTTTTTATGGCAGAGTAGCAGTCCATTGTATACATGTACCACATCTTCTAAATTCATTCACCTATTGCTGGACATTTAGGTTGTTTCCATGTCTTGGGTACTGTGAATAGCTGCACTGAATATAGGGGTGGATGTATCTTTTTGAGTTGTAGTTTTATTTGGATATATGCCCAGGAGTGGGATTGCTGGGTCATATGGTAGTTCTATATTTAGTTTTCTAAGGAACCTCCATACTGTTTTCCACAGTGGCTGCACAAATTTACATTTCCACTGATAGTGAAGGAAGGTTCCCTTTTCTTCACACATTTTCTAGTGTTTATTATTTGTAGGCTTGTTAATGATAGCTATTCTGACCAGTGTGAGGTGGTACCTCATAGTAGTTTTGATTTGCATTTCTGTAATAATCAGTGATGTTGAGCATATCTTATGTGCCTACTTAAGCCACATTGTTTACAAGAGTTCTCCACTCCAGTGAAGGTTTTTTTGTTTGTTTTTGTTTTTTGTCTTTTTACCTTTTATTGGGCCGCTCCCATGGCATATGGAGGTTCCCAGGCTAGGGGTCTAATCGGAGCTGCTGCTGCCAGCCTACACCAGAGCTACAGCAACGCAGGATCCGAGCCATCTGCAACCTACACCACAGCTCACGGCAATGCCAGATCCTTAACCCACTGAGTAAGGCCAGGGACCAAACCCGCAACCTCATGGTTCCTAGTCGGATTCGTTAACCACTGCACCACCACAGGAACTCCCCAGTGAAGGTTTAAGAACCACATTTAGAGAAATGTAATGTCACACTTGATTGATTACATTCCACATGAATTTGAAATGGAATTGTTTTGGGGAACAAGAGAAGATGGGAGAGGTATCTAATTCTGTTGATCCAGATTTCCCAGTGTGGTTTCACTGTAAGTTTTGTAATGGAGTTTCTGAATATCATAATCAAATTTTAAGTACAAATATTACATAGAAACATATTTCATAATTCATATTCAGAATAAATTAAATGTTCTTATTAGTAACAACAATTCCACCTCTCTATATTTGAGCAAATATTTGAGAAGTTATAATTTTGGGGATGTTATGATGGAAAAAGTGATCATCACTCTGATGATGATGATGAATGATCACCAGCACTGATTACTGAGATCTTTCAGGCACTATTCTAAGTGCTTGAGATGCATGAACTCATTGAATCTTGTAACGTCTCTAATAAATATATACAAATATTACTTATATTTTACATACTCAAAAAAAAAAAAAAGAGGCCAGAGAAGCTTAGTGCTTTTCCCAATGTCACACTTCTAGTAAATGGTGGAAATCTAGATAATCTTCTTAAGGAGTCACCTGTCAATCTCAAATTCAAGAATTTAAATATTGTACTAAGGCTTTCTCTGATCTATTTTCAACAACAGGCCTATATATTCAAAGAATATTTAAACATACCCTGTTTTCTGGAGTCTGTATTAGAAATTTTGAATATAATTCTCTGAGCTGCCATAACCCTATTTTTAGATCTGATTTTATGTAAACAACAGTAATGAGACATGCACAATCATGTATATTATGAAAATAATCCTTAAACGAAAAGCTGACATATAATACTTTTGTTCTAAAATTATATTACATTTATTTACTATTTTATAGTTTATAAAGCACAATTCTTTGTTTGTGGTCATCTTAATACTCTTTCCTATTACAAAATTAATTTGTTCCAGTATCTTTTTTTATGCTTTAAAACATTTTTGTAAAAGTAAAGTTGATTTTCATTGTTGTGATAATTTCTGCTGTAAAATAAAGTGATTCAGTTTTACATATACATCCATCCATTCTTTTTCAATTTTTTTTCCCATATAGATTATCACAGAACATTGGGTAGACTTCCCTCTGCTATATATAGTTCCCCATTGGCCAGTCATTCAATATGCTATAATGTGCATGTGCCAATCCCAAACCCCTGATCCATCCCCCCTGCCACCTGTCCCCTTTGGTAAACATAAGTTTGTTTTCAAAGTCCATGAGTCTGTTACTGTTCTGAAAATAAATTCATTTGTATCTTTTTTAAAGATTCCACCTATAAGTGATATCATATGATATTTGTCCTTTTCTACCTGACTAACTTCATTCTGTATGATAATCTCTAGGTCCATCCATGTTGCTACAAATGGCATTATTTAGTTCTTTTTTATGGCTGAGTAATGTTCCATAGTGTGTATGTACCATATCTTTTTTATGCATTCCTCTGTTGTTGGGCATTTAGGTTGCTTCCATGTCTTGGCTCTTGTAACTAATGCTGAAATGAACACTGGGCTGCATGTATCTTTTCAAATTACAGTTTTCTCCAGATAGATGCCCAGAAGTGGGATTGCTGGGTCATATGAGTTCTATATTTAGAGTTTTAAGGAAATTCTATACTGTCCTCTTTAGTGATTGTACTAATTTCCATTCCTACCAACAGTGTACGAGGGTTCCCTTTTCTCCGCACCCTCACCAGAATTTATTTGCAGACTTTTTGATGAGACCATTCTGGCTGGTGCGAGGTGGTACCTCATAGTAGTTTTGATTTTCATTTCTCTAATAATTAGCGATGTTGAGCATTTTTCATGTGCTTTTTGGCTATCTGTATATCTTTGAAGAAATGTCTGTTTAGTTCTTCTGCCCATTTTTCAGTTGGGTTGTTTGTTCTATTGGTATTGAGCTGCATGAGTTGTTTGTATATTTTGGATATTAATCACTTATCAGTTGCTTCATTTGCAAATGTTTCCGTGGGTTGTATTTTTGTTTTGTTTATGGTTTCCTTTGATGCACAAAAACTTTTAAATTTAATTAGGTCTCATTTGTTTATTTTTGTCTTTATGTCACTATTCTAGGGGGTGGATCCAAAAAGATATTGCTCTAATTTATGTCAAAGAGTGTTCTGCCTAAGTTTTCTTCTAAGAGTTTTATAGTATCCAGTTTTATATTTAGGTCTTTAATCCATTTTGAGTTTCTTTTTGTGTATGGTATTAAGAGAGTGTTCTGACTTCATTCTTTTACATGTAGCTGTCCAGTTTTCCCAGCATCACTTATTGAAAAGACTGTCTTTATTGTATAGTCTTACCTCCTTTGTTGTAGATTAGTTGATCATAGGTGCAGGGATTAATCTCTAGGCTTTCTATCATGATCCACTGATGTATATTTCTGTTTTAGTGCCAGTATCATACTATTTTGATGATTGTAGCTTGGTAGCATAGTCTGAAATCAGAGAGCCTGATTGCTCCAGCTAATTTTTCTTTCTCAGAATTTCTTTGGCTATTCAGGGTCTTTTGTGTTTCCATACAAATTTACATTCCATTGGTTATATAACAGGGATTGCACTGTATCTGTAGATTGCCTTGGGTAGTATAGTCATTTTAATGATATTGATTCTTCCAATCCAAGAATTTGGTATATCTTTCCATCTGTCTGTGTCATCTTTGATTTCCTTCATCAGTGTCTTATTGTTTTCAAAGAATAGGTCTTTTGCCTCCCTGGGTAGTTTAGTCCTAGGTATTTTATACTTTTTGTTTCTACGGACAATGGGATTATTTCCTTAATTTTTCTTTCTGATCTTTCACTTTTAGTTTCCTTTTACCCTCTTTCCATCTCTTTCCTCCAAATATTCCTTTTTCTCTTCTATTTTTTTGCTCTTTTTGGGTAAAAATTTAGAGTAAGTATTTCAAATGACTAGTTGCTTCCATATGCATTTCTTAGGGTCTACTCTTCATTCTGGACCCCATATTACTTTTACTTGAAAGTCTGTTTCTAAGCCTGGAGTGGAGGTGGGTAAGGAGAAGGCAGGTAGGTAAGGAAAAGGCAGAATGATGTTTCATACATGGAAGCATATTACCTAGGCTGCTGTGGACTAGCTGTCTATCCATGCCCTTCCCTCTACATTCCTGGCTTCTAGGGGCAATGAAATACTTCTTTAACTTTTGCCCTCAAATGAATTTTGTTTTAAATCCTGCCTCCCACACAATGACACTCCACATTCTGACGTCATTTCACTTTTCTTGTCATCTGGCCAGCAGACTTGTGGTAAGTATGTCTTTGATAATCAGGTGAGGCACATTTATGAGAGGACTTTTTAAGGTCTTATCCCAACAATTAGACCAAGAATGTTATTTGAGGAGAAAATAATAACAACAAACCTATCACATAGAAACATTAGACCAAAATCATCCAAATGCCTTCAAATAAGACACTTGAATCCTAACATCACAATCTTTCTTCTTTTTTTTTCTCTCTTGTTATCCTTCCCCTCCCTCTCTTCTACTCTCCCTTTCTTTTTGTAGATCATTTTGGTAAAAAGTAACCAGTTGTAATTTGGCCAGGAGGAGTACAATGTAGGAGACTTGAGCCTGGGAGGATGAAGAGGTGAGGCAAACCTCTTCTGAATCAGGCTTGTCGCAGTTCCTGCAGTGGTTGTATTACCTTATAGCTTTCACTTTCTTTGTGTTCCAGTAACACTGTTTCTTTCCCTGGACCTATAGGCACAAGGATGCTAATGCCGTCCTATTGCTGTCAACATACAGGTACCTCAGATTCCAAGTTGGCTCCATAATTCTATGTGAAATGTCTCTTCATTAGGTTCTCAAAATTGCAGCTGAGTGTGCTTCTGGCTTCCTACTGAATTTCTCACTTATATATAGCATAATTTTAAATCCTGACTTTTCCCTAGCAAGTATTCTAGAGCTAAATCCTCAGTGAACTCATGGTTTGAGCCCCTAGATAGAGATAGGCAATGTTTAAAGCAACTGTTGTTCTAGCATATTGCAGTGATGGCCAACTTCATAGCCAGTGGTGTAGGTGTCATCACTGTACTAAGTTCATTCTGTTTTAGGGTCTATTACCTAGAAGACCCTATTTTTAGGACCCAGGTTCTATATCAAGTATGATGCTTTTCATTTGTGACCAAAAATCTAACTTAAGCCTAAATATTAAAGAAGGTATATTAGCTCATGTAAGAATCAGAAGTAGGAAAGACTTTAAACAAAAATTCTTTGCTATTTTTTGTGTTGTTCCTCTCTTTAGGCCGCATGTGGACTTTATTTCTTTTTTGTTTTGGTTTGCTGATTTCATCCTTAGAGCAGCTTCCTTCATGGTTCTAAAATGGTTGCCCAGTTCATCCCAAATTACATGTGTCCTGGTCTGCATTGAGCAAGAACCTTCATTACTATCAAACCTACATCCTATGCTTTAGTGTATAGAACAAACAACAACAACAACAATGAATATTTTAAAAATTAGGCAGGTGACAATGATCTCATATGAATCAGTAGAAACATATCTGGATTCTCAATAATTGAATATAGGAAGGATGCTTTTATTTTTCCTTAAATATTAGAAAACAGGTAAATACATTCAGGGACTTTGTATTTTATTGTGACAAAATGGCTTTAAGCATTTCCAACCTGTGCCAGCCTACACTTATTTTCTTTTAACTTATAATGTGCCCTCAAATTAGAGTTATCTTGTTTGATACATCATTAGTAAACATATGTAGTATATGCTTTCATGAAAATAGCAGTGTGCTAAACTTTTTGCTATTTAACAAATAGTAATGAAATTCACTCTGTTGGATGACTATTATGAGAAACTATAGAAAGATGCCAAGAGAATAATGATGTGGTCCTGTGTGAAAAATGCCTCCACACTTTCACCTTAGCAGCATCCCTTCTAACCGCTCACTCCTGGTGAAGGCAGGTAAATTAGATACTGTTCAAAACACATCAATTTGTTTCCCAAAGTGTGTTTCAAATAACAGAAGTTTTAAACTATATAAGAATACATGGTCCAACAAATTTAGGAAATGATAGGTTAAACCGATGTTGCATTCAAAAACGTCTTTACACTTGGATTTTCTCAGGACTATTAATAGAAAGTATACATTTCAGACGGTCAAGAGGGTCATACAATATACTGTCTTCTCAGGTGTGTTTATACAATAGAAACTCTACTGAGACTGCTGTTGGAAGGAGTATATCTAGAGGAATGAGAAGTTGAGCTGCATACTTCCTTTTTTTTTTTTTTTTTTTTTGTCTTTTTGCCTTTTATTGGGCTGCTCCCACGGCATATGGAGGTTCCCAGGCCAGGGGTCCAATCAGAGCTGTAGCCGCCAGCCTACGCCAGAGCCACAGCAATGCAGGATCCCAGCCGCGTCTGCAACCTACACCACAGCTCATGGCAACGCTGGATCCTTAACCCACTGAGCAATGCCAGGGATCGAACCCGCAACCCCATGGTTCCTAGTCGGATTTGTTAACTACTGAGCCACGACAGGAACTGCCGAGTTCCACACTTCTGAGCCTGGTTATCTTGCACTTAAGTTTAGAATTTATGAATGTCCATATGGTTTCAAAAGTTATTCAGCAGAAATTTAGGATTGCTTACTTTCTCCTTGTCTTAGTCCAACCGGACTAAATACCACAGACAACCAGATGGCTTGGAAACAATGGAAATTTATTTCTCACAATTATGGAGGCTGAGAAGTCCAAGATGAAGATGCTGGCAGATTCAGGGTCCAGTGAGGACCCTCTTTGTAGTACACAGTTGGCTGTCTTTTGCTGTGTTCTCACACAGTAGAAGAGGCACTTTTATAAGAGCACTAATCCCATCATGGGGACTCCACCCTCATGAGCTACTTACCTCCCAAAGACTCCACTTCCCTAATATACCATTGCATTGTGGGTTGGGTTTCAACATACGAATTTGTGTGTGCGTTGGGGGGCAGGGCACAAACATTCATTCTATGGCACTTCTCTTTCTTGATATCATGAATGGAACCAGAGTCCATGAGAGGACTCTGACTTTAAGGGCCTCTTTATAATTTGAAAGACAAGATCATAATAAAAAGTAATTAAATCTACCAGGTACTATGTGCCAAATGACAAATATATAACAGGTGTTCAAGTTAGGGGGTTTTCACCAAGGACTGAAAGGTGAAAAATGGCTTTTTGTAGAATGTGGGAGGTAAATTGAACTTTGAAGGCAGGAGAGGGCTTACTGGAGGTTCAGGTGAAAAGGACATTTTTGAGATCCTCTGAAAGTGGTTTCTCAGAGAAACGGAATTTACAGCGATTGTTTTTCCCTACCAGACGAATAATCAGTGTTGTTCTTTGTCAATGCAAATTGAACATTTTTATATTTGAAAAAGCAGTAAAGAAAAATATTCACCTGAGGAATTACAGATATTATCCATCATTTAAAGAGCTCATTATATCAGGAATGGTTTTTAAATATCTATAAAACTTTGAAAATAGGAGAAGCTATAGCATTTTAAGGCATTTTGGGGTGGGGGTGCTGTGCCAAAACAGTGACTACTGGACATCTAAGAAGAACTGAAATACTTGCCACAGAAAGCACCTCTTATTGGCATCTAAATTCAAGGTTATCTAGTAGGGATAGTGGAAAATCATGATCACCAAAAATTGTAGATTCTGTCATTTCTCTGACTTTTGCAATTTTTCTTTTTCTCCACAGATAAGTTTTCATTTTAAAGAAATGCATTTCTCTCCTTTCCAGTAGCAAAGATAAAAACCTTTATCAAGTTTCTAAATTGACACTATATCTCAGCTATGCCAATTTCAACTAAATCAGAAAAAGCCTGTAAAGTAAACTGTAATTATTTCTTCTCCATTTTAAGAAGTCACATAGAAGCTTATGTTGGGTTCTTTAAATCCTAGCTGTTGTTTCTGAGAACTTGATTGTTTCACAAGCACTCAGCTGAAATTAAGGCATTTAAAATTACCAAACCGTTTTCAGTCTTTTTATTTGTTTGTTTAATTGTCCATTTTGATTATTTATTAATAAAAGCTGTTGACTCTAATCACTGAAGTCATGTTTCAATGGCCCATTTACTCCATATTGGTGAAGGACAAGCCTGAAAACTTAAGAATGTAGTAAGAGTTATTACCCAAGTCTAAGTCATTAATTGGAAACCATAAAACTTTGGGTTTCTGACTGATACAACTAAACAAATTTTTATTGAACATTTGCAGAATCCTAGGTACTATTCAAATTATAGCAGGGACCTGAAGATGAATGAGTAAATCGTAGATCATCCTTTGAAAGATTTTTTTTTTTTGTCTCCAGGGGGGACCACAAGTAACTAAGTAGTGATGAATCAATGCAAATGTTTTCAACAATATTAGGGAATAAGGTGAAAAATCAGCATAAGGAGTAAGAACAACTGGGGCTACCGATCAGAAAATAATCTATGTAGTAGGGAGGAAGGTAAGTTATGCCATCAAAGGAAAATTTCTACAAGAAAAAGTGGGAGCTGGGGAGAAAGACGAAAGTGAGGGCTATGGCGAGAATAGAGAGAGAGGAAAGTAAATGGCTTCAGGTATGGGTAATATCCATTGGATTGTCTCATGGGTTGGTAGTAGGTGGGGAAACAGAACAAAGGTTGGAAGGGAGGTTGGGATCACATGCAGTGCTCCACAAAAGACAGGGTGGGCTTTGGCCTTGATTTGGTTTTGACAATAAGAGGATTTCTCAAGGAAACTACCACTGACTGTAGTTTGTAGCTAAGTATAAATAAAACTGGAGTTAGGTTAGCAGGTAGGAGGTCACTGACTTAATCCAGTGAAATAGACTTGGATCTGTGCTGGAAGAAAACTCCCTGAGCAAAATAAATTAACTCAGGTCAAATATTCGTAGATACTTAAATCCAACAAAAATCTGTACTAACTTTTATTCATTTTTTTTTAATCCCAGGCATAAAATATTGATTGAGAGAATGAAAGCTTTCCCTAATGCCTAGTTTTATACTAGCTTACTATTCCCAAAAGATGATTAATAACAATCATAATTTCTTTTAGGTTAGATAACTTAATGCTTAAGATGTTTCCACATGAGTAGGCTAAAGATTAAAACCATAGTATTTGACCCCTAAATTGAAATCCTCCCTCAACCCAGCCCTGCCCTGCCCTGCATTTTTCCGCATTTGCTTCTCCTTATCCTCAGCCTACTCTCTGTTTGGGGGCTCAAAGACTTTTTTTTTTATTAGCAAAATCATTAATATGGTAAGTTTTCCAATATAAAAACATTTTTTTGATTCTTCACCACTTTCTACCACTCCTCCAATCAAGTCTCTTTCCAGTTTTCCTTTCCTTCCTTATTTCCTTCCTTCCTTCTCTTTCTTACACAGAAAGAAAGGGTAAAATATAAAATACGTTTATTTTATACTTCTTAACCAATTAACCATTTATTTTCATTCTGCTTTAGCATTTTGGGACCATAATTCTTTGCTTTTATGTTAACTTTTATGATTGATTTACTAAGAGCAATTTCTAAAATATAAACATTATATTTGATGCCCTTTAAAGCATTTCATATGTGTATATATATATACATATACATATATATATATAGCTCTCATATATTAAGCTACATTTTTCTTTTGACATTTTAAAATATATGGTTGTCAGATAAAATATGGAACACTCAGTTGAATTTGAATTTCAGATAAAAAACAATTGTTTCATATAAATATGTTCCAAATATTGCCTGGGGGAACACTTACACTAAAAATTATTTGCTATTTATCTGAAATTTAAATTTAACTGGTGTCCTGTATGGTTTTCTGTTTTATTTGTTTTTGTTAAATTGGACAATTTATATTACTTAAATGCAAAACAACTAGTCTCCTTTCATCGAGACATTTTTTTTTAGGCCTAAGAGCTGAGCTCACTAAAACATTACCTCAGGTATTTGCAGAACTCTGCCTACTGGAAAGAGCACAAGAAAATACTTTTTCAAATAGCTTAGCCAATGTAAACAGTTCTTGACGTCACTGAGCAGTTAAGGAATCAGTCTTCTTTAAAAAAAGAGAATCAGATCTCACTAAGTAACAGTAAATATTTCTTAATATAAAATATAAAAAATGTTGGCAATTCTATTCTACTTACTAAAATTCTTTAGATAATTTTGTCATTTTCCCTCCAACTCTGGGAATCAGTAATTCAACATACTACCTTTCTTTTAGGTAGCTCAGATCTGGAATTGTGTATTGATATATTTTCTAACTTTCAGAAAGTCCATAAAATGACATTTAGTTTTTAATCAACTTTTTTTTGTCTTTTTAGGGCCATACCAGAGGCATATGGAGGTTCCCAGGCTAGGGACCTAATCAGGGCTACAGCCACAGCAATGCCAGATCTGAGCCACATTTGTGGCCTACACCACAGTTCATGGCAATGCCAGATCTTTTACCCACTGATCAAGGTCAGGCATTGAACCTGAAACCTCATGGTTCCTACTTGGATTCGCTTCTGTTGTGCCACAATGGGAACTCCAGTTTTTATCAACATGGTTTTATCTTTGTTTATCCAATCTCTCCTAAGGTAAGTTGGTCTAAATTTTCTATTGAGAAAGAACTTCTACTATATACTAAATGGAGTATCACCAATATAATATATGGTATTATTATCAGTATTAAAAATAATTTGGATTGACTTCCACTCTGGGAAAGATAAATTAGACAAACTTTTCCCTGAGTAAAATTAAAAGCACTGGGCATACATATAAAACAAACCATAAGGAGGTTTTGAAAAGTGAAGAGAAAAAGCATACTGGCTAGGGATTTCAGGACCCAGTGTGAATTCCTTTGGTTTCCTTTTGCTTCCCGAATTCCAGTCTTGGAGCTGAAAAAGTTGGTAGTTCAGAAGTGCCATTTGGTGAGCATAAGTGCCAATAAGCCTCAACGAAAGCCTGCCTTCCGTCCAAAGGACAGGAAAGGGTCAGACTTGCAAACAGATAATTTTTAGACAATAACTGCTCTACTTTAGCCAAAATATTGCAGAAAAAAAACTGTGGCCTAGCTTTTACTCCTACCAGTAGAGGCTAAATGAGAGCCTAGAATTCCACCTTCTCTAGGCTTTAATGAGGCTTCTCAAATCTCTCGCTGAGCTGGTATCAGAGGTGGCTTGGTAGAGAGCTGAAACTTTTATCCCCCACCAAGATGTAATGAGCCCTCCTACCATCTCCCCACCTGCCCACTCCCCTTGCCCCATGATGTCAGTAGGGAACACCTGGGGACTTGAACTTAAACTCTTACCTAGCTATAATGAGGTGCCAGTCCCTTTCCCAGCTAGGGTGGTGTTCTCCCACCCTCATCCCCCACTCCTGCAGTGCCAGTAATGAACAACTCCCACCTTCCCAGCCAGGAACTCACCAGTGGAGGCAAAATAATCCAGAGCAACCAGAAGAAGGAAATAATAAAGAGCAGAAATCAGTGGAATTGAAAGAAAAACAATAGAGAAAAAAAATACCCATGAAAGAAAGAAGTGGCTCTTTGCAAAGATTAATAAAATTGAAAACCTCTACCTTGTGAGTTTAGCAAGACTTATAAGGAGAAAAAAGACAACACAAGTTAGCAACATCTGGAATGAAATGGGGCTATCACCACAGATCCTGCAGTCATCAAGTATTTAAGGAAGTACTATACACCAGACATAAAAAACTGGGGCAGGGAGTACCCAGCATTGCTGCAGGCTATGGTTTAGGTTGCAGGTGTAGCTCAGATCCTGCGTTACTGTGGCTGGGGTACAGGCTTCAGCTGCAGCTCTGATTCAACCCCCTAGCCCAAGAATTTCCATATGCTGCACGTGTGGCCATAAAAAAAAAAAAAAAAAAAAAAAAAAAAAAAAAAACTGGGGCAGGTAAAATGCCCCCCTTTGAGAGCTGCTGGCACTGGAACAAGGCAAAGAGGGAGTGTGAAGATAGTGCCCACCCTTTGAGGTCTCAGGAAAGGTTTATCGTCAGCCCTTAGGCGTGTGTTTAATTAGAAGCCTGCCTCTTAGGCTCAGGTATGATGGTCAGCTAATAGTCCTCTTTCACAGAAAGACTGAACTCCTGGGCCAGTTGTCTTATGCTGTGCCCTGGAGCTGGTAGCTGTTTAAGAGCTCTTCATTGGTTACAGTCATAGAGCTCATATGGTTACATTGGTTGCATAAGTCCACTGGTCATAAGAGCTAGGTAATGCAGAGGTGTCCCCTGGCAGCCGCCACAAAAATCAGGGCACCAGACAAGCTCCTTTTGGGAAGATGCTGTTCAGCTGGAGCAAGGCAGAGGGTAAGCACAAAGACTGCATATCCCAGCCTCCATTCCTCAAGATCACTTCTGTAGGCCCTTATAAGTAGGCAAACCCAAAGCCTGCCCATTAGACAAAAGCTCCTGGACCAAGCAAATAGGCTTCTTTTTCGGAAAGACTGGGGTGTGTTTCAATCTGCCATGTGTGCAGTGCCCTGGGAGTAGTAACCTGGAGAGAACTTTCTCTGGTTGTTGCAGTCCCAGGAAGGCAAGCCCATCTGGGCTCCAGAGCTGGGTTATCAAGGGGCATCCCTGAGTGGTAGCTGCAAAAACTGGGTCACCAGATGCATGTAGAGGTGTAACTAAGCAAGGGCTCATAGGCCCTTGGCACAAAAAGTCAAACTCGGGCAGTGGCTGCTAATTCTAGCAAAGTAGAATTTATTTACAGGGTGCCAAGCAAGGAAAACAGGCAGCCCATGCTCAAAAGACCCAGGAAAGGAACTCGATTTTAGGGGGACTCATTTTCAGATGCTTCCTTCTGGGAGATACTGGCATTTTGGAGTGTGGCAGAGGAAGAGCACAAAGATGTGGAGTACAAAATAGCACATAACAGCAACAACAAAAAGAAGGAAAAGAAAGAAATTAAGAAAAAAAAATTAATGGCACCCTTTGGGTGCAGCAAGGCAGAGGGAGAGAAGGAAATTGGCACCCACCAGCCCCCATCCCTGGAGAATATCCATCAGACTCCCACCTCAGACCAGAGCTTTAAAGTTAGCCAATGAGTCTCTTTCACACAAAGTCTGGACACTTTTCCAAGAGCTGCTTATGTGCTGGGCCTAGGGCGGGTGAGTCTGCACTGGCCCTTTAAGAGTGGTCCTCAGTTTGCCACACCCCCTGGATCTCCTGCGCATGAGCCCTGATGGGCTTTAAAGCTTGATATTTTGAGGGCCAGTCTCTCAGGCACCAGTCTTAAAAGTTGGGGCATCTCATGTGGGGTATAATCTCTTTGCTCCTCAGAGGGAAGCTCCAGGTTTTGAGTTCCTTCTGGATTAAGATTGCCTGCTGAGGGTGCTGTTTATGGCCAGATGGTGTTTCAGCCTTTCTTAACTGCTTTGATGTAGTTTCCCTCTCATTTGCCTGATGTCCAGGGGTCATTCCACCAGTTTTTAGTTTTTTTCCAGAGGAAATTATTCCATTCTGTATACTTGGTGTGTCCGTGGGAGGAGGCGAGTTTGGGATCTCCCCCCAACATCGGCACCTTAAAATGGAACCTCTAAAAACTCTTCAAGGTCAATGGAAACAGAGCATCTGAATCAACAAACTTAGAAGAACCAAGCAGAGGTGAGAAAGACAGCAGACTCCTTTTTTTCAGATATTTATTTTCCTTTACTTGAACACTGTTTAATTCTTTATAGAATACTCAAGGTAAAGCCATCCCGTTTATGCCTTCTTGACTTTTGTGCTCAGCTAAATAGATTTTTGAGGCTGATCTCCATGTATTTGAAGCCATTTGGGTGGGTTTTTGTAGTTGGCATTGAAGGAAGAGAGTTTATTACATGTCTAATATGGAGAAGTACAACATTCTTTATGGATCATTACGTGGAATATACCTTGCCTTTCAGAAATCATTCGGGTCCTTATGTTTTGAAAAGATTTTAAGTTTCCTTTCTCTGAATGCATGTAATTCAGGCACAGAAACAGGCATTTCTTTTTCTTTGCCTTTGCTGTTAATAGCTTTTCAAATTTTGTGGATACTGCTGAAATCAGGTTTAGTTACAGGTGACCATAGAGAGATGCTAAAAGAACCTGAAAATTGAAGAAACCAAGGAAGTGTCATATTATTTTTACTTGTCTGTCTTTGCTAACTCCCAACTAATGTTATTTTCAAGCTGAAATAAGGTTAAAGTATAAATATTTAAAAAATTTAGAAAATAGTGAAATGTGTAGGACCATTCTCATTTTCACCTTTAAACTTTGTGTTAATGCCTATTAAGTTCAATTCTGTGGTTTGGTGACTCAGTGGGTGGCTGGTTAGAAGTGATTGACATGGACTCACCTGTAAGTTTTTTCTGATGTTTACCTCTATTTTTACTTAGATATGATATTAAGAGTATAAAGCAGTAGAACTAAAGGCAGACAGGCTATTCTAGTTAAGAATCAGCTCATTTACTCTGAATAGTATCTGAGAACATTTGCTTACATATTACTTCAAAAGCCAAAATTGAGTCACATATTGAATACATGGGACAAGTAATGAGTAACAGTAGTATAGGTTTTTAAAGGGCCTACCATATATGCTTATATTTCAATTGGAAAACTATATTCAAATGCTATTTTATTTTTAAGCTAGAAGTTCTATTTTGCAAAACCACATTTTTCTTTACTTTTGTTTGTTCGTTTTCACATTAATCAGAGCCTTTGATGTATCAGCAAATAGAATGTTTGAATGCACCAGTGATAAACATATCCAGGCTGGGCAAAGAGATGACTGAATTTGGAAGTGGCTTCTTAGAAAAAAAAATCATTTTTTTTCATTTTGGAATCAGAAATGGTTACGTTTCAAATATATTGCTATACCCAGACACAGAGACCAAGTATGCCAACAATGTGCTTCATATTTTAGGATGTCATTTATTATGACAGTTTTTATTGTAAAGATAAGAATATTATCTCATCCTCACTCTTTCAAGTGGATTCTATTCACAGAATTAGTGTCTTCCAAGATGAGACCTATTGGAATGTGTTGTTTATTTTTGCTTGCTAGTAGAGGGTTATTTTTTACAAAAACTGCAATAATAAGTAGTTTTTATGTATAGCTACAACAAATAAGAGAGCTGGTTACCTAAAATAATAATTAGTAAAATGTGAGCTTTTTAGGTACAATTTTGGAGACCCACCAAAGGATACAACTATATTTATTAGACTCCTATAACCTGACACTTGTAAGGAATGCCAGAGCTATTTTGGAGCAGGATGATTGATTGATTGATTGATATCTTTATTGGAAATAGTTAAAGCACATGGAAGCTATATAATTTGGCATGTATTCCAAAGCCATAAACACTTTACCTGGAGTTAGTTCACCTGTGTTTTTTTCATTTTATTGGCACCAATTGACTTACAATATTGTATTAGTTTCAGGTGTACTACAAAGTGACTCAGTTATACATATACCTATATCCATTCTTTTTTCCCATGATGGTTATTACAAACTTTTGAGTAGATTTGCCTGTGCTACGTAGGTTCTCATTAATCATCTCTTTTATACAGTAGTGTGTATATGTTATTCCCACTCTCCTAATTACTCCCTCCCTACAATGGTTTCACCTATGAGAACTATAAGATTCATTTTGAAATCAGTGAGTTTGTTTCTGTGAATTTGTTTCTGCTTTATAGATAAGTTCTTTTATATCATTTTTATTAGATTCCACCTATAAGTGATATCAAATGATATTTATCTTTCTCTATGTGACTTATTTCACTTACTATAATAATTTCTAGGTCCATCCATGTTACTGCAAATGGAATAAGTCCATTCTTTTTAATGGCTGAATAATATTCCATTGTTTATATGTGTCACATCTTCTTTATCCATTTCTTTGTCCATGGACATTTAGGTTTCATCCAGGTCTTGGCTATTATAAATAGTTGGAACAGGGTGATTTAAATATTGGATGACAGTAAATGTAGACATTCAAATCTCTGCTTCAGTTGTTCAAACAGTCTTCAGTCTTTAAAACAGATAATAAGGAAGGGCAAAAGAATTGGAGTTAATTTTTAAAGGAAGGAGAAATCTGAGCAAGCAAGCATTATTTCATCTCAAGTAAACTAGTGTTATAAATAGTTTCTACTTCCATTAAGGAAATAATAAATGCCGTATAATGTATAGTTGTCATCCAAACTTGGATAATTTTGAAAGTGAGTGGGGCCTATTAACAATTAAACATGAAAAAATAAAAATTAAGATGTATAGTCACTCTAAGAATGATTCCTTATTCATTAATTCAATGGTTAGTCTTCTAAGTCATTGGAGGAAAAAATGAAAAAATTATCATCCCTAGCCCTCAAAAAGATCAAGGTTGGGAGGGTTGAATATATATATGTTTTATTAAGAATTAAGATAAAATTCTTTTTAGGGAGCATAGAGGAGAGGTTTCTATCTGTAGTGAGGATACAAAAGAAATTCTGTTAAACCTTTAAAAGTCCATAGAGTTGAGAAGAATGAATTCTCAGTCCCATTTGATAGTGAGGGAAACTGAGACCCATGCTAATTAATTAGCCAATAGCAGATTTGAGGAAAGTATATGATTCCTGAGTTCCATTCTAAAACTTTCCATCCCACTGTGTTATTCTTGTAGGAACTATTAGAAGGAAAGGGGCATGTGAAAATGCTTGAGAAAGTCTAAACAACCCAGTTTAGTCACTTTAACCTTATGACTCCAACTATACGTTTTGTTCTTTTAATGCTTTGAAATACCTCATAGGTTTTGTTTTTGTTTTTTCAAGGAAGACTCTGAAATAAGATTTGCTTTGCAAGTTGAATCTCATGACAAGAGGAACTGCAGTTTGCATATTGTACCACTAGGATGGCTGAGCCTATCCCACATTCTAAGTGGACTTTTATTATATACAAATATAGCATAAGATCCTATTGTGTATACATACCAACTCAAGCAAAACCCATTACGAAAATATTTCTTAGACAATGCTGATACTGTATTATATTCCAGAAACATACTTAGCTGAGTATTGTGCTCGTTTGTAATATCTGGGGTGAGCCTACCCACATGTGGACACACATTTAGGCACATGTGACATTGTCAGGCTATTCTGTCATTTATCATCTCTCCAGTGCTACTCATTTCATTATTCATTTGGTTGATTCTTTGGCTTAATTCCAAAAAGATGACCATTGAAGCAAATGTGAATATCCCCAAATTGATTTTTAATATCATTCCTTATTTTTATCTTAGTCTGAAAATAATATTGATTAGTTCAGTGTGTTTATTTTGATGGTGAAATTTTAAAGATTGAAAATGGTAACTATAAGGAAAGTAATAAAATATGCTCTCTTTGAGGTAGAAAGTTCAGCACTTAGAACAAGACAATGGCCTCCATTCTCTGACTGACAGGTGGATATCACATTAGATGAAAATGATAAGGGAATTAGTGGACTGAGGAATAACTTCCTCTTGATGGTGCCCTGACCCTTGACCTATGGCCTAACTCTTGTTAGCTTCACTAACACAGGGTAATTGTCACAGGTGTAGGATAAAAGACATCTCTACAGAACACGTTGGAGATTTATTTCTTTTGATGACCACAAATGTGCTGTTGAGATAAAACTGTAATTTCTGACCTCTGACATATAAAGACATGAAATTCACCCATGAGAAAGCAAAATTCCAAATGCAAAGAACTTTTGACTGTTGGGCTTGGAGATCACTGTTACAGCAGAAAGGATACATGCATGAGGGCAAAGCAATGGTCAATAAGTTATTGTCATTACCCTGAAAGCATATTTCATGCATAATTGTGACACCAATCTGATAAAGAAGACTCTAGCCACAATAGACTCCCTGAATTTTTATAATTATTAGTAAACTCTTTTGGTGTCATACACTGGAAATGTGTCCTATTCTGAAATGATTCTTTTTGTATTTATATGCTAATCATCTTCTTCAAAAGAAGTCAGTTCTTTGAATCTTATTTAAATGTTCTGAAGGTAGTAGCTTTGAGTTTTTACGGATGATGTAGTAACAATTGTGATTTCTCATGAAAGTTAATGCCTTCTCCTGTAAGAAAATATATTGTATCCTCCCTTTTCAGCAACACAAGGAAGAAATTCAAAAAACACAGTGAAGCACAATGAGTTATGTAAATCCATGTTATAATAGAAGAATATTACAAGGGAAAACCAAATGACTGTAATACCCATTAAAGTCAATAGTCATATACCAATGATTAAAAAAAAAAAAAGCTGCAGAAGAGAGAATATTGCTGGCAAAATGAAAATGACTTCACATTTCATTAAAATGAAGTCAACGCAGTAACCTGGCAGTGTTTTCAAAATGTTTTATCATGAAGGAAACACTCAACTTTTCAAACACTTGGCACAATAAAGTGGTGTGGTTCCTTACTCTGTTTATTTACGAGTGTAATACTAGCATCATCCCAATGTTTGTTACTCAATATGAAGAAGAAACCATAAGAATTTCCTCAACATAACAGATCCCCAAAATCCAATTTCTATTCAAAACCACATCAAAGATATAAATTACTTTTTAAATTCATTGAGGGTTCTTATTCAGGTCATAGGTCTTGCCCTTCAGCATTTTTTTTTTTTTATCCACAGCATACTTTGATGATGCAAAATTAGTATCTGTAAGATTGAGAATAATCAGTCAAAGAAAATACAAAGATTATGTTTATCTTAAAATGATACTATAGGTAAACTATGTCAGTTGGTTCAGTAAAGGTATAGCCAGACCCATCTATTTCCAAAATATCACATTTTCTTTTTATTAAATCATGATAATAAGGGATTATAATCATGTAACTTATTGTCATGCATACTTGCTATAATAATGCCTTCTTCCCAGACTACCATCTTTTCAAATGTGATGAGATCATCAGGTAACAGTGTAGGATATGAAGGCTTAGCACGCTGTGTTGTTAGCACATTAAAAAAAGAAATTGCTGGGATAATTAACAACTACCTATTTGTCTGTGGGATGCATTCATTATGGCTCTACAAATTGGAGGTCTCCAAAATCTGTGCAATAAAATTTACTCTTTGTTCAGGAAGTTCCCCTCGGATTTGGGGAAAATTCTGGTTTGCTGTGTCTATTGTAATTGTGACAGGCAGTTGACATGTCTCATAGTCTAAATGTAGTGGCAAGCAGGGGGTGGTACAATGATGAAAAAACTGCCATTCATTCTTGTGCAAAGGAAAGGTGTTTCTTAGCATATTCCAACCTATGTTCAGACTAGAGTTGGGTCTCTGGGGTTGAAGGTCAAATCTGTGAGGTCAAAGCTATTTCTTGTCAATCTTCGTTCACTAATGACACATGAATTGGAAATTAGAACAAAGTAAGTAAAACGAATAGCCAGAAGGTGAGTGTCTGTTTTATTACTCAGAAGAGCTGGGAAATCTGGCCAATTGTTGCCCTATGTGGCTTGAATGACAGTTGTTAAGTTGAAAAAGGGACAGTGTGATGGGAATGCCACTTTAAATCTCAATTACCTCCTCCACTCCAATCAGCTTGGTAGAGCTTTAATGAAGTGCAATTCTCTGTCCTTTTCCTCATACTTCTATCTCTAGAATAAGCCTCACATTCAAGTTTGACAGCAGTACAATCAGTTTTCCATTCATCACTGGCCCTGTTTTAACCCTGCTGAAAAAGGGCCTAATGTACGTGGCAGTGATGGCAATTAGGCAGAAAAGTAATATTAGAAACAGACAAAAGCCTGAGTCTTTTAGCATTACAGGTGTTTTTTTTTTTTTTTTCCCCGTTCTAGACATAAAGGAATAGGCAGTGTTGTTAAGTTCCCTTCTTCAGTCTTCTCTTAAGCTGAAAGTCCAACGATTTCAAGATTCAATTAATTAGAGACATGGAGAGCCAAAGAACAAGGTAAAAGCTAAGTTCTTTCTAACTGAAGACACACTTAGTAATTGGCCCCTTATTAAAATGGATATCTTCAGGGTGTATGTTTAATAAGGTTGATAAAAACTCGTCATTTCCTCATTAGGATAGCACATGAATACACTCTGTATGTAGGAAAGAAATCGTAAAGAGAACAAACAGGAAAATATCAATCTGTTCAATATAGGAATGTAAAACATAAAAATTGAAAAGCTTGAATTATAACTTTTCAGAGATGGGGATATTAAATGCATTGTGTATGTGTGTGAATGAATGAGTGTTTAAGCTGAGATTTTTTTTTTAAGACAAGTCTTGGCTCTTCAATCAGTTTATCTTGAGATCCAAAATATTTAAGCATTTGAGTTTTTAACCTGGATCGATGATATTGACTATGACTTCTTTTTTTAAACCTTAAAGATGGATGACACATTTAAATGGCTTTCTCGTATAAAAACAAAAGCAAGCTTTCAAAATCTATACATTTGTGTGTGCATGCTTAAGAATCTATGTAATAATCATGCCTGTATCTTTTGCACAAAAGGTCACATATACATGTTTAAGTATACATGTGCATTGTTTTACCTAATTATATTTGTAAATATGTCTTTCCTAGGGTGTGTGAATTCTTAGAAAAGATAAAAGTTCTTAGATTTTTGTGCACGCATTTAATTGTTATATATGTTTTCCTAACGGTTCTTTTTATGCCAATTTTTAAAAATGTCAGCCAGGTTGGGGTGTTTTTTTGTTTGGTTTTGTTTGATAGATTCCACAGGAACATGTGGCATCGGTATAAGGATCTTGTTTAAGAGAATGGAGGCTTGGAGGAAAAAAAAAACAGATGCAGCAATTAGGCGGCTCTTGCTGCTCATTGGGGAGGTGACACAAGTGGGTGATAGTGGCTTTCACCTCTCACACTCCCTTCTCTCCTGCCTGATTCCTAGAACAATCCCTGTCAGAAACACTCTTTGAAAAAGGCTGCATTAGACAATGGCTCTTCACCCTTATTTTACGCTTTAAGTAGTGGAGCAGAATGCTGTAAGGGGCTGAAAACAAGGCGTAATCTGAGAAAGACGCGCAGGCATTGTTATAACTGTGAAAACCAGAAGAGCCCCTTTCAGAGCCGTGACTGAAAGTGCTCGGAAGACCTTTAGTCCTTTGCACTCTCCCAATCACCAATTAGACAAACATTAACATCAATTAAGCTGTTATACGGCACAGGTTCCATATAATTACCTTAATGGGTTGACGCTTTCTTTAGCAGCAATTTCTTAAACAAACTTCATCTTTTGTGCAACAGGCTAAGAAAATTTTCAGCAGGGAGCATTTCCTTTTGTCAAGTTTTCTAAAGAGACAGCTGAATTGTTCTATTTAACAACAAACACCTTCACTAAGGACCCTCGTCTTGTCCCCGTTCCCACCACATTTGACTACTAGGCTCAAAGCTTATTAACCATCAGAGACAAAAAAACGGACTGGCCAGGGGAGCCCAGACACATGCAGGGCGGGCGGTACACAAAGGACCAGTGAGTCTGGCACCGGTTTGCAAGCAGACCCTCGGAGAAAGCACCAATTGAATTAGTTGCCTATTTAGTATCCAAAGCGCCAGATCCGTCCTTACCAAAAGCACAAAGAAAATGAAATAGAAAAACAGGATCTTGCTCATAAAACAAGACAAATCTGTCTAATTTATTTTGTACCAGTAAGTGCTAATTAAATGCAAGCTACTCAGATTCTTCCTGTTCCTGCCTCACCTAATTCGCTTAGAATCACGACAATGCCAGTCTGATTTTTCCCCCTGTTTAACAAACATTCATTTGAAATGTACTCAAATACAGCTATAAAAATACAACCCTTATATCACTTCTATTTTTATTTTATATAAAGTCCATGTGTTTTTACTCTGTTGTGAAATTATTTGGGGGGGAGGGAAAAAAGCTCTTGGCAGAAACAAATCCTTAAACTATCCTTGTGCATCGTAAGGAATAAACAACTTGAGATGCATATAATGAACTATAATTGTTTCTCCCCCACCCCCCAGGGTTGGAGTAATGTATGTAACCAAATTTCACAGCAATTCATGAAAAGTCAGAAGCTTATCTTTTTTACAGTTTTTAAAGCGGACCACAATAAAAAAATAAAATGAAAAAATATAAAAATATAGTAAATAATTATGCTAAACCAAAGTCTTTAAAATGCTTTACATTACCCCCACTCTGCCCCCCCGCCCCCGCATCTTGCCTTCTGTCTGTCTTTCACATTCCTACTGCTCATTTTCACATACCTGACTATAACAATATCCTCGGAGTAGGCAATTCATTTTACATCTTTAAGGTCAGGGCTTGGGCTCCAAAGACAAGTGTTTGCTCCTTTTAGTCTTGCCCTTGTGAACTCCCAACACCTCTTTAGGTCAAAAGCTCAAGGCCACAAAATTAAAGGATGACGATGATTTTATGTTTAGATTTTTAACCTCAGGCCACCGTTGGCCATGACTAGAGCATTTTACAGGGAAGGATTTCTAGAATGGAAACGTATACAATTACAAAATGATCGTTCTCAATTGTTCTGCCAAGAATTAACTTTTGAAAAAAAAATGTGCACCGGATATCAATTTATCCACAATATTTAGTCTGAAACACATTTACTGAATAGATTTATAATCATAAAGTAAAATTAAGGTTACCCCTTTCTTAAACTTCTGCCTTAGTAAACTTAATATATACAGTAATGTTTTCCCTTTGAATGTGGGTCTACTATTTATTAGAAATTATTTTTACTCAGTTTGTAATTTCTGTTCACATCAATCTAGTTAAAGTATTTTTGAGTCTTCCTGGATTGCTGCCTTGGTGCCTTATGATGTCAGTTTAAGTACCAAATTGTTTTACTCCTGTTTTCTTCCTTGGTTATTGCTTTCTACTCTAGCCCAAATACAGCTACAAACTGGGGATGTCCTAAGTGAATGTGGGAAGCCCACGTAAAGAGTTGCCATCACTAAATTGTCTCAGATTGGAGTTCGGCTACCCATGATGCAGGAGAAACCTGTAATATTATATCAGGAGAGGCCTGAAGAAGAGATGGTAGATGTCCTTATAAGAGTAACTTGATAATTAAAGAAGCATAAATCTTAAAAAAATTATTCCTTTGTAAAGCACAACCTGAGAATTATATAAATCTGTATCGTTCTTAGAACTTTTACATATGACAGATATAATTGGGTATAATAAGGAGGGACAGGATGCCAGGTGGCAAAGTCACCTCTGTAACCACAAAGAAAATGTGTCTAGAATCTGAGATCTCTTTTCCTAATATCGAGTATTAAAGATGAATCTGTGATGTATGAATGGATTTTTTTCCCATTCAACACGTGAGGCAAAGATCTGAATAAAGTAAATGTTCACTTTTTGACACCCATATCAAACTGAAAACACCTCAATCAACTGTTGGATGGATTTGGCATAATTATTGATACACTTTGCAGGATTTTAAGAGTGAGGATTCAGTGCTCACATACCATATTTGAAATGAACACAACTTATCAAGTAGAGTTCTGACATGTGTGACTCTTAGTATCATTTTGGAAGTGAAATAACCTGTCAGATTTTAAAATGTGTTAACAACTGGATGGTTAAGTGGCAGGGACATGAAGAGAGGACATGGGCTTGGTTTGAGATTTTGTTCTGGAATAGAGTCACTGACTGCCATCCTAGAAGTAATCACAATAAAAGTTTCCCCTCAGGGGTTCTGAACAGAAATTCTATAGCAGAATAAATAAACTACTACACAGTTAGATTATCTTAACTAGCATCTGCAATCTTCCTTACAATAGCCATTTATTGATGTCTTTCCAAATACATTAGAAGTGGCAGAGGATTTATTTTGCCTTTGAAAAGTACTTATAACCATTCACTCATTCAACAAATATTTAACTTTCGACTCTGTGCCAGGCATTCTTTCCTAAGTACATTATCAAACCTGAATAGTACAAAATGCCTAACATCCTTTCATTGGAGATGTCCAAACTTTAAATGGATTAAAGCAATTTATATTGAAGGCATAGACAGAAAAAAAATCTACTTCTCTCAGACTTTGTATAACTCTTTGTCCTGATTAATTTCTATCTGGTGCCTGACACATAGTAGGTGCATCAAATGTAGTGTTAATTTCTCCGTATTCTAACCCCAGTTGATTTGAGTGTGTGTGTGTGTGTGTATGACATTATCTAGAAGTAAGAAATCCTCTGACCACGGCCATTGTTCATTTGCACTAGTCTCCTTGCATGTATGACAGCGATTTATTTTAAGGGGCTGTAATACGCGTTCTTGTTTTGATTTCAAAATATGTTTTCCTTATTCTTTCCATCACTCACATTTATTCTGGAAAAAAGTTAGAGGGCAGTGTGTATGGGGTAGGGCGAATGGGTGATACTGAGGGATGGCTCAGCATTTATTTTTGAAGTTAGAGTATAAATGACTAGTGTATGTGTGTGTATGTTATACTTCAGGATGAATGAGAGTCTTCCAAAAATTTGAGTGAGAAATTGCAGCTCTTCAAGGAGAAAATAATAGAATAGGTAACAGTGAAACCTAGGCTAGATAAGGTTTCCCTTTTAAGGGAGTCAGTCAGCACCCATGTTGTTAAGCATCTATCTGCTGAGTGGGCTCTGGGTACAACTGGAACTACTGCAGAAGTAGTGAAGTATTTAAGAGATACAAGCGCAAAAATTACTTCTGAAGGAATTCAGAATCGAGGGTCTGGACTGCCACTGCATATTTGTTTCCTATCTCTTGACAACGTCCTGCTTCTCTAGGAACTTTTGAGGAAATTTTGGCCATCCATTTATGCTAAAAGTTGGTGTTTAACTCCCTTTTCAACCAATGAAGAACCATGATATCTGTGATTCATAATTACTTAAAAAATAGGTAATGATCTAAAGGGAAATGAGGCCTGGAAATGCTCACCTAAGGTGGAAAATAATTTCATGCCGAAGTCAATCCCCTTAACTTCTAAATTTCAGTCAGTATATCTATATTCAGGTCTGTATCCATCCACATCATCTCTCTCTTGTCTTCCTATACATCGCCTGGATTATTATAATAAAATGTAACTTCTATTAAAATTAATACTTGAAAAATGTACTCTCAGTTAAACATAATGGCAGATTGTTATAACTGTTATGTACACACACACACCAACAAATACCAAGCAATAGTATTACTGTTGAGATATTTGGAAATGTTAATATATTTCTAGCACTTCGAATATTCTTAATATACATAGATACAAAAGGGCAAACCCTTAGAACCTCTGGGAGGGAGGTGAGCATTTTTATTCAAAATGTTGAGGATAAAATGAAAAGGCAAACCTGCCGTAAACATACAAATAAATATCTCCTTTGAAATTCCTTCCCTGCAGTATTTCACAGTTTACATTAGTGAAGGGAAGGTTCTTATTGCAAAGAGTGTTTTTTTCAAGGTGCTTATATGTGTGCATCATTTCTAGGATCCCCGAATCAGATACATTTTATAAACCTCTCCCCTTTACCCAAGCTCTTCTATATGTGCTATATTGTGTTGAGAGGAACCCTCCATACATTAGATTTGGAATACACTTCCAGTGTTTAACCTAATTCTTCCATATTTTCAGTTGTGTTCCTCTTCCTATTCTGAGTTAAGAATGAAGTGAAGATCTGGGGAATCATATTTTTTTTAATACTTCATAATTGTTCCTCATCTTTCTAACATAATATTTAAAACTCAAACACTATGAAATCAATTTATCAACAATCAGTCCTGAATGGTCTTGTGCTTTCTTTCCAAAAGGCAAACGTGATTCTGCTCTGAGATGGAGTATTGCCAATGTGCTAAATACTCTTTTATTCTCATGAAATTAAAAAAAAATCCTAACCCAATTCTTAAAGGTCCCACATAATGTTGGGCTTTTGGTTGTTGGGGTTGGGGGGCGGTCAGGAAAGTTTACTTGATTTATTGGCTTCTCCATTTAGTTAACTTGGTATGGTCTAAATTCCTCAGGGCTTCTAAAGCTACCGTGTCATCTGTGATCTTTTTAATGGTTCAGCCTGGTTAACAAACACTATTTCCGCATTGTGCATCCCTGTCTATAGGAGAGGCCAAAGCCTTTCATTCAAACTCTGGAAAGTTTCCTCCTCATTTGTAGGGAGTGGTGTAAACAGGGAAGATTAGAGGTGTGTCATGGGCCATGTCACTCCCCAGTGCCCCTCCTCCTCTCTTTGTGACAAAGGAGTGATAAGAGAAGACTAAGTGACTTGAGAGTTAGTGTAAGAGAATGTGGACCAGGGTAGTGTTAGCAGAGAAGATGAAACAGTGATGGAAAAAGTGAAAGGAGGGAATATTGTGAAATAGGGTAAGAAAAATAGGCCCAACCAATCACGTCCCTGCAGTCTCTGTATACACAACTTACTTGTTTTGCTTTTCACAGAATTGTTATGAAAAATGTGCATTAGGTCAATTAGAGGTATCTCAAATTTTAAGAAGGAAAAAAAAGAGGGGGGAGAAAATCTCCTCTTCTTTATAACCCCGTACCCTTTTTATTTTGTTACAATGCCTCAGGAAAGGATTATGACACAGTGGCCTTGTTTTATACATGCATCATCTTTTCTTACATAAATATTAACTGCATTTGGCTTTTTGGGTGTCACACAATTAGCAAATTAGTCATTCTCAAGAGTAGTCATCTAGGTTTCATAGCACTTTCCCCACCTTAATTTTAGAATATTACATGCAAGGGGAAAAATTGCCTTCTTTTTTATCACACTCATTGAATTCCCTTCTCTTAATGCTAGGCTCTGGAGTTATAGTGGCAGTTAGTTCTATCATCAGAGTATCAGCACTTTGAATGGAATTTTGAAAATTACTGTGCGGGCATTATAGCAGAATCGGTCATTCTCTCTATACGATAAATGCACTCTCATTTTGAAACCTATGCATTCCCTTTAATATAGTCCCCCTTTCAGTTGATTGCATTTATTGCAAGTGTGAGACAAATTAGAAACTTCTTGAAGGTTTCAGATCTTTTGTGTGTGGTATCTATGAGAAAGACAAGAACTTTTCTTTTATATATGAGATTTAGTCAATCGAGCTTATGTGTCTAAGAAGCAGAACAGACAATTCATCTGCACTTAATGTGGATAAGTATGAAATACAGTATCCATGTCCAAGAGAATCCAGAGTAGGATTGAGGGCTTTTAATTTCATGTTTAAAAGTATCCTAACTCTAATATGGTATACTTCCAAAATGCATTATTCTGAGTATGACATTCAGAGAGGCCCAGGTGCTGTGTTGCATCTCTCTGCGACTGTCATGTTGAAGATCTGCCAATGTATTTGTCATCTTTGTAGAGTTTATGATGAATGAAATTTGGGTTATTCGAAGTTGATGTAGAGGCCATTTTATTTTAATCCATTTCTTCTAGACTTTCATGATTTGCCCATTGGAGAAAAGTATCTATTCTCCAGCAAATCCTAGAGCTCTGCCAGAGGGAGTCAACCTTCTATTACTAGCTGCTAAGGTGTACTCAAGAGAAGCCCTGTAGGCCATATGTGGAGAACCAGAGGGTGACTTGAACACAGTCTGTAGTGTTTTGTCCATTGTACCCTTTAATAGAATTGTGCAATGAAATTTCATTTTTTGAGCTCCTAGAGTCACCTTCTATTGGTAATGAGATCTTGAATAAGGTCCTCCTCTTAGGAGCTGGCACTGCAGAAAATAGTCTTAGAAGTTCATGTATTTCCATCTGTTTCTCCAACTATAGGTGTTTCTTTACTTGTCAGGTTATTAATCCTCTACTTAATAACATACTCAAACTGAAACCTAATTATATGAGTCCAGAACCACAGCATAATATTATGAAGGCAAATGTATCTATTATTTAAAGTCCTAGTGATAGTTTCAAAAGCTAATATAACTTGGAATCACCATTTTGAACATTACTAGTAAAATTATGAAAAGCAGTTCTAAGATCAAAACACAATGGCGTGTTAATTTCATAGTAAAATGTGATCCTGCAACTGTATAACATTATCCCTCTCAATAGCTGTGGGTCATTATATAGTTTAATTCAATTATTCTTGATTAGTAGAGTTAATCCATTGTAGGTATTGGTTAACATAATTCATGGCAATGTACAGTGGATAGACTTATTAAAAGATATATAGTGAGAAATATTCCATTTAACATATATTTATACTAGCTTAGTTTTAGAATTGAAGGATCATAATCTGCTCTGCTCTGGCAGCACACACACATATACACACGCACCCTGTGGTTAGTTTATTTCTGGCTACTTTTACAATCAGTTACTGCTTTGGTGAAAGCCTAAAGCTTAATCCATTAAGAGCCATTCAGAACAAAACAAACAAACAAAGCTTTAACCACTTCAGTGACAACAGTGCAGAACCAACAAGCAGCCTTCTTAGCAAACCCTTGCAATTTTAGGATCAATAGCCTCACACTGGATGCTCCTAAGTGATGAAAGCTAGAACATTTGTGCTGCCAGGTTTTGGAGAATAAAACAAAACACAAAAGTGTCTGGAAAAGATAATTCGATAAGTTTAGTTTGGAAATACCCATGTAGTCCGGAGGGCTGACTTAAGTCTTATCAGCGGTCATGTTGAAAACAAACTAATTTAAACATCACTTTGGGCTGAAAATTTTACCTGTGTCTTGAGAGTCGAAACTGTTAAAATATCTTTTAGTCTTTTTCCAAGTTTTACTACTTACAGCTTTATTATTACTACTTTTAACTAATGTAAATGAATATCTACCTATCCATCCATGCATCAATTTCTTTGAAAACAAATCTTACCTTATATCTTTAGATTAACATACTTAGAAGAATGTTATCATCTACTTAATTCAAGGCTACAGTTTAAACAATAAAACTAACAAATACATTCATATATGAGAGGAGCAAAAACAAACATTTTTTTCCCCACAAGATTAAAAGCCTATTCATTTCCTTTTAGAATTATTCCATTGTATATTATCCTTTGTGAAAAACCCATTAGCTTCTTTTATACATCCTCGAGTCTTAATACACCAGTGCTGCAGAATATGTTTCATGGAAAAAAAAAAGTTACTGTCATTCCATAGAATAATAAAAAAAAGGCCTTCCACATCTTTTGTATTCATTACATTCTCCTTTTCAGTTTCACAAAACAACTTAAGTACTGTATCTCCAGTAGTTATAGTTTTTAAAGTGCCTTTACGTTTATAGTTAATTATAAACTCAGTAATGAAATAGGAGTATTATTTATTATTTATCTCAAAATGTCAGCTGGTTAGACATTACCCGCAAATTATCTGGAGGCATTAAATTATATACCTTCATAGGTAGTCAACAGACACTGTTAGGATTGCCTGCAGTATGTTTACAAGCTAATTTGTTTACTGAATATTGTCTACTCGTTTACATTTCTGCTTTTTTAAAAAGCTGATCCTCACTGATGAAATAGACAATATAAGAAACTTATAAATCTTTTTGGTTTTAAAAATAAGTGTCAGAGCAAAAGCTGGATAATCTCTTTGCTGAAATGTTATCAAATAACATTGACCATCATCATTTTACAGACTAAGAAAGAAATTACCCTGCAATACTATTAAAATGCATGGTTTTCCTGTGTGTCAGGAATGCTGTGCAGTTTTGTCTGGATTCATTAAGGCGCTCACTGCCTAAGTACATTGCCAACAGGGATGTGGGTGGCTGTAATGGCAGCCTGTAGGTTTGTATGGAAAACAAGTATGGCACTGTGAAAAAAAAATCCTTCTCTCACCCTACAGATACCTGTACGGAGAGCTCAGAAGGCATTTCCATAGGCTCATTGTCAAGTGAATGTTAAAGCCCCCATTCACTGGGAAGCAAAGGTAAGTCTGAAAAAATGCATTGAGGGAAAAGGAAAGGGGGTGGCGGTTGGGAGTGAAATCACCTAGCATTAAAGCAGCCTAACCAAGTGACAGACACGTAGACAACTCTGATGCTGCCAGAACAACACTCTGCACAGCCCACCAGCAAGTAATTTGTCACTGCGACAAGAATATCCTCCGCAGTTTGGCATCAGGGTCCTTGGACAGCCAACTGCGCCTGTACAGCACGAGACGTGCTATTCGGCAACAGGGAAGATGGGAACCAAGGTTCTCGTTATTATGTCCAAATGTACTATTTTATGAAAAACATATCTTTGTCATGATCAACATAGAGATAGAACAGTAGTGATTGATAATAACTGGGGGCAAATAGGACAACAAATTGGGAAAAATATGTTTTGGTGTATTTTTGAGATGCCCTGTGCAATGAGAGGATTTCTGGATGTTTGCTCGCTTGGGCTGGTATTTATGGCACACTCTGACGGTGTTGCATAGAAATAGTGAGTCCATAGGTACAAGAATGAACTGGGAAGTTTTTTGGTGGTAAACCATTTGCTTTTAGCAGAACATACTCTTTGCTTTTAGACTTTATGTGTTTATATATGGCATGTTGATTAATATGTTGCTGAGTGCAAATCCTTTCTTGCTGGTATGATTTGAAATAAGACAAAGAATTCAAGGTAAGTTGGGTTATAAATGTGCACAGGAAAGACACTTTGCTCTTTACGTTGCTACCCTGGTAATCTATTATAAAAGTGCAGTAAAGGAGAGAAGCCAGGGGCATAGGATAAAGGTATCGGATAAATAAGCAAGTAGTGTTCCCCTTGCCAATTACTTGGCATCTTACTTTGTAATTAATGCCACAGTAATGAAAAAAGTGGTAGGCACGAAGATTGGGCCTTTTGTGCATTCTATACAGAACCAAACACTCATAAAAATCTAGCTCAAAGCTAGCCTAGTTTGGCTCTCTCCACAATCAAAACTTACTAGAGAATTAGAACAATCTCATAGGGTGTGTGTATGTGTGTGCGCGCGCCTGTGTGTGTGTGTGTGTGTGTTGCAATGTATTATATAAGAGTGACATCAGGCAATTGTGGTGTTGCTGTCTCCATTATATAGACAAGGGTGTCCTTCATTCCCCAGACATGATGGAAACTTGTACCCATTCTGCCAGGATCTAACATCATGGTATCTATTATGCTGTTCACTAGTTGTCCTATGAAACACTTAACTGCTGCTTAAGTGGCTAGGATAACTGCCTTGCAGCCTGGTGGATTTATCAGTAGCTTGCATATTTGTGCTTTATGGGAACTTTCAGGAAATACTAAAACTACTAAAAGTTAAATAATTGTAAAAATGATAACACTAAGAGGCATTTTTAAGAAGTGGGATATAATTTAGACAATTTTGATAACATTTGAAATACAGTACAAGTTTAAAAAATATCCAACTAATTTTATAACAATATTCCTTAAAAATGTACTTTGTCCTCATAGACTGGATAGTAAAGGATGGCTTGAGGTTGTGGGGGCTGGAGAAATAGCTCTTGAATTGTGAGACTTTGAAAGAATGTTAGGGGTGGAGTATGTTGACTAGCTGTGTGTGGGTGGTTAAATGAAAAGGCCCAAGATGTATATCCTTTTAGGGGGTAAGGTACAAAGAAAGGGGGGCATGCAAGGAGAGAATGTTCGAGGCTAGAGAGTACAAAATATAGTGGAGGCCATAAAGAAAACTAACCTCTACTTTTCTAGGCTTTGCGTGGGGTGTTTTCTTTGCAACTCCCATTAAAGTCAATGGGAATCATGCAGCTAAAACCCTGTGTAACTCTTTGGCAATTTACTTCCTAGTGTCTGGAAAAGAGTACTACCTACTAAGGGCAATTTACTCATTTTAGTTTGTGCCTCCCATACAAAGATGAATTTGATAGCACATAGCAGGAGAATAAGAGAGACTGCATTTAAGATTTTGTTACTGCAAGAGAAATCATCATTGAAAAATGTCGCCTAAACTCTCACCTTGTTTAGCAACAACAATAAACAGAGAAAAGCAATCCAGTGAAAAAATATGAAAAGAAGTATGGACTTGATTACAAGAAAAATGGTGATTGTTAGTATGAGTGTTTTTTTTTTCCATTTTAAATTCTCAAGCTCTGAACACAATCTCAGAATAATAAGAATAGAGGACAATTCTTAGACACCAAATTGAAGCTCTTGATTACTTGCTTTTTCCCATGCACCTCAAGTTGTATAAATGTAAATATAGCTATGGTATCCTTAAAAAATCTTTAATAGTACAAATACTGTGAGGGGGGGGGCTTACATAGGTTCTTGTTATGAGTAGACACATAGAAAAAAATGACAGGTATTTATCCTCCTCTAAGTAGTAACTGAATAAATACTCTATATGCTCTATATAATATTTTTTAAAGCTATAGAATTTACACGTTAAAAAGTGCATGATATTTGTAATCTCGTTCATGAACTTCGAAGTCAGAAAACTAACACTAGCTTTCAAAATATTTTTATGATAGGCTCTGTATTTCTTTACCCTGAAATGAAATGTCTATTTAGGTGCTATACTGCTTTACTGATATAATTCTTATAACTGTACAACCTTATACTAAGCTTATGTGGGCTGAAGATGCATGGCTCATGTGTTTTCTGAGTCCCTTCTCTGTGATTTGTTTTGTGACTTGTCCTTTTGGGGGGGTGAAGAAGTAAAGACCCTACATGGCTCAGCTTTTTAGTGCCTGGAGCAGAGACCCATCTATGAACAACTGCCTAGGCAGGTTGATTACTGGGCATTATATTTCCTTGGTTTTTATGTGTAAATGAGTACTTCTCACTCACCATGGACCTAACTTGTGCTTCAATTTAGGTAAGCATACTGCTGCAGCAGCTTTGAAACCATTTCTCTCTGATTGTACCAATTAGCAAATCCTGAACTTTACCACCAGGAAAAGACATAGTTCTACATTTATGAATGCTTGGCTTTTGAGAATTAGAATAATTATGTCACCAAACCTACCATTGATTTTCAGATAGACATCTCAATAATTTTGTTAGAGTAAAAACCTTTCTGAAAGCACACTGATAATTTTTATGGCAGAAATAATACATAGGGATGAATGCAGTGATTTGATATGTGAGAACATTTAAAGGGGAGAGATATTTTACTTGAAAAGAATTTAGATGTATTTCTGAGCTGAGTCTTTGATAATAAATTTCACGCTGGAGGGTTTTGACTGTTTGAGAACTTACTGAAATCTGATTTTCTTGGAGGAGGGGTTAGAGAATTCACAAAATAATGAAAAGCATGTGCTGTTGTAAAGTAGATTATTATAAAATCATAAATAATAATAAATTTAAGACCTTAAAATTCTCTAAGTTTTAGTTTTAAAGCTCATAGTTGGTTCTTACATCCCAGGCCATTCATCGTTTGTGACCAGATCATGCGTCCTTAACCAAATACACATTAAAAGACTTCTGTTCACAAATTAAAGCTGAATTGAATTGAATCCCTTTAGTTACCTATTGAAGCTTTTCAATTTTTTTCTTCTTACAGTATTTTTATAACTGGCAAGAGTAAGTTAATATCACTTTTTACACCAAAAAAAAAAAAAAAAAAAGTTAGGTATTGCGGTGGCATTGTTATTCACAATGTTACCGAAACTTGCTTTCCTCTCATCTTATAGTGCCATTGTTTCATTTTGAGCAAGAAACTCAGTAATCTTAACACATTTCATGGAATCAAAGATTTATAGGATTGTATATTCTAGATCTTTTATTTTAGGTATTATCTTTGCCATGATCTGAATGAATTAGATATTTTAACTAGTTGAATTCTAAAATCTCTGTTTATTTCAAACTCTCTTTGCTGGGAATTTACTATAAATCAATGTTTTCTAGCACTGACGTTTACGACATCTTTCAATATTCATTTTTTTTCACATCTCCCTCCACATGGTTAAGAAATTATTGTGACTTTGACATGACATCTACGCAGTCGTTTTATAGTATATGCATTTGGGGAAGGTATACAGAAATAATATATTTTCCCTTGCAGTATCTCAAAATCACATATTTAGTTTGCACTGCACACATGCACACATACACATGCATACATACTGCATTGCTTTTAGCTCCATGAGCACATTTTGAATATATTTGTCCTGAAACATTTTCCTAGTCACAGGAATGGTGTTTCATGAACTGATTTTATCACCCGTACAAGAGAATTTTACGAAGGTTCTCACTAAGAAATAAGTGTATAGTCAAATTAATGACTAACTTTATTCTTAAAGATGGGGTTATATATATAGATTTTCTTTACTGTGACCACATTTGTCTTTTTCCTGTATCCCTATTTATCTACATTTCTTCACACGTGACATTTGAATAGCCTTCCAAACTAAAATCTATTTGGAAAGCTGAAGTGTGGAGGAAGGTACTTCTTGGGGAAAGGCATGGTGCTATTAACGACATGATTCTCTGGCTCCAGAGATCTCTGGGATTTTCAATGTAGTAAATTTCTGATGTGTCACTTCCAGTATTTGAGGCTTGAACTCTTTGCTGCTTCTAAGAAAAGGAAGCCACTGTACAGTAGTCTGAGCAGTCTGGAGTAAAAAGGTCACCCAACATTACCCGTTCTTGTTTGGGATGAAAGCATAGAGGGGAAATCCTCCCAAGCAATGTTAAATTGTCTGCTTTCTCCTGGGTATGTGTGCACAACTTCTTTCACAGTAAGCTGATTCAGGCAGTTACTGAAAGAGGAAGAGATCTTTTAAGGTGAAATAAGATCTGGAAGACTTTCATAGATTCCCTAAAATGGACAGGAGAAAACCTATATCAAATAGTAGGAACTTTGAAGCTTAAAAGTGATGACACAGGATGCAAATAATTTTTTTCTTCAGTTCTAAAACTAAAGCAGTGGTTCAGGTGAAATGTGACATAATTGTCATAATTATTTTAGTGTGAAAGCACGTAATTGGTAAGTTCATTCACGGTCTTTCAGATAGCAATGTTGGGCAATGGAAATACCAAGAAGATATTTCTCTGACTTTTCAATATAATGCTATATAAATTCGAGCAAGTCATTTAACTGTTCAGGGTTTACATGGGTAGAAAGAAAACAAGATTCTAACACTATTAATGTAAGAGGGAATGCAAGATTATTTTAAATTATTTCTGATAAACCTAAAGTTTCCACTATTGTGTGAACTTGTACACTCTAAAGAACATATTATATTTACTACAGTAGTTTCATTCGTTTACTTGTTTGTTCCATTCAGAGATATTTACCAAGTATTGACTTACTAAAGGGCATGACTGTATTTGCTCTCAGTTATTCAGAGACTACGTTGACAAAATTCTAAACCTTCGCTATACTCATAGTCTGGTGAATGAGGCTATAAACCAAAATTAACAACATAGTATAACAAGGGACATGATAAATGCATGGCAACCTTTCTGTGGGAAGTCAGAGGAGGCATTCCTAACTTTGCCTCAGAGAGACAAGAAAACTTCATACAAGAGGTGATCACTGAAGTAGATTGATGGTGAAAATGGGGCCACTGCAACTTCTCTCCAGCAAAGATTGCTCGGGAGGGCTGAGTTAATTTGTGTTCTTCAGGAGACCTTTGGCTTTAGAACATTTATTTCTTGTGGCTTTAAAAATATGCATTACTGTGAAGTTTTGCTGCTACCAATTCATTCTGATATTGGGTTTTCTTATCTTTTATAATATAGAGGAAGGAAAGGGGAAAATAGGAACTACTAAATATAAATGTGTGATTAATTTCATGACTACTTTCTACCTATTCATTGCCCCTATTTTTTAAATGGTATGAGTGTACTTATGAAAAAGACATGAGTAAATGTGATTATGAGAATTTTATGGTATCTTTTGAGGTAACAGGAGTGATGTTGGCGTAGTAAACCCAAACAAGGAAACCTACACTCAAATTGTTTTAATTATTTGAGAGGGCTTTAGGGCTTTCTAAGAACAGCTAAATATACAAACTTTTATTTTATTTTTTTAACTTTCTTGTATGCAGTGTGTTAGAAGGATTCTCTTTTTAGCAGGTGTGAAAGAGAAGCAGATAGCAGGAGGGCTTGGTACATGGAAAATATTTGAAACAAAATCAGAATTTAATGACCTAGGTCATTGATTCTCAAACTGTAATGTGCATAAGAACCACCTGGAGAACTTGTTAAAAAGTATAGTAGGCCTGGGGTTGGGCTGATGGATTTTCATTTGTTACAAACTCAGGATGCTGCTGCTGCTGCTTGAAGATCACACTTTGAGAATGACTAATCTAGGCTGGTGGTTCTCAAATTTAATCTGCATATGAATCACCTGGGGGTCTTGTTAAATTGAAGGTATTGATTTAGTGGGCCTAGGGTGGGCAGGAGAATTTGCATTTTGAACAAACTCAAAGGTGATGCTGATGCTGCTGATCTGCAGACCACACTGTATGAAGCAAGGCCTAAGATGATTTCCTACCTTATGAGATTTCCTTCCTAAATGAGATTGTATCCTTACAACAAAGGCTAATGGACAATTAATGTTTGTTCTTGTACATTTTGTGTGTAAATATTAAACTCCTCTGAGAGAAGCATTTACTGAGCCCCTGTTCCCTGTATAAAATGCCTGCCCTAGTTACTGTGAAAGATTAGGTCAAATGCAGGTCACTCTGAATGGTCAGGTATTAAATGCATTATAATTCTCTGATTTTGATAAATTGTAAGTACAGAAAGAAAAAAAAGGATTGGTCTAACATCTTACCCCCACCAAAACAAAAATCTTAGAAATAGTACACTATTCAAGTTATGTTGTCTAGCCTCCCCCACCCCCCCATTAAAAATTTTATTTTGTTAGACAAGTTCTGTTCATATAAAGCAAAAGCTTGAGTTAGTTTAGTGAAGTGAGTTGGAAGATACATTTAATTTTGATCAGATAACAATCTCTGGTGGATTCTATGATCCCAGGTATGAAGGAGCCTTACTGAGAATGTGTTGGCTGTCTTTAACCTACAGTTTCTTGGTAATTGATAGTTATCCATTCCCTCTGTTCTTTCTATGTAGACCTTTCAAAAAATGGATAAATGAAATAATTTGAACTAGAAATTTCTAATACAACATTCAAATAAAAATTATAAGGAATAGGGTCTGTAGGTTTTACTCTGGCCAACTTTGGGTAATTTTAAGGACCATGGGGATACATATATTTCTGTTCTTATTATGCCCCTCCCATTTACAAATTTTCAAGCAATATGATTCTGTTAAATTCAGTGACTTATCATGGTTTTTATATAGTTGACAGTAAACTTCTCAATTCTTAGATTATTTATTCTCTTGGTGGGCTGGATCAAATATGGCAACCAGTTATGTTAATGCAAATACCCAAGCCCTCAGCCAAATACATGCAAAAATATTTAAAGTAGTAGTTACTGCTATGGCACCATGGGTTAAGAATCTTATTGCAGTGTCTTGGGTTGCTGTGGAGGCATGTGTTTGATCCCTGGCTTGGTGCAGTGGATTAAAGGATCTGGTATTACCCTAGCTGCAGCAAAGGTCGCAGCTGTGGCTCATATTCAGTCCCTGGCCTAGGAACTTCCATGTGCCACATGTGCAGTATTTAAATGTAAATACTATATTTTTAAAGTATTAATATAATTTTAACATTTCTTTTTGCTTGGGGTGTGTGACATCACTTCTGAAGACAAATGATTTTCTTTACAATAACAATTTATGATTAAGTGCTTTTGTCATTTTTATTCCTTCATTCCATTTCTCAAGAGTGTTCATTTCTAATCCTCTTACCAAACTGTACTACTCCAAGCAAAAATTTTACTTGCAGGATGTTTGATTTCTTAAAATATCATACTTACATCTTTTGTGAATCCATCTAAAAGGAGTTCCAAACAATATGGTTTTAAAATGTAGATGTTTGGGCTGGAATAGCAGTGGTTCTTAACCTTTTTGGAAATGTGGCCCTTTATAAAAGTGTGGCTCCTCTTCACAGAAGATGCTCATGAAGCACATACAAAAAAATTTTTTGCATACAAAGTAGTGAATACTCATTGGCCTTTTGAAGGAAGATTGACAACTCTGATCTTGATAATTGGGGTGAAGTTAACCAAAATGCCATCTTTTTTTTTTTTTTCTCTCTTTTCTTACATAGACATTGAAACCAGATGGATCAATAGACTGTTTTTCTAAAAACATCATTTTGTTTTTATGGTGTAAACCTTGTCTTACAAATAAGCCTTTATCCTGATTTGTAACATAGAAGCAAGTGGACATCTGGCTTCTGTGGAAAATATGATTCACTCATTTGCATTTTAAAATTCCATTCATTCCATTTTTAAATTGTTCACTTGTCCTCTTTGCTCTTTCTAAAAGCAACTCTTCTCAGCTCGCTTCAATTTCAAATACCCACAGAATTTGTTATTTATAATTCAGAACGTTTTCCCTTTAACATTTTAAAATGAAAATCAGCATTCAAGGTCCACAGCTAGGTAAAGTGAGAAGTCAATTGAAAACCAACAAGGAATTTGGGTGGCAAGTCACTTTACCCCATTACCTTATATTGGTCTTGAATGACTTTGAAATATATTTTTAAATGAAAAAAAAAATTCAGGATCAAAACACTAATAAATAATTTATTCTTCAGGTCAGTTATAATATGTCTTAAAATAGTTTGCTATATAAAAGTTGTTTCTATCAGTAATGATATGTTGTAAAATTTTTGACATAAAAGACTATACTGCTATTTGGTTGCTCACGAATGTTATTTCAGCAATAGTTTTTATGAGTACAAATGGAAATTATAAGAACTTGAAACCTGGAAGATTTATTCATTCATTCACAGTTCTAGTTGTTCCTCTTTCTAGTAGCAAATCCTGAATCAAATAATTTCCACACAATTGAAACCTCATGATAACCAATAGTTTGGATGTTCCATTTGAATTTTAGGTGAGACTTCTCATGAGGGTTTTACACCTCATCTTAAAATAATAGGCCTGTGTGAAATGCTGATATTTCAAAAGGATAGTGTTGAATAGAAACTTAAATTTAGTTACTTAATATTTTCTTTTAATCAACTAGTTACATCCTGGAAAAATATGAGCGTGTGTGTGTAAAAAGACTTTTCCTCCAGTTGAGTGGAATGGCAGATAGGTCTAAAACTAGGTGAGTGACATAGAGATAGCATTGATGGGCAAAGGTTAAAGAATGAGAGAAATTAGTTCATTGTCTTCAACTGTGAATTTTGGACCAGATTCTGAAAGTAGGCCGGAAGATAGTGCTTTTCTAAGAATATCAATCCCATGACATTTAAGGAGATTTATTTAGGGAACATGAAATATGGACAGTTGATAGGTATGAAGGGGAAACTGGAACCAAGAAGACTAGGTGGTAGAAGTTCTCAAGCTCTGAGCTTGCATAGTCTCATAATTCATGTCTCACTACTGACATTCATTGCTAATATCTAATAATTTAGAAAATACTGGAGTTCCAGAGTTCTGTCGTGGTGCAGTAGTTAACGAATCTGACTAGGAACCATGAGGTTTCTGGTTCTATCCCTGGCCTTGCTTGGTGGGTTAAGGATCTGGCGTTGCCATGAGCTGTGGTGTAGGTTGCAGACCTGGCTCGGATCCCATGTTGCTGTGGCTGTGGTGTACGCCGGTGGCTACAGCTCCTATTAGACCCCTAGCCTGGGAACCTCCATATGCCGAAGGAGCGACCTTAGAAAAGTCAAAAAAAAAAAAAAAAAAGGAAAATACTTAGATGAGAACATACAGGATTAGAAGTTAGAGGAAGTAAATAAGTAAATTGGCTTTAATTTTCCAACCTAGATTTCATGACAGCTATCATCGTGAACTAAATCACATTTCCATTCAGGTTTTGGTGCCTATAATTGGGGGAGGGGGCAAGTGAATGATTCTTTTAATGATTTGCTCTAAAGCCATTAGAAAATGAGAGCCTCCTTCTTAAGGCATTATAAACTTTTTTGGGGATCCAAGATGGAGAATTTTAGAAGCTAGAATATTGTAGATCTCTCCTAACCCTAACTACACACTAAAGAAGCTCACTCCTAGAGTAAATTGAAACATAATTAGGTAAAGTGACTCTAGTGAGATTAAGCAAAATGATCCCACCAGTCCTTTCAGAAATGTCTCAACTCTTATTTCCAGGAGGATGAGATTTACTATCATCAGGACACCCACCTGGTGTTTTGAGCATTATGGCTACTTCCAAATACACACACTGCATGGGTGGTTCAATATGGACATAATAATCGTCAGCTCTTTTAAAAACGAAAGCAGTCTACCTCTCTCTCCCACTGATGCAGGTGTCAGAATTCTGAACCAGGGGACATATTCTCTCTCATTAAAGGAAAGTTAGCTGCCATTCTGGTGGGAGAGTATAAAGCTATCTAAGGTGTTGTATGCTGATTAGGACATCAGTCAGACTCTCTATCTGATATAATTAAAAGAACTGAAAGAGCCTTGAAAAAAAAAAAAAAAAAAAGCAGTTCTGAAGAGCTATCTTTGGAAGCTGTCCAAAGCATTTTGTCTGGAACAAATACTCATGAACTTACCCACTGAAGGAGATGCTAACAACTGGCCTATGAAAATGACTAGAGGAATCTCTATTTGGCAGATTAGGTCAGAGAAGAAATTGGATGGTTGAGTTGGCAGGTCTCAAAACAAACATTAAATCAATCATTCCCTCTCTTTTAGGAAAAATCCACATGCATTTTGGCTGTGTTTTTGGAACATTCTGCCTAGGTGGGATGATAGTATCATCCCCTACTCACTTCATAAGAATGTAGCTAGGACACAATAAGATAATTACTTCTCAATTGAAGTTTTAGGGGGGAAAAGTGCAAGCACTGAAAATTCTAAGATGTAAGCATTCTGTTGTGCTTTATAGTAACTTTCATTTGGAGTGTATTTTTTCTTAGAGTATAGTTGATTTACAGTGTTCTGTCAATTTCTGCTATACAACATGGTGAACCAGTCATACATACATACATACATACATATATATATATATATATATATATATATATATAGTGTATATATACATATTCTTTTTCTCAATTTATTTTCTATCATGTTCTATCCCAAGAGATTGGATATAGTTCCAGTAGGACTTCACTGCTTATCCATTCTAAATGTAATAGTTTGTATCTACTAACCCCAAATTCCCAGTACATCCCACTCCATCCCTCTTGGCAACCACAAGTCTGTTCTCCATTTCTGTGAGTCTGTTTCTGTTTTGTAGGTAGGTTCATTTGTACCATATTTTAGATTCCACATATAAGTGATATCTTATGGTACTTGTCATTCACTTTCTGACTTATTTCACTTAACATGAGAATCTCTAGTTGCAACATGGATGAAACTAGAGATTCTCATTTGCAGTTATTATTGTAGAAGTATCTATAAATGGAAGTTCTTAAGTTACTTTTGTTATTAGTAAAATTGAAAACCTAAGTCTCCAGAAAGTGGAGCCCAAAGCTATGGAACAGTCTTGGTATGGCAAATCAATAACATGAAAAGACAAAGCTGAAACTTTTCTTCTGAAGCCTATTTTCATTAGCATGTATTTTTTTGTAATCATTGAAGCAAAAAATATTCAAAAAAGACAAAGGTTAAGTGTACAAATTATTGACTATTTGAACAAAGTATGAACACATCCATGTACTCTTCAATGATTTCTAGGAAAAGAACATTATTACCATATTAGAAATTCACCTTTGTCCCATATTGTCACTGTGTGCCAAAAGAAATCACTATCTTGATTCCCATTTTCCCCATTTGATTTTACTCAATTGACTTTCATATAAGTACTAATATATGGTATGTACACTAATGTACCCATGCCATAGTACAATTGTGGTATAATTGCAGTTCATTCATTTACATTGCTGTAAAGCATTTTATTCCCTACTTTTTTTTTTTTTTAATTTTTAGGGTTGTATGTGCAACATATGGAAGTTACCAGTCTAGGGGTCTAATTAGAGCTGCAGCTGCCGGCCTACACCATAGCCACAGCCACGCCAGATCCGAGCTGCATCTGTGACCTACACCACAGCTCATGGCAATGCTGGATCCTTAACCCACTGAGGCCAGGGATTAAATCCTCATCCTCATGGATGACAGTAGGGTTTGTTACTGCTGAGCCACAGCAGGAACTCCTATCCCTACTTTTGATGGACAAGAGTTTCTTCCAATTTTTGGCTTCTATTCATCTTGTGTGTATTTTGGACATATAAGGATACTTTTATACAGGGGGTTAAATATATATCTGGGAATAGAAATGCTGGGTAATAAGGTGTGTTCAGTGGTGGCAGATTTGACAAAACAATTTTCCGAAGTGTTTGTGCCCTTTTATGCTTGCACCAGCACTCTGATGTTGATTTCATTTTCATTTTAGTGGTGTCCTTCTATTTAATTTTAGCCATTTTAGTGACTATGTAGCGTTATCTCATTGCAATTTTAGTTTGCATTTCTTTGGAAACTAACAAAGTTTGACTACTTTTTCTGTGATTATTGGCCATTGATGAAATGTCTGTTGCCCATATTTTTTTTGTATCATTTGTGGTTTTTTTTTTTTTTTTTTTTTTGCTGTAATGATTTTGTAGTACTTGGTATATTTTTCGTATGTCCTTTGTAAGATAAATGCTTTGCAAACTACTTTTCCTTATTTATAACTAGCTCTTTTTATTTTCTTAGTAGTATCTTCAGATGAACACAATTTCTTAATTTTAATGTAGTCTTTTCCTTTATAGTTTAGGATTTTTTTTTTTTTTTTCTGTTAAAGATATCTTTACCTACCCCAGAGGTGTGATAATAAACTTCTACTTTGTGGGGAGGCTTATTTTTTACCTTTTATTTTATTTTTAATTTTTTTTTTTTATGTTTTGCTTTTTTTAGTGCTGCACCTGCAGCGTATGGGAGTTCTCAGGCTAGGAGTTGATTTGGAGCTATAGCTGCCAGCCTATGCCACAGCCACAACAACACAGGCTGAGCCATGTCTGCAATCTACACCACAGCTCAGGGCAATGCTGGGTCCTTAACCCACTGAGCGAAAAAGGCCAGGGATTGAACCTGCATCCTCATGGATACTATTCAGGTTTGTAACTGGCTGAGCCACAGCAGGAGCTCACTACCTTTTTATTTTTAGACCCATGGACCATATGAATTGATTTTTGTGTACTCTGTGGAGTAGCAATCAATTATAATTTTTTCTCATATATATTCAATTGGCCCAATACCATTTATTGAAAACAGTAATTTCAATATTGCAGTGCAGTGTCACCTTTGTCATAAATCAACTAAGTATATGTGTGGAACTGTCTTTAGATTCTTCTTTACTTTCCTTATGCATTTCACTGTCTGAATTACTATACATTGTGCGAAGTCTTGATTTCCAGTTCTGTATATCCTTTGATTTTGTTCTTTTTCAGTAGGATCTTGGCTATTCTTATCTCTTTGCATTTGAAATTATCTTGCTGATTTCCACATTTAAAAATATATGGTAGAATTTTGATTGGGAATACATTGAATCTGCATATCATTTTTGGGAGAAATGCTATGTTTTTAACAATGTATTATGTTGAAAAACATGGTAAATCCTTTCATCCAGTTTTTATAGTCTTATTTAATTTCTCTCAATAACATTTGGCAGTTTTATGGGTAGAAGTCTTATACATATTTTTTTTCCCTTTGGCATTTGTTTTTTTCAGTGCTATTGCAAATTATATGTATATTTTTAAGATTTCATTTTATAATTTTTTGTTAATTGTATATATAAGTATCATTTATCTTTTTATATTTGACCATTTATCCAGTTTCCTTGCTAAAATCATTTACAAATCCTAATTGTTCTACTATAGAAGGATTTGAATTTTATAAACATGTACTTATATCATTGACAAATAATGTCATATTTCTTTTTTCTTGCTTTCTAATCCTTATATCTATAATTTCTTTTACTTATTCTAAACAGAAGAGCACAAATGAACATCTTTATTTCTTTCCTAATTTCATGGGGAAAAAGTTTTTATATTTCACAATTACCTATGCCACTTGATGTAGGTTTTATAGTGATACCTATTAACAGATAGGAAAGTTTAATTCATTCCAAAAGTGTATTGATTAATGTCAAATATCTGTATATTTTCTACTTTTTAAAAAAATAGTTTCAAAATCTAATAGCAGTGAGGTGAGAGAATACAACATGATTTTAACTCTCTTAAATTTGTTGAACATACGTACACCAATATTGATAAAATGTGACCTATTTTGAGACACATTTTATGTGCACTTGAAAGTATATATTCTATCACCTTTGAATCTAGGTCAAGAAATTTTATTTTATGCCAAAATTTCCTATAGCCTAATTGATATTTTGTCTGTTCATTGTACTATTACTAAGAAAAGTATGTTCAGATCTTGCAATATGATTTTTGATTTGTGAATTTTCTATTTCTGTCAATTTTAATTTGCTTCATTTATTCTGAAGCAATGTTATTGGATGTATATAAATTTGAAATTGCTATGTTTTTCTGCTGTATTCTCTTTTATCATTAGAAAATGTCACTGTTTTATGTTATTTTCCTTTTTTCCCTTTGCTCATTTTGCGCTAGTCCTAGGTTTTTATCAGTTCATGTCCGCCGTGCATAAATTGCTTCCAGATTGATCTGGCTAGTTTGGTAAAGCTTACTCTAGAGATTACAACTTACATCCTTATTTTGTGACCATTTATTTTAAATCTGTACTTTTACCTACTTCCCAGACAATATAAGGTACATAGAATACCTTAAGTCAGTTTACCTGCTTCTTGACTTTTGTGTTATTCCTGTCACACATTTAATTCTAACTGTATTTTAAACCACAAAATGTATTATTTCTTTTTGTTGATTAATTAGCTATTTTGGTATATAAACATATTTACTTTCCCCATTGTTCTTCAGTCCTCTCTGCCTTTCTCTGTTTGCTTCTGGATTTATTTTCATTCTGCTCAAAGACATATTTTACTATTACTGCTATTAGTAACTTTTGTTTTTGTATTTCTATTTTATCTTCACTTTTTCAAGGATATCTCATCTGGGTATAAAATTGTAATCTAGTAGTTTCTTTTCTTCTTCTGCCACTTTAAAGATATTGCATTATCTTCTGGCTTTCATTGCTTTTTTTCAATCTTTGAAAATAATGATTTTTTTAGTCTTCAAGAACTCCTAAGATTAAACTTTGTTTTTTTGCTTGCTTTATGCTGAAGAAACTCAATGTGATTTTCCTTGTATAATTTTCTTTGTATTTACCTCTTTAGGTTCATAAGCCATCCTGGATTTGTCCTTGCAATTTTTTTTCAGCATTGGAAAATTCTTGGTAATAACTTTTGCAATATTGCAATTGCCACGTTCTCCCTCTGCTCTCTTTTAAGGACTCCAATTGCATCCATATTAGAACATTTTTTTAACCATAATCCATGTACATCTTTTTTATTTTTCATTCATTTTACTCTTTATGCTTTAGTTTGGATATTTTCTAGTGATCTAGCTTCCAGTTTTGTAAGCCCTCTGGAGCTCTTTCTAAACTACAGGTAAGCCTATCTTTTGAAATCTGAATTTAAGTTAATATAATTTTTAGATATAGAAATTTTATTTGATTCTTTTTATGTGCTCCAGTTCTATGGTAGGATTATATGGCCTGTTTATTTCCTTGAACATATTACTCAATTTATCTTTAATTCCATGACTTAAAATTCTAATATTTGTGTCACTGATAGGTCTGTTTCTTGTTCTTTTGACAGTTTTTCTTCAGTAAGACTATAATTTTTTATTGAATCCTAGACATCGTGTTTGATTGTAGGAACTTACTTCTGTTATTATATTCCAAAGAGGATGTATCCCACCCTCTAGCTATCAGCAAAGAGGTAGAATGATGGACTGTGCTGATTGGAAGCTGATTTTCTGCTTTTGTAGGGTCAGTCTTCCTCTAATTCATCCCTTTCAAAGGGACAGCTTTCTTGGGTTCCCAACTGAGGGTCTTTCCAAGACCATGAGAATTCCAGTATTCTGTCCTGCCTATATTTATTTTCTGCTTGGCTTCTTAACCTAATAATCAATGCTATTTTATTTCTTACTGCTCTGAAGATGAGAGATTCTTCCTTTTTAGGTTGTTTTGACAGCACAAAACTCTGATTTTTACTTCTCAAAAGTTAACAGTTGGCCTCCACCTGCCCTCTCATCTTCTTTCCATAAGTCAAGAATTGGCATATGCTATGAAAGGAAAAGAAGCATTAAAAAATTGGGCTTATCTAGTAAGCTCCTTTTTCTCCAGAAGCTTGCCCCTCAAATCCTGGCTGTCTCAGCATTTCTCCAGTGCCTTCAACCTTCATTTTTATATACTATCTAGCTTTTCTTAGTTGTTCTCAGCAAGAGCTTTGATCTACTCTAAGTTGCTCCATGGTATTTGGAAGTGAAAGTAACTTAATTTTCCCCCTCAAATTGTGTAGCCAATACTGAGTGATATTTTACATGTTAAGAATTTGTTTTAAAATTAATATTTCAGGAATTCCCTTTGTGGCTCAGCAGTTAACAAACCCAATTAGGATCCATGAGGACATGGGTTCGATCCCTGGCCTCACTCAGTGGGTAAAGGATCCAGCCTTGCTGTGAGCTGTGGTATAGGTTGCAGATGTGGCTTGGATCTTGTGTTGCTGTGGCTGTGGTGTAGGCTGGCAGCTGTAGCTCCAGTTCGACCCCTAGCCTGGGAACCTCTATATGCCATGGGTGCAGCCCTGAAAAAACAAACAAACAAACAAAAATACTTCAAAACTCTATCTTTGTATTACAAAGAACTCTAATAACTTTTGAGTATTCTTTAAGTATGTGTATGGTGAATTTGAATTCAGATAGCACCCCATTATCAATTAAAATGTATTATATACTTTAGAAGCATAGTTATGTTTTTAGATATTAATAAATCTGAATTTTGGTATGTGGTACTCTAGTTACAAAGTGATGACAAAATATGAGGAAAAACATCCTTCAGGGCATCACGATATTTGGTTCTTGCAGTATCAGTTTAATACAGGTGTTTTGAAAAAGAATCTCAATAATTAGACTGTCTTGGTTGAAGTTCAAGAAATCCATTCAGCAATAAAATCAACACTGAATATTGTTAGAATGAGATTTTAGAATCATAGCTTTCAATTAGTTAAGAATTGATCTAAGCATCAATCTAAGATATTTCACAAGCAAGGTGAACCTTGTCATTCCCTACTCAAGAGTCAGACATTAGGAGAATTAGGAGAACCCTATGTTACAGGAAAAACTTTTGTAACTGCTGTGTTCAATACCTGTTTCCTTTTTGACGTTGCCCAATTATTGTATGCACAAAGGCGCATCCTATATACTCCATCAAAATCATCATTGGTCTTTCCTCTATATCATAATATCTTCATTCTAAAGGAGGTTTAATTCTATGTTCCTTCTCCATCCCATTCTCCTATGTAATTTTTTTCTGACCTGTATCTGTCTTAAGACCTGTATTATCAGATAGTTGATCTGATAAACTGATATATAAGATAAATGCTTCAAGGGAAAGCTTTAAACACAAACATCTGAATCAAAATGCTTCATAATAACAACTCTTAATAGCATACTATTATAGTAAATAATCTTAATAGTATTCTGTTGTATATAACATTGTTAAAGAAAAAATTGAATTGCTTTTTCTTCATTAAATATTTAAATTCTAAAGATTTTCCCCCTCAAACCAATTCAAACCTGGAGATATGGTATAACAACTGTTATCATAATTAAGATATTCTTATGCTTTGAAACTTTTCTTTTAACCAAGGTAGCATCTGGTTTTCTTTATTTTGACAATTGCAGTTTCCCAGTTTCAGGACTTTTTTACATTATCCTTCAAATTAACGTTGCATAATGTCTGCCAGTTTTCATGGTTTGCAAGTATAATACTCATTGGTTGTTTTTATTGGAAATTACAGATTTTTATTTTATATAATATGTTTTAAGGAGGGCTATAATTAGTAAATCCATGAAAGAATGAATCCATTGAAATCACTAAATTATTTTGTTGTCTCCCTTCTACAAAGATGCATTTGTCTCAAGGGCATTCAAGGTTGAACTAGAAAACAAATAGCTTGTGTATTGCTACTGGGAACAGTTTAGAAGGTACTTTACATGGTCTAGAAGTACATCATAACAAGAAAAATGGAAATATTATATTGCTCATGGCCTTTACCCTCAAACTGTACTGTCTTAATATTATCAGAAGCCCTATTTTCAGATTATTCCTTTTATGTAAATCATCAGCAACAGACCAGTATCACTGTGCTTAGATTACTATTCTCTATATATGTCGTTAAACACCTTACTACTTAATTATGATCTCCAAATGGTGTTAATATAAAGATGTTGTGACTTCAAAACATTGAAAATCCTTGGTCTAGCTGTTATAACACCATGTCCACAAGATATAGCTATATGCCTGTTTTATACTGCACTTATGTTTAAATTTAATGCCAACATTTCATTGCTAAGAAACATGTTAAATGAGGCTGGAGATGCCATATTTATTGAAGGGCACATCTACATTGGCAGGTGTTTTCTGAATTAAACATTTGTTTCAGATAATATTTTATTCAGGAGCATCTTATCAGCCAAAATGTTTTCTCTCTTTTTTTCAAGTTTTGAAAATTCCAGTTTCTTCACTACATTTTCCAAGCTGGAAACGTTTGGGAAGAAATATTCTTTTCCTTTGGTCCCAAATGCTTCAGAACTCTCATTTCCTCAGTGCAAATCTTCTGTCCAGGACTGGTATTCACATAGAATATTTCAGCTCTTTAGGCATTAAACTTTATTTTCCAAATGTTTTCCTTTAAAAATAGGCTTTTAGATTGGAGCTTCTCATTTGGAAATAGTTGAAAGAGTCTGTAAGGATACAGGTCAAAGTAGAGGGATGGGAAAACACCATATAGAATACAACATGTGCCTAAGACAATTTTCATAGTAATCTCAGAAAGATGAGTGACTGAGGTTCCCAAAGAAACTGCTGACAATGTCTGAAACTAAGACACTTAATTCTAAATCTGTGCAATTTGACCTTAATTTTTTTGTGAACAAAAGTTACACTTTGCACTAATTTGCATTGCTGCTACTTTCATTTTAAATTGGAATTTTTTATCACCATCCATCTGTAAGATACCTCCTGTTCCTAATTTCTGACATGGATTCCCTCATTAATATGAGCTCCACAGTTGCATAGATTAAAACTTATCTGATCGTATCTGGCTCATCCCATGTTGTATCATTCTGTCCCTATATTTGATAGTGATTTAACCGTGACAATGTTAATATATAAAGGTAATCAGATAGTAATATTGGAAGAGTAAAATTTTAATCTGTACATCGATATTTTAGGGTTTAAAATTCAGGTGCAGTTTAATTTTTTAGTCATTTTAATAGAGTAGAAAGCATAAATTTTGTATTTTGTAGTCTTGTAAAGATTTATATCTAGCGTTAAAATGAGAATTTAAATGGCTTTCTCATTAAATATTGTGCACATCTTTGTAAAACAATTTTCTTTTCATGAGTAATCATTTTGAAAGCTTTTAAGTAAAAGAAATTTCTGTTTCTGATAACAACCTTCACAAGTACACAAACCAATATAGAAAACATTGTTTTTTAGAATGTTTGAAAACCAAAAGGTTGAGTTAGTGAGAAAATAAGAAACCTCTGGAACATATTGCCCACAGAATCTCCTAATGCTCTTAATTAGTTGTTTAGATCAGGGACAAAGAAACAACTTCTCAACAAAACACATGGGTGCAATGAACTGAGGGTCTCTTTGAGAACTAGATTTAATAGCTGTGTTAAAGCATCAATAGACATGTCAAAAATTAGGGGTAGGGAAGTAAGATGTATAAACTGCTATGTACAAAAGAAGCTACAAAGATATCTGTACAGTATGGGAAGATACCCAATATTTTATAATAATTATAAATGGATTATAACCATTAAAATTGCAAACCGTTATTTTGTACACCTGTAAATTGTATAGTATTCTACATCAACTCTACTTCAGTTAAAGAATTCTCTTATAATCTCAGACTTAACTCTGAGTTGGCCAATGCTGAGACTTGCGGCTACTTGGAGACTCTCAGCAACTGTTCCTTTCTTTGCTAAAAAACCAAACCAAACCAAAGAAACAAAAAAACAAACTCTAACTATTTAAACTCTATCTTTAATATCAATGAGAATTTACTAAAGGATTAAAGAACTCTTGCTACTCTCTGGTTTTAGTAATTATAATAAGCTCCATATAAGGTTATGCATTTTAATCTCTATCCTTGCCCTCTGGGCTGCTCTTTCCCAACCTGCCCGGTGTGTTTACCCCAAGGAGGAGCATGTTCTTTGACTAGTGCTTCCTAAAAGCTATTCATCCTTTTTTCTCTTCTGGAAAATAAGAATGACATTACCCATCTTCCAATGTGGTGGGACAACAGATGAAATAATCATTGTGAAGGTGCTCAGCTGAGTGCCTTGTACATAGAAGGTGCTGTTTTACCATCTGCTCTCTTTTCTCTAAACCCTTCTCCATGTGATGAGAATTGCTGGTGCCTTGGAGAAGGAGAGCTTTGGGAGCCAGTGAGTGTTTAATACCATGAAATGGGGAGGACTACTTGTCTCTGATAGATTCTTCCCTGTGCCCATTGGACCTTACATTCCTCTGCTCCCTAGCTTCTATATAATTCTTGCCATTTAGCTTAATTGAGACATGAAGTCTAAACTGTTAGAAGCTATGAAGTATTCCTAATAGCACACCAAGTGAAGAGAAGAATTAAACTCACTGAAAAGTCTATTATAATGTAAGAACCATGATGACTACTGAGATTACCAGAGAAGAATGAAAAGAATTCTGGCTTGAGGGGTCAAAGCCCTTTGCTCTTTCCTAATTTTAAGTGTGGCATGCTAGTTGGCTGCTTTAACTTTTTATTAATGTATTATCTGAGCATTTAACTAGTCAAGGTGCACAGATTTGCCCAGAACACTTTTACAATGAGACACTCTAAGAAAACATTGTCAAACTGCTGTGTCCTATGCCCTGCCCTTATCCCCAGTCTTGTAGAGTCACAAAATAACACTGAATGTGAGTTCCTACAAAAGTGTCTTAAGGTTATTTTAAGATTATCTAATCCAGTCCACCCTACAAACTGTTATTTCCTAAAACTCATTCTGGAAGGCACTGGACAGCTTCAGTGAGAAAGCTAATTTTAAGAACATGGCAATTCTCGTATTCTTAACTAACCCTTGCTCTTCGTGCAAGAGGAATCCACACGGCCAAACCATCAAGTTTTCTATTTAGTCAATTTTCTGTAAAATGGTGTAATTTTCAAGATTTTTTTGGCTTATGTAGAAGCCCAAAATGACATAAATTATTGTCCACAATTAAAAACAGCTTAGCAAGCATGAAGGCAACCAGTCTTCATAGAACACCGATTCCTTTGACCTAATCCTAAAATATGAGATTCATTGTTACAAAGTGTTATTAATTTCTGCATTGTAACAAATGTTTTTTTTCTCTTCATGGATTGAATGCAATTTCTTATCAGCCAGTATCAATTCAGCTCAATCCTAATAAACTCCTATTTCATGTTTTTCATTCACAATGCCTTATGAGGGAATAGCCATTGTGCCTCTCCCACATTTGCACTGGCACACTGGGGACACCATACAGAGTTTCAGCAAGGGTAGGTGCCATACCCTTTGGCCCGTGATGCATTGAAGAACTTGGGGGATAAATTCATCCTCTGGCTCATGGGTCGAGGCAGAGTAACTGAAGGGATTCTTGACCTTTCTCTGCCAATCAGATAACACCAGGCCCCTTTTCCCACTCAGTGTCCTAGTTCCCTGTGTGACAAATGAGATGTAACTAAATCACAGCCTTTCTCAGGTCCTTTTGCGTTCTAACCATCCAAAGAACTCTTTAACTAATTAATAATTCCTTTTATCATAACAGAATCTTAGAGCATAATTTTGATCATGGTGAGGCGTAGTTAAGTGAAGCAGAGTTAATTAATAGTCATTTCATATTTCATATGTCAAGTAGTTTTGCAGAGGAAAATGAGCTCTAGAATAGGCATCTTGGACATTAGTGTGGGGTGTGCATGTGTGCCCAGATTAGGAAGGAAGAGGCAAAGACAGAAAAAAATTAAAGAGAAAAAAATCAGAAAAGAATGTGAAGAAAGGTGACTGTGGCCTGACCTAGGGTTCTTTAGAGGGGGAATTACAATTTATGTTTGTGAGAGAAAGACGTTATGCAAAGTACTGAACTGAAGCCATAGGTAAAGTATGCACAGTGCTGAAAGCTGGGGGCTTGGGACTGAAAATATCTGGTGGGGATTGAGTAATGATAAGTAGGTAAGGATAGTTTTTGCTGTTTATGGTCTGCAAGGATGAATGGTATGTGTATGCCAAATATGGAAAAATAGATTTAGGTTCAATTTTGAATTTCACAATAAGTACTGCATTATTCTGCCAGAAAGCTTCAGTAAACAAATAGGGTGCTTCATTCCTTTTTTTAAAAAAAATATTATTAAAGGCTTTACTGTTAAATATTAAACTTGACATTTTGATTAGCATGACTGTCAAAATGTTCTCTGTCTTAAGGGTAATTAAGCATTATGTGAGATCGTATCCCATTTTCAAGGGTGGCTTTTTGATCAGAGCTACAGATATACTAAACATATAGGAGAAACATATATAATTTGTTGATACACAAGTCAGAACACTACACTAATGGTTTTAATTTACATTCCACCCTAGCCTTCTATTTTACAGACAGAAAATTTGTTCTTCCTTTAATTGCACAAGCAATTAGGCATTTACACTCCCAAAATTAAGAGAAAATGGCTAATTGTGTATGCAATATCTGTGCCCACCACTAACAGTGGCTACAAACAATCATGCTACCAAAATGAAAGCCAGGGATAAAAGCCGGCCTCGAGTCATTGCCCTTTTTGAAGCTTGGAACATGCTTTGCTCATAACTTCAATGGCTTTGAAAGTTCTATGCTTTTGACAGATGTAAGCATTAGACTGTAGTGCTCCTTATGATCTGAAGTACAAATTATTATCATTTAAATAAAATGGAAATGGTGACAAATTCTGAACAATTTTGTTATATTATATTTGAAATTTTTCTCTGGAGTATTTTAGACCAGTCATGCTGGAAATTTAATATGAGTGCCTGATTTTTTAAAATTATATTTCCTGCTCTTAAAGCCCACCCAGAATTTGTCTCTAGTCATTTTACACTTCTTCCAATAACACCCAAATATTTACAGCCCCCCAAATACCACAGGAGTTCCACTAAATATGATACATTCACAGAAATTGCTATATATGTGAACAAAAGATGAGTCTGTGTCTTTCCACCTAAAATGTCTATTTCATTTCTATACCACTGAGTTTACATTGCTTTTTCCTCACTAAAATATGTAAAATATGCTCTCTGTGTTCATTGTCTATCTTTCAAAGTAAGAGTTTGGAGGAAAACAGTGTCCGTTTGCTACTGAGCATTCTCATTCAGTGTTTCTAAATAAGAGGTAAAGATTTTTTTAAGACCCTTACCCAGGTTGACACTCTCTGTGCAGTAATCAAATTTAGTTATTTAAAAAAATCAATAATAACAGCTGTGAAACACGAAAATCCGTGAGGTTGAATTTTGCTGCAACCATATACTGAAAATCCCTCCTTTTGCTAAATCTACTCAGAAGCCCACAAGAGTAGCTGAGCACAGCCAACTAACTCTTAATTCTACTTGACTCTCTCAGGCTGATATTCTAGCCATTATTTTTGTTGTTTTTCAAAAAATCTAACTACCCTTGCACTTATGTCATAAAAAATTCTGCCTTTTTTCCCTTTTTTAATATTTGTATTCAAGACAAACAACAGGAGGTTGAAATCAGGCCATTTAAAAGAAACATCTGCTGACATTTATTCATATGCTACATGTTCCACTTTCATCATTGAATGTAATGATAAACACACATTCCAGTCAATAATGGCAATTCCCAGCCAAGCTTTACAAATGGTCTCTTTAACACCTAAATTGACAGCTCGGGAGATTTTGAGATAGAAGCTAAATATGGTACATTTGGACACTGTTTGCCTAAGTCTAGGATGTCTTGAAGACTTTAATAAGCAGACATACATTGTAAAATAGAAGAAAGTCTTGACTGTTCAGGTATTGGAGCAGTTGAGTTTGACACTTTTTGAGCAGATTAAAAGCAGGAAAAAAAAAAAAAAACCTTCAAAAAACAAATGGCCTCTTGGAAGAGTCAAGTAAAATACAGCTCTGGCCCACACTATGTGAAGTGTCATTTCATTTAAGAGAAAAAACTAATTGCATCTCATTTAAATTATAGATCTTAATTATGGAATGCTAAATAAGTTAAATATTTATTTTGCTTCCCAAATTAATTGAAGTAAACCCTGCTCTGAGTTTCAATTATTATAAGAACATTTTAATAAAATACTAAATGTTTCATTTGTTGCTTGCAGTGAATAATTATGCCAGCTTTTAATATGCAATGGATTTCTTTCAAGCCTATGCCGTAAATTTTGATATGTATTTCTAACTTTTCTTCACAGCAAAGTGAATAAACAACATTCAAGGTAACCATTAGCTCATGTTAGGATAGAAATTAGCTTGAGTCACCACTGTGAGGACCTCAATACGTGCTCCTCTGAGACATTAAGGATCCCATTTTATGTGTATCTTTAATGCATATCCCTTTACATTTTAGTTCAGATTGATTAACCTTATAAGTGAATCATAGACTATGTTCCAGCCAAGCAGAAAATCACAGCTTTACCCAACTCCATCATGTGTGAAGAGTTTTTCTTTTCGAAACTCTGCTGTTACTGTGGTTTAAAACAGGTCACTCACTGCTTAACTAAAAAGAATCTAGACATTTAACAAACTCCCTCAAACATAATGAGAGGTTTGTAAAGTTACCTCATACAATGTCATCCAAGGAACAAGTCACACCAATCTATAATGCTCCGATTAATGGTATTTTTCTCTGAGATCAGTTTCATTTAGGTGACAGCTTGAAATTGTTTTTTGTTTTTTGATTTTGTTTCTCTATGCAGGACAAATGGAGCTAAATTTGGAATATCATATTGTGGTGTTTTCATCCACTTCCAAGGCAAGTTGGGCAAGGTAGCCAGACAAATCCTAACACCTTATTATTGTTCTATGTGGGAAAATAAAAAAATTCAGAGGATGGATTTACAGTGCCGTGTGGCACGTGCTACAGCAATATAAAGCAGGTGAAGGACAGGTCGCAAGGACTTCTCAGACTGTCCAACCTAGAGGTCTAGCTAGAAACTGCAGTCTTCAGAGTCAACATTTAGATTAAGTGAGTGCATCAGAGAGAAACCTAAACACTCTAATGTTCTTTTTCACCAGGTTACCTCTCCTATGAATCTAGAAACTGTTCAATGAAAATTTCCTCCAACCACCCACTTTCACATATTTACATCATTCCCGCACAGTCAAATTATGGTGGGCAAGCCAATGTGTTAAAGCTGGGGGCAGAGTTTAGAGGTATCAGTTGATTTCCACTGCCATGCCATCCTAAAAGGTTTTTAAACATGGATGTTTGGCAGAAGTGTAACTCAGACCTGCAGCAACTACACACGAGCAGAGTGTACTTGATGGGAAGAGGGAGGGAAAGTATGTGCTCTCTCCCAGGCCCCCAAAGCCAGAGCGGAGCGAAGATGGGACGCCAAATAAATCTGCCAGTGATTACGCTAAAGGAAATTATGATCTTGTTATAGAAACCATTAAAGGAAAACCAGAGTTGGTATGTAAATATTGTTGCATCATTATACCACTGAAAAAAACAACCTAGTGCAACATTAGTATGTTATGCAATTAACAAAATGAAAAATGAGCTGCTTGAATTTAAAGCTTTTAATGTTTTTCAAACAGATAATAAGCATTTTCAACACCACTGTAAAACAGAAGAAGTCTCCCTCAAAGAGTAAGTGACATATTTCATCAATATGGACTATGCATTAAGAAGCTGATATACATTCATATATCTCTGTTATTTGTTATTTTCTAACTCATCCAACAGAAATCATGTATAAACTAAGGCAAGATGAAGATAGAAAACTTGCAAAAAGAAGGAAGTGATGGTTGTGATTTTCTTTTTTTTTTTTTTAGAGATTGTTGGCCTACATGTGTTTTACTGATTTTCAGAAAAATGGCTCGAATAGCCAAATTTGTGTAGGCAGAAGTGCCTTTGTTAACTGCTGTATGCAATATTTTGAATCTAGAAGTATTTTTTAAATATTAGTATGATTTTTCAGAGGCTTAAAATTGTAAAATGTGATGAACATTTAATCTATAATTCAGTGTTTCTTTTGACTCCTGAAAAACCAGCAATTAATTTATATATTCAATTACTCTAGTAGAATTTAAAAAATCCTTTAGCAGAGTTACTTCAATGGAAATGAGAAAACAAAAACTTCTTCAAAATATGCCATAAAACATTCTCATGCACTATAGTATGCACATATTATGCAAATAGTATAATATTCATAATATATAAATTATAACTGTACATTCTTCCTACTATGCTACTTTTTATAGCTGAACAAAAATCATAATTATTTACTGTTCAAAGTCAAAGACTTGCTCAATAAGAAACACTTTTACAAAAATGAATTTACATTTCCAACAATGAGGCTACTTTATTTTGCAGATGATATGAGTGATTTCAGTATCAAATTCAGAATAGTAAGGAAAAATTCATATGGAGACAATGCAACTTTTATAATTTCTAAAGGATATAATTTACTGTAGGCACTAGAAAGTTAATATGTTCTCTAAATATTTCTTTAATTTAGTTGTTGCTAATTTATTCACACTAATACAGAAAAAAATACTGCAAAATTTTTCATAACAAAAAAACTGTGCATATCTCTGTGTTTTAGCTGGCATGTGGTTCTACACAGATGGTTTGGGGCTTTCTTTGCTGCAAAACAGATGGGCCTGCACTGTCCCTTACCAATCAAAAGAGAACTTGAAAATATAGGAATATCTTTACCTACATTGCGTCCTTTAATTCAAGAAATTAAAATGCCTAAAAGTATAAATAACTGCCTATGGAAAATAATTTTTGAAGTGGAATGTCATATGTTGAAATTATACAGTAACCCAGTTCATGTTTAATGCAAAAAAATATAAAAAGTTTGGCTTGTACTTGATACTGTTTGTAACATACAACTATTAACTTAAGAAATTTACAACTATGGAGTGACTGTTATCATGTGTTCACCTTGCCTAAAAAACACTGCTGTTTTAAAACTTGAAGTGCAGTTAAGCATATTTCAATTCAAAGTGATCATTCTAGGCAGCATCATCCATTGAACCAAGTTAGCAAACACATATGAATTTGGTACTATTATAACTGACATACTTTTACAACCAAAATAGAAGTGCAAACAAAGCTCTGGATTAACCTGAATGCTTTAAGTATTACTTTAATTATTCACAATAGAAATTATAAAGTCTTTTGTACATTGAATTAGACTTGTGGCCTGCCTTCAGCTTTAAGATTTCTGTTGAAATGTGGAAGTATAATATTCAGAACTATTAAAAGCACTCTCTTTGTTTTGTATATATCAGTAAATTGCACGAGGTAATGTGGCAGCATGCTCTTATATCATTACCATGTGAGAGACAGACATCATGGGCTCATGAGCTTAGAATATAGTATTGCTTACAGGGAGAGCTCTTAGCTGCCTTTATCTCTAATATACAAATAAAATTGTCAACTCGATGTAGCGACCAATTTTTGGTGTTTTGTAAATATCCGTTCTAACAGGGAGTAACTTTCCTAGCATAGCCAAGGGTAACGGTTGGCTTTTAGAGGCTGGTGTTCCCCTGTGGCATTATTTGCAAAGGCCTGTGTAGCTTTCTGTTCTACCTTTATTTACCCAGGATAAGTGGTTGCAGAGCACTGTGTACCCTATATTTTACATCCCTCCCAAACTGTGTGTTTATAATTGGTACAACCCTTCTAGGAAATGAAAACTGATGAAGCTCTAATGCTTAAATAAGCAAAAAATTCTAAAATCACTTTATATCTATAACTATATATCATCTATATCTATATTTATATAAGCACACATACATATACATACATATATTTATATATGTATTTGCAATTATACATATAACTATATTTAACTGCATCTCTATCTCTATATATGTATGTGTGTGTGTATATATATATTTATATATATGTTGATATAGATCTTTATTCCTTGCAAATATTTTACTAAGGAATGTAGAAAGACTTTTTCTACATATAAGCAGTGTATTTTAAATTGGTTTCTTTTTTGAATGTTCAGATTCTGAAAGAAACTGAGTATTTTTTCTTTTGTCTGTGTGATGCAAAATAACAGCTTTGCTTGTATTTTTTCAATTACATGAAAACTAGTGTCTTTCATAGATGAAAGGTTTTGCCAGGCTAGTAAATGTAAATAAAACTGTAAAATAAATATATTTAAGAAAAGAAACTCTTCTCAAGCACTCCTAATACTTTGGCAGCATCTACATAAACAAACAATTGATATGGTAATTACAAATAATTTTTACCCATTCTTTAAAACCAGTGTCTAAAGATATCTTCCAGCCTAAACCTAGATCAGATTACTGTAGCTGAATGAAGTAAGACTGTGTTCTTAAACATGTTTCTGTGCCTTTAGTTTTTTTTTTTTTAATAATTGAAAGTCTTCTATTATTTTCATATAAGCAAAGACTGATAGAATAGGTTACCAGTGAAGTATGAATTAAGAAGTTCCCAAGCTTAGTATTCAGTCAAGAGGCCCTAAACTCTCTAGAGAATCAAGGTACATGAAAAACAAATTTTAAGCTTTGCACATTTTAAAGGAAAATATCTGAATTGTTGGAAATTTCTTGCTATCGAGGGGAACCAATACAGGCTGTGTGAAAAAGCCAAAGGCACTAGGCTGAACATTTTATGGGTTCTTCCTGGGCTCCACTGAGAGAATACATCTATTCAATCCTTGGCACTGGAAAATGTAGGTTGTGCCATCAGCCATTACTGGCTTATCTGGCTCTTCAGTGTCCATCTAGAAATGGATCTGATTTAGCCAGTATATAAGATATATTCATGCCTATTTCTTGGACAATTATAATGCGTTGGAGCTTTTTGTCAACTTAGAACATATTTTCCTGCTAATTATGTGGCCCAGGTTCAATTTTTGCCAAGCCACATTGACCTAAACAGAAAATTAAAATCTTTCACTTGATTTTTGTAAAAACTAGACTGTAAAATTGCATTAAGTTTTTTTTTTTTGCAAACAAATACTCATTATGTTAGGAAGTAAAAGTTATCAACTCCTACTCATTTTTCCTCATTTCAACTCTATTAATATCTATAAAAACTGCATGAAAATGCAAAGAGAAGCATTACCGTTATCTATCCTGCTGGCAGATTATATTATTGCTCCCAATTATTTGCAGTTCCTCCCTGTGACAGAATTTTATTATTCATTGCACCACTGATATCAGGCTTGGCCACAGGACTTTCATAATGGTCTGTGAGCCAAAGTGATTTACATCACATCTAAACAGAAACCTTAAGAGCTATTACATGATATTGCCATTCCTTTTCTCCCAGTTTAGTAGAGAAGAGTTCTTCTTCACACGAGAATCCTGGAATAAAAATGAGATTGTGGGGAGGGAACCAGAGTCATAGCTGTCCCCTGGCTGACTTGAAGAGGCAAAAATGATCCTTTGTTTTTGAGAACCCCTGAGATTTAAGGGTTATCTGTTACTACAGCAAAACCTAGAATAAGCTAACTAATGAGGAAATAATTTCCAATCATATTAATCATTTCAATTTGTATTACATCAGAAGAATTCTGCATGCCAGGTGGAGGATAGATGGCTGTGGAGAATTCTGGAGTCAGGAATATTAGCTGGAGGATAACAAGGATAAGCCTTCATCCCTGCTACCAAGTAGCTGACAGTTTAGTAGGAGAGAAAAGAGTGTAAATAATTTCCAAGCTGATGTAGAGCTCTGAGTAGTAGAAGTTGGGGGATTATGTAAGATTTTATGCAGAAGATGAGTCTAAGGAGGGAGTAAAATGTGAACTGAATGTTGAGTGGGAAATGGTCAAGAACAATTAAGAAAAAACACTAATTGCTTCTTGACTGATACGATAAATTATCAAATTATCTGAACTTAGTTCTTTTTTATGATCAAAGACATAGTTTTATTTAGTGTATATTGGACTTTAGATGCCAATACTCATGTTTTTAAAATTTATTCTTTTACTTAATATCTGTGTATTAAAGTATGTTAAGTATTCAGTGTAGAAAATGAATACTTAACCCCTAAACTTCTTTAACAAAAAAAGTAAATTTCTAAACAAATGTCACCCAATGATAACTTTGAACATTTTGGTGATTTTTCTAATATATATTTTTAGTATAAAAATATGTTTAACTTACATGAAAAAGATCATACAGCAATATTATTTTACCTGGTTTTTCTACTGTATCACTAATTATCATTAAGAGTCTCTGTACCATTACATTTTGATCAGTTTACTTTGTTGTATAGAATTCCATTCATAGACAATGTAATTCATTTAATTCATTTTATAGTGTTAGATATTTAACTTGTTTCCTTTTTTTTTTCTATTTAAAACAATGCAGTAGATATTGATCCACTTACAAGCAGGAGCTGATAATATCTACTTTCCTCACTCAATATGTTCTTATAAATAAGTTTCCATTCTCCTGCAAAACAAATTCTTAAGCTATAAATTGTAGAATTCATATATCAGTGAAGAATGTTTTATTAGCCCATCAGATGGTTTTGGTTTCTTTATTCCTGAAAACCACTCTACTAACTTGTGTCTTTTTCCCTGATAATCTAAAAGCTGAGGTTGTCTGAAAAGGCACAAATCAAGAAAACACAATTGTATCCTGTCATTTTATGCATGGATAGCGCATCCTGCCAGTACTGTACCAGTATCAGTTCAACTATTCCCCAAATAATCTGATTTCTGTTTCTTTGGAGCCAGTCACCAAGAAAGAATTATTTATCCTCACCTGGCTTGGAGTAGCTATATAACCTCTAGGCAGAAGTTTAAAAGCCAATAATATGGTTGTCTCTGTCTTCTTTTCTCCCCTTTGCTGTGAGGCCGAACTGGATAGTGACTTCTTGTAACCTGAATCCTGTTATAAACATTCAGTACAGACACGGCTATAGATGAGTGAGACTAACCATCTCTTACCATAAGGCACAGAAATTCTGGATATTTTATGACACATTGCTTTTCTTCTCCTGACTAATACACCTAGAGAATAACTGTGTATTCCTGAAGATAAGGAGATCATAAGAGACAGTATAGAGTATTGGACGATGATCATCTTCCTGTCTGACAACCTGCTTTTGTCTTTTCCTAATCCAGTAAGCATTGAAAACATAGTAAACTTTGCGAAGTTTTCTTATCCTTACAGGAGAATTAAGAATTAAGATACTAATACCTACTCTCAAATAGTTTTTATGAAGATAAATGAGATATCAAATTTAGTGTTTATTGTTCTGATAATAAACATTCTTCAGTATATGGCAGCTGTTGTTTTTTAATTTATTAGTATTAGTTTTGGTAGTTTTAAGTGGCAGGAAGCTTGAGTTTTAAGTTAAAAAACAAACAAACAAACAAAAAACTACCTGGATTCAAATCTCAGTTCTGCCACTTACCATTTCTGTGAATTAGGATTTGTTATTTGAGTTCTCTGAGCCTCTGTTTATTCTGCAAAGTGAAAATAAGAATGTCTAGCATTGTAGTTTTGAGGTGATGAAATAAGTTTGTGTATGTCAGAAGCACAAGGTATGGCATATTGGAAATATCCAATAAGTGGTAGCTGCTGTTATAATTAAAAATTAATAGCACCTACCACTTATATGCCTCTGGATGATGGAAAAGTATTTCAGTGACCATATTTGATCTTCTCTGTATACTATTTCCAAGTTTTTTACTTTGAAGTATTCTGTTTACATTCCAAAATCAACTTGATGGGTCAACTGATTTTATATACAAAATTTCATGCAGCATGACTGCAGAACCATCTTTGATCTGACCAAAAATTTTTTTGGAAAACTAAACCATGCTGAATTACATAAAAACATGTATTATGCAAAATCTAATCATCCATCTGGCCTAGTCAAAGAGGATTTCAAGTATACTTTGAGATAAAATGATCAGACACAGAGTGGAACTACCTGAATTATACTCTCATTTCACCATAAACAGACTCTGTTAACTTAGGCAAGGGCTTTTGGGTGCATGTTTCCTCATCTCTGTTACTTTGTTACAGTTCATGGCCAGTGACTAAAGTAGGACACATTATATGTTTGGTTCTCAGAGCTCTGAATGGATAGACAGATATGTTCTTTCTTATTACTTTAGTTAGTATAATTTTCTCTTCAAACGCAAAACTGGGCAGAAACCATCAAGGGTAAGTAAGCATCGGAAGTACTAATAAGCTAGGACTTTACCTCTTATGGTTCTATGGTTTTTAATCAACAACAGCATCATCGTCAGGAACAGCCAAACAACCCCACCTACCAGCCCCATGCCCAGGTCTTGTTTGTCATAGTGAATAGTGTCCTATGAATGCAAAAAAGTAGGGGAAACAATTACTTTCCTACAACTGTATTCATTTATTCGAGTTGTTTTTTTCTTTTCCATCCAATATGTTCATTTTTAAAAAGTTTCCTTCATGTTAATTGTGTTTTTTCAAATTTATTCCAATTAAAGGTTACTTCCACAGAAATAGTTCAACTTAAATATAGAATATTCAAAATATAATTTGAGGAAGACAAATGCAAAGTGCTATTTTCAAGAACATTAGAAATTGATAGAATTTAGTTTAGCTTCTGTCTTCTGATACCATCAAACCATAGGATTCTATTTTCATGACCTTAAAATCAGGATGGATGTGTGGAAAAAAAAATCTAGTTTAATATCTGAGTGTTTGCAGATATCCAGATGTTTATTTTCGTATGACTACATTTGGAATTTTTCCATGTCAGTTATATTTGTAAAAATTGTTAACATTTTAATTTCTGTTTTGAACTAGAAAGGGTAAGGAGGAACTAGGAGAAACCTTAAAAATATTCCGAGCCATTGAGCAAACAGAAGTCTGCAAAAATGGTAATTTTATTGGCCTGCCAAATAACAAAGCTGCCTTAAAATGACTCAAACTCTCCATGCAGGCAAGGAGACTTACATCAGAATGTCTTCGTATTATGGGCCAACACAGTGATATTTATCAGAAACAGATCAGCAAATATTTATTGCCCTAAGGTACCCATAGGTGAAAGGTGAAATAGTCCAAGTGAAAACTTAATGGATATACAGGGAGCAGGAGCAGCACAAGTGATGCTAGGAAAGTCCTGAAGTATGTGATACATCTGGGAACTTGCTAAGAATACCGTGTGGAGGGAGTCTTGTTGGGTCCAGGGTGTCCATGAGCAGGCTACACAATTAGCTCAGAAAAGTGCTGATGGGAAGTTTAGAGAGGACTGTGGAAGGCTTTGAAAATCAAGCCAAAGAGTCTGGATTTTGTTCTGGAGGCAGTGGGAAACCACAAATAGTTTGTAAGCAGGCCCTCACATAAGCAGAGCTCTGCCATGGGAAGATTGATAACCTGGCAGCAATGTGAAAAAGCAAAGTGTATGCAGAAGCTTTCCTGGTTTTCAGATGACAAGGTGCCATCAAGACGCAAAGGGATTTTTTTTTCTTTAGTTTTGTTAGCAGAAATTTTATATTTACAGTTCTTTTTTCTTGTGAGCTTTAAGATCTGTACATATGGCAAAAGCATAATATTTAGCCTTAAGATTTTTAAGCTTATAAAAAAAATTGGGGGTCCCAATTGAAAATCTTTCCTTTTTATTGTAACAAAAGTTTTCCCTACAGTTAAGGATAAAAGGTCAAAAGAGTAGAAACTACTGTAGCCTAAACAGACTTAATCAGTCTCTGCCCTACCACATAAAATGAAAAATTTTGAAAATAACCCAATCCTTTATCTTGAAATCCCTCATTAGCTTTACCAGTATTTGGAAAAGGTATATAATCTGAAAATTATATAACTAAAGATACAGGCTATTATTACAGGCTATTTTTTTCTTTCTGAAGAAAATCTATTTTGTTATTTCTCTTGAAAATTTGGTGATAATATTCATATGTTCTTGTGGTGTACAATGTTATTAACTGTGAACAAGTAAATGGATCCCAAAGAGACCATGCTCTTATTTTGTGCAACTGTCCTCAACATAATCTTGACGCTTTTAAACTTAACAAATGTTGGCTGAATTCAGTAGATGTATGGTATAATTTTCACCCCTTCTAAATAGCACGAAGAAAGGCAGAAACATTCTGAATATTTGAACAGATAACTACAATTACTATAATTTTTTATATCATCTCTTAGAACATATTTAAATTATAAATGCCATAGAGGGATTTCAGAGATACAAAATTTCAAATACAATTAGGCAAGTGTCAATTTTTTTTTCTATTTGTAACTTACCTACCTTTCACAAAACTCCACAAAGAAACATTTTGTCAACTAATAATTTAATAAATGTGACTTGTGATTTGAAGTGTTAAAACAAAGGATTTTTTTTTTCAATACAAGTAATACAAGAGGGGTGTTTGCTGCACTGTTTCAGAACTCTTTCTCAGTAAAGTAACCTTATCTAATCCTGTTTCATCCTTTAAAACTGCCTACACACTAATCTCTAGGGGCAAATTTAATACTTTGCAACAAAGAGAATATATCCCTTTTCAGTGTGAATAGAGGAATTGTTAGGACACCAGTGAGGTATGAATAACATTATAATGCTGCCATTTACTTGGCAAAAGAAAAAGAAGGTCTCTTGTTGCAAGCAAAGAAGAAGGCCTCCTTCTTTGGGTTAAATTTTTTGACCCCTGGTATATCCCCAGACACCTATGTTCCTGTGCTATTTGGGTCTTCTACCTCTTGCGAAGTAAACACTGAGCAAATCTAAGTAAACAGTTTGTTTTAGTTGAAGATAGAAAGACTCCATTTAATTGAGTTTTGATGATAGATGTGCTCCAAATGGTGCAAACAACTTTGACATGGTAAAATAATATTGTCTTATGGCATGTGTAACACTACATAAAGAATCTTAGCTTAGCACTTTCTGAGTTTACAACATTTAAGTGAGAAAATGACAAAAGAAAGCCAAACTGTCAGAAACAGAAAAACCTTTAACAATCCTAAAATACAGACTATAATTCTCTTCTTTATTCATTTGATTTTGAGAATAATCTTTGCAACAGAAGGAAGAGAATGAGAAAGCAGCCGAACTTTGGACTTGCGAAACTTAATTTTTCTGTGGTCCACTGCATATAGCTGAAAATAACACCTTAACTAACAGTTGAACATTTGATTATACAGAGTGGTTGTGAGTAAGTAGTTGAGGCTACTAGACAGGTCAAGGAACGTAACTCTAACATTTTTGTTTTGGTTACTACTACCATTTATGGATTAGATTGCATGTAAAGTATGCTATTAAAATGAAGCATCAGTTTTAAAAATTCAAAGTTTTATATTATCAATTTCTACATAAACCATATTTACTCATCTGAAGTTTTTTTTAAGAAACTAGTTGATTGGAAAATGGAAAATTCAGGTGTTAGATTATCATTAAACTCAAAAACCAGTATCTCTTTTTTTTCTGTTGAATAGCAAATTGACCCAATCACAGGCAGTTCCCTGTGCTGTACAGTAGGGCCCCGTTGCCCATCTATTCCAAATGTAACGATTTGCATCCAAAAACCTGCAAATAAAAAGCAATATTTTTTATTCTCTTATCATTGCAGTAGAGGTAATCCTTTTGCTAGCTTTTGGGAAATATTTTATGTAGTCTTACTAAACATCAACTATAACTTCTAACTATTATTTAAAAACAATCTCTTTAATATTCACAAGAGTCACTTGATTTACTTGGATGATAAAGCTAATATTATTCATACCATGTTTTTACATGCTGTATGTACCACTTTGAGTTCATGGAACCACAATGGCCTCTTTAAAATGCAGGATAATATGCTAGGGGGACAGATACAAAATTACCCGCAATTACAAAATCAGGAAAGATTAATCTATAGTAGAAAATTTGATTTTGAATAATTATAAGCTATTAACCAAGATTTTCTGGATATTCTTAAAGCTATGCTATCACTAGTAAAGGCCAAATTTTTCTGAGCCCCCAACCAACAAAATCTAGAAAGCAAATATGTCATTTATTTGCAATGTAGCTTATACACTTTAGACACATTATATGTTTCTCACCAAGAACTTATTCTCCATAACTCATCTTTTCTCTTACAACTTATTCATAGCTTTATGTATATAAATATTCTCATCTTTTCTTTCTTAAAACACAACTCTTGAAAAGACACTTCATAAAAATATATAAAAAGTAAGCCCATGAAAAGTTCTTAAATTTGTTAGTCATCAGAGAATTGCAAAAACCTCAAACAAATCTCACTCTAGAATTACTTAAATTTAAAGAGACTGAATGTATTAATGCTAGAAAAGATGTGAATTTTCTACTGGTGGAAAACTAAAGTGATAACAACTATTTTGAAAGGCATTTTGGTATTTCCTTATAAAATCAAATACACCTTACCTATGACCCAACAGTCATAGAAAAATGAAAAGATATGTCCATACGAATACTTGTTCAAAAACTGTGAGTCAATTATTTATCAACAGATGATAAATATATTTTTTATATATTCATACAATAAAATACTACTTGAAAATACAAAGGAACAGACTAGTGATAAGTACTGCAAATGGATAATCTCAAGGATGTTATGTTGCAGGAAAGAAGCCAGAGAAAAAAAAGATCCTACTATATGCTGCCATGCATATTCAGCTCTGGAATAAGCAAAATTAAGCTATAGTGATAGAAATTAGAAGAGTGTGGTTTCCTTGGAGGACTGACATGAAAGAGGCATGAAGTAAGTTTCTGGGGTGATGAAAAAGTTCCATTCCTTGGATGCGTTGATAGTTACACGGGTGTACAGTTTTTTCAAAGCTATTTAGTTGATTTTATACTTAAAATTTTGTGTACTCGTATATAAATTATAATAATAAAAAAGTAGAAAACATGATCCTATTTTGATTCCATATTAATCTTCTAATGAAACCCATCTATTTCTTAGCCAAACTTCTTGAATGGGTTGATTCCATTTGTGTTCAATTCCCCACATTTTGTTTAATTTTAAAGTTATTCATTCACTAGAATAAGGCCCCCACCCATATGCCATTCTTCCTATCCAAAATTCTTTCCCTAGAAGGTTTGCTCTGGCTAATGCATATTCATTCTGATTTCAACCTAAACATAGCTATCTCTGAACCCTCTAGACCATGCAGAGTTCTTTGGCTATGTATGTATTTCCATAGAGTCCTTTTTTTTTAATGGATTTTTTTCAATGAATTTTATTACATTTTTAGTTGTGCAACAATCATCACATCCTAATTATATATCATTTCCATCCCAAACCCCATTTTTTAAATTTTATTTTAATTTTATATTGGAGTATAGTTGATTTGCAATGCTGTGTTAGTTTCAGGTGTACAGCAAAGTGAATTAGTTATACATATATCCATTCTTTTTCCCATATAGGTTGTTAGGCACTATTGAGTAGATTTTCCTGTGCTGTACAGTAGGTTCTGGTTAATCAACCATTTTATAAAGTAGTGTGTATATAATTATTCCCACCCTCCCTATTCTTCCCTCCTCCCAATGGTTTCTCACCTATGGTAACTATAACCATAAGATTGGTTTTGAAATCTGAGTTTGTTTCTATTTTATAAATAAGTTATTTTGTAGCATTTTTGTTAGATTCCACATGTAAGTGAAATCATATATTTGTCTAACTCTGTCTGATTTACTTCACTTAGTATGATAATCTTTATTTCCATCCATGTTGCTGCAAATAGCACTATTTCATTCTCTTCTATGGATGAATAATATTCCATTGTATGTATGTACCACATCTTCTTTATCCATTCCTCTGTTGATGGACATTTAGGTCGCTTCTGTGTCTTGGCTATTGCAAAGAGTGCTACAATGAATGTTAGGTTGCATGTATATTTTCAAATTTTGTTTTTCTCCAGACAGATGCCCAGTAGTGGGGTTGCTGGATTGTATGATCGTATGATGTTTTTAGTTTTATAAGGAACCTCCATACTGTTCTCCATAGTGGTTATACGAATTTACATTCCTACCAACAGTGTAGAAAGGTGTCCTTTTCTTCCTCTAGCATTTTTTGTTTGTAGACTTTTTGATATAACCATTCTGACTCATGTGAGGAAATAACCTCATTGTAGTTTTGAATTGCATTTCTCTAATAGTGATGTTGAGCAATTTTTCATGTGCTTTTTGGCCATCTGTTTGTCTTTGGAGAAATGTCTATTTAGATTTTCTGCTGTTTTTTTAGGTTTTTTTTTTTTTTTTTTTTTTTTTTGTATTGAGCTACATGAGCTATTTGTATATTTTGGAGATTAATCCATTGTCAGTCACTTTGTTTTCAAAGATTTTTTTCACATTCTGCATGTTGTCTTTTCATTTTGTTTATTATTTCTTTTGTTGAGCAGAAGCTTTTAAGTTTACTTAGGTCCCGTTTATTTTTATTTTTAATTTTCATTACTCTAGAAGATGGATCAAAAAAAGATATTGTTGCAGTTTATGTCAAAGAGTGTTCTGCCTATGCTTTCCTCTAAGAGTTTTATGGTATCTGGTCTTACATTTAGGTCTTTAATCCATTTTGAGTTTATTTTTGTGCATTGTGTTAGAGAGTGTTTGAATTTCATTCTTTGACATGTAGCTGAACAGTTTTCCAGATGCACTTACTTCTGAAGAGACTGTCTTTTCTTCATTGTATATCCTTGCCTCCTTTGTCATAGATTAGTTGACCATACATACATGTGTTTATTTCTGGGCTATCCCATTCCACTGATGTTTATGTCTGTTTTTTGTGCCAGTACCATACTGTTTTGATGACTTTATTTTTGTAGTGTAGTCTGAAGTCAGGGACCCTGATTCCTCCCCCTCAATATTGTTTTTCTTTTTCAGTATTGCTTTGGCTATCCAGGGTCTCTTGTGTTTCTGTACAAATTTTATTTTATTTTAATTATTTATTTATTTACTTTTTGTCTTTTTACCATTTCTTGGGCCGCTCCTGCAGCATATGGAGGTTCCAAGGCTAGGGGTCAAATTGAAGCTGTAGTCATTGGCCTACACCAGAGCCACAGCAACTTGGGATCCGAGCTGCATCTGCAATCTACACCACAGCTCACAGCAACACTGGATCCTTAACCCACTGAGCAAGGCCAGGGATCAAGCCCGCAACCTCATGGTTCCTAGATGGATTTGTTAACCACTGAACCACAATGGGAACTCCATCTGTACAAATTTTAAACATTTTTCTTCTAGTTCTGAGAAAATGCCATTGGTAAATTGATAGGAATTGCATTGAATCTGTATATTGCCTTGGGTAGTATAGTCATTTTGACAATACTGATTCTTCTATTCCAAGAACATGGTATATCTTTCCATTTATTTCTTTCATCTTTGATTTCTTTCATCAGCATCTTGTAGTTTTCAGAGTATAGTTCTTTTACCTCTTTAAGTAGGTTTATTACTATGTATTTTACTTTCTTTGATGCAATGGTAAATGGGATTGTTTCCTTAATTACTTTTTCTGATCTTTCACTGTTAGTATATAGGAGTGCAAGAGATTTTTGTATATTAATTTTGTATCCCACAACTTTACCTAATTCGTTGATGAGATTTACTAGTTATCTGGTAGCATGTTTAGGATTTTCTGTGTACAGTATGTTATCTGAAAACAGTGACAGTTTTACTTCTTTTCCAATTTGGATTTGTTTTATTTTGTCTTTTTAGGTCCACAGCCATGGCATATTCAAGTACCCAGGCTAGGGGTCAAATCAGAGCTGGGCCATCAGCCTACACCACAGCCACAGCAACAGCAACACAGGATCTGAGCTGTGTCTGTAACCTACAGAACAATTCATGGCATTGCTGGATCCTTAACCCACTTGGAAAGGCCAGGGATTGAACCTGTGTCCTCATGGATACTAGTCAGGTTCATTACTGCTGAGCCACAGTGGGAACTCCTGGGATTTCTTTTATTTCTTTTTCTTCTCTAATTGCCATGGCTAGGCCTTCTAAAACTGTGTTGAATAAAAGTGGCAAGAGCAGACATCTTTGTCTTATTCCTGATCTTAGAGGAAATGTTTTCATCTTTTTATCATTGAATATGATGTTAGCTGTGTGTTTATTGTATGTGGGCTTTATTATGCTGAGGTAGTTTCCCACTATGCCCACTTTCAGGAGAGTTTTTATTATACATGGGTATTGAAATTTGTCAAAAGCTTTTCCTGCATCTATTGAGATGATAATATGGTTTTTATTCTTCAGTTTGTTAATGTGGTATATCGCAATGATTGGTGCATATTGAAAAATCCTCACATCCCTGGGTAGACCCTCCTAATGATAATATATGATGCTTTAATGTACCATTGGTTTTAGTTTGCTAATATTTTGTTGGGGATTTTTGCAGTTGTGTTCATTGGTGTCATGGGCCTGTAATTTTCTTTTATTATGTGGTATTTTTGTATAACTTTTGTGTCAGGGTAATAGTGGCCTCATAGAATGAGTTTTGGGGTATAGCTTCTCTGAAATTTTTAGGAATTTCTCTAAATATTTGATAGAATTGGCCTGTGAAGCTATCTGATCCTGGACTGCTATTTGTTGGAAGTTTTTAAATCATAGTTTCAATTTCAGTACTTGTGATTGGTCTATTCATATTTTCTATTTCTTCCTGGTTCAGTCTTGGAAGATTGTATCTTTGCAAGAATTTGTCCATTTCTTCTAGGTTGATCATTTCATTGGCATGTAGTGGATTGTCATAGTCTTTTATGATCTGTTGTATTTAAATGGTGTCAGCTGTAACTTTTCCTTTTTTATTTTAATTTTATTTTTTGGAGCCCTCTCTCCTTTTTGCCATGATAGGTCTCTGAATAAGGTTTATCAATTTTGTTGATCTTTTCAAATAATCAGATTTTAGTTTCATTGATCTTTTCTATTGTTTTCTTTCTGTCTCATTTCTGCTCTGTTATTTATGATTTCTTTTTTTGTTACTGACTTTGGTTTTGTTTGTTCTTCTTTCTCTAGTTGCTTTAGATGTAAGTTTAGGTTGTTTGAGATTTTTCTTATTTCCTGAGATAAGATTGTATTGCTATAAACTTCCCTCTTAGAACAGCTTTTGCTGTGTCCCATAGGTTTTGGATATTTGTGTTTTCATTGTCTTTTGTCTCTAGATATTCTTTGATTTCCCTCTTTGATTTCTTCAGTGATCCACAGGTTGTTTAGTAACAGGTTGTTTAGACTCCACTTGTTTGTGTTTTTTTTATTTTTTTTAATATATTATCCTGCTGTAGTTGTTTCCTAATCTCATAGCATTGTGGTCAGAAAAGATATTTGATGTGATTTCAATTTTCTTAAATTTACCAAGGTTTGCTTTGTGGCCCAGTATGTGAGCTATTCTGGAGACTATTCCATGTGCTCTTGAGAAGAAGTGTATTATCCTGCCTTTGGATGGAATGTTCTATAAATATCAATTAAGTCCATCTTAATGAGTCATTTAAGGCCTGTGTTTTCTTATTGACTTTCTGCCTGGAAGATTCGTCCACTGATATAAGTGGGATGTTAAAGTCCCCCACAGTTATTGTGTTACTGTCAGTTTCTCCTTTTATGACTGTCTGCATTTCCCTTATATGTTGTGGTGCTCCAATGTTGGGTGCATATATATTTACAATTGTTATATCTTCTTTTAGAATTGACACTTTGATTATTATGTAGTATCCTTTTTTTATTTCTTGTGACCTTTATTTTAAAGTCTATTTTGTCTGATATGAATATTGGGACTCCAGCCTCCTTTTGATTCAGTTTGCATGAGATAACATTCCATGTTGGTATGTGTTCCTAGATCTGAAGTGGGTCTCTTGAAGAGAGCATATACATGGGTCTTGTTTTAGTATCCATTTAGACCGTTTTGGTTGGAGCATTTAATCCATTTACATTTAAGGTAATTATTAATATGTATGTTTTGATTGCCATTTTCTCATTGTTGGGATTTGTTTTTGTAGGTCTTTTTGGTTCGCTTCCTCTTTTTTCCCTCTTCTCCCTCCCTCCCTCTCTCTATTTTTCTTTTTGTGGCCACATGTTTGGCATATGGAAGTTCCCAGCTAGGGGTTGAATTGAACCTGCAGCTGCTGGCCTGTGCCACAGCCATGGCAACACCAAATCTGAGTCACATCTGCAACCTATGCTGCAGCTTAGAGCAATGCTGGATCCTTAACCCAATGAGTGAGGTCAAGGATCAAACCTGCATCCTCATGGACACTAGTGCATGGGTTCTTGATCCTCTGACCTACAATGGGCACTCCCTCTTCTCTTTTTTGATGACTATCTTTAGTGTTGTGTTTGGATTGCTTTTTCTTTTTTGTGTATTTATTGTAGATTTTTGGTTTGTGGCTACCATAAGGTTTCTATATATACAATTTTTTAAATGTACTGGTTTCTTAATTTTATATCATTTCCAATATTCTACATTTGTATAGTCCTCTTTTCATAATTGCTGGTTCTGGTTTCATATTTGTGGGTGTATGGTTTCCTACATTTACTGTAAATTTGCCTTTATAGGTGAGCTTTCCCATTTGTAGTTTTCTTGTTTCTAATTTAGCCTTTTCTTTTCTCTCTGGAGAAATTATTTTAGCATTTGTTGTAAAGCTGGTTTGGTGGTGCTGTCTTCACTTAACCTTTGTTTGTCTATAAAGCTTTCTATGTCTCTGTTGTATCTGAACAAGAGTCTTGCAGTGTAGAGTACTTTTGGTTGCAGGTTTTTCCTTTTCATTACTTTAAATGTAATGTGCCACTCTCTTCTGGCCTGTAAAATTTCTGTGAAAAACCAGCTGATAACCTTATGGAGAGTCCCATGTGTGCAATTTGTTGCTTTTCCTTTGTTGCTTTTAGTATTTTCCCCTCTGCATCTTTAATTTTTATCATTTTTATTAGTATGTCTCTCAATGTGTTCCTTCTTAGCTTTATTCTGTATGGGACTCTCTGCACTTCCTAGACTTGAGCATTGCCCTTCCCATGTTAGGGAAGTTTTCAGCTATTACCTCTTCAAATATTTTCTCAGGCCCTTTCTCTCTTCTCTTTCTGGGACCCTTAGAATGCAAATGTTTGTGCATTTAATATTGTCCCAGAGGTCTTATAGACTGTTTTCATTTCTTTTCATTCTTTTTTCTTTATTCTGTTCCATGGCAAGCATTTCCATCACTCTGTCTTCCAGCAGAAGATTCTTCTGTCTTCATTCTTAACTTATTCATTCTTCTGCCTCATTTACTCTGCTATTGGTACCTTCTAGTGTATTTTTCACTTGAATTATTGTATTGTTCATCTTTGTGTCTTCCAGCTCTTTGCTAAATGTTTCTTGTATCTTCTTTGTCTGTTTCTCCATTATTTTTTCAGTATCTTGGATCATCTTTGATATCATTACTTTGAATTATTTTTTTTTTTTCAGACAGATGGCCTATCTCCATTTTACTAAGTTCTTTTAGGGTTTTATCTTGTTCCTCCAACTGAAACATATTTCTCTGATGTTCATTTTGTCTAACTTTCTGTGTTTGTGGTCTGCATTCCCTAGGCTGAAGGATTATAGTTCCTCTTGCTTCTGGTGTCTGCCCCCCTGGTAAGGTTGGTCCAGGAGCTTGTGCAGGCTTCCTAAGATGACCTTGTGCCTGCCTTCTCATTGGTGTACCTTGGTCTTGTCCCTCTGTTGGACAGGGCTGTATCAAGGGGTATGTTTAGTTGGGGCTCTGGGCTGTGTTCCCACTGTAGTTGTTGTTTGGTCTGAAGAATCCCAGCACTGGAGCCTGTAGGCTGCTGGGTGAGGCCAGGTCTCATTGCCAAAATGGTGATTTCATGAAGAGTTCCTGCTAATGAGTATTCTCTGGGGCCTCTGCCACCAGTGTATTTGCCCCCACAGCCAACCCCAGCCACCCTAGAAGACCCTCCAAGGTCCACAGGTAGGTCTGGCCCAGGCTCCTATGGAGTCACTGCATTGCCTTGGATCCCAGTGCACACTTGTATGTGCCTTCCAACAGTGGAGTCTGTTTCCCCTAGTCCTGTGGACCTCCTGCACTCTAGCCCCACTGGCCTTCAAAGCCAAATGCTCGGCCGGGGGGGGGCTACTCCTATCTTTTCCAGACTGCCAGGCTGAGGAGAATGATATGGGGCTCAGAACTCTCACTCTTGTGGGAGAGACTCTGTGATATAATTATTTTACAGTTTGTAGGTTGCCCACTTGGCAGGTATGGAATTTGACTATATTGTGAAAGCATCCCTCCTTTTGTCTCAGGGTGGCTTCTTCTTTGTCTTAGGGTATATAAAGTTGTTTTGGTAGGTTCCAATCTTTTTTGTTGATGGTTGTTTAGAAGGTAGTTGTGGTTTTGTTGTTTTTGTTAGAGGAGTTGAGCTCAAATCCTACTCTGCCATTTTATCTCCACTACTTTCATAAAAGAGTGATTATCACCTCTCTTATAATTAATTGCTTAAATTGCTTCTTTTTACTCTAAGCCATATGCTTTGGGCAGCACTCTTTATTCATTCTTCAATTCTCAATTCAAAGCAGAGTACTTTGTGCATAATTGAAAAACTGTTTTTCAAATGAATAAATAAATAAATGAAAGAACCATCTCTACTAGGTTTCATATATCAATTCTAGGCTCCTCTTTTGACTTCTTTCGATTTTCTCTTTCATACTTCTAGTTTGAGCCCTCACCATCTCTTCCTTAGGATTTCATAATCAGCTCCCTAACAAATCTCATAGCCTCTGGGCTCTTATCTTTCTAATTCATTATTTTCATTGCCACAAGGAACAGCTTCCTAAAATGCACATTAAGTCAAACCATTTTATTTCTCTTCAAAATAATTATTTATTAAATAAATTAAGAACTTATGACATCATATCTCAGGATCCATTCTTTGTTTTCATGTTCAGGTCTCTCAGATATTTTTCTTCCATGCATTTCTATTTTCTCTTCGTCAGTTGCTTGAACTGTTGCACATCTTGTATCTGATGTCTGTCTCCAGTGGTTTTCTATTCTCATGCATCTTTCATAGACTCATTGGCATTATCTCCTCTTAAAATAATTTTGTCATATCTTTTCAGTTTAAAAACTTGTTTTGGCCTGCTATTGTCTACAAAACAAGTTTTGTGTCTTTACCTTGGAACATAAGACCCTCTGTAATGCTGTTCTCAAAAAGTTTTTGCACATGTTCCTTATTTTTCTAGAAGATCCATTTCTTCATTCTTCTCCATTGAAACAGTCAATGAAATGTCACATCACCATGAATGTCTTAGTCTAAGCCTTCAGGCATGGTTAATGTCCCTGCTTATTCTCTGTCCTAACCCCATTGCTTAGTTCATGTTTCTGCAAAAACAATTCCACATTGAATAATGACTTTTCTCTTTTCATGTTCTTTTTTTTTTTTTTTTTTTTTGTTAAACCTATGGATCCTTGAGGGTAACAACGATGTATTATTATTTTATTTTTATTCCTTGTGCTTAGTACAATGCTTGGAATAGAGAAGTGATCAATAAATATCTGTTAAATGAAAACACTACTGAATGATAAATCCATACCATTCTGCCTCTTCACATGCTGTGCTTTGCTTCTGTTGTTGGCTCAGCCTAGATTGTACTCCTTCCAGTTCTGTGATTAGTGAAAACTTATACATCTTAATGGTCTGGTTTGACTGCTGCCTTTTATGTGACACACTCCCTGATCTCTTAGTAAAAATTAATTATCCCTTCCTGTGTGTTCCTTTGGTGACTGTTGCTTATTTAAATTAATATTGTTAACTGGCTACATGGCTGGCATTATGTATGCTTGGAGATTACAATAGAGAATGCAATTGGTGGCTACCATTGAGAAGTTCACAGTCTAACGAAGAGATGTATGTGTAAAAATATAGATCCACTTCAATCTGTTAAATAATATAATCAAGGTGAGACTAAAATGCTATAAGATCAGGGAGCTTAGAGGAATTAATTTGACATGATTCATAGGCAATGATTCATAGAGTGCCTGAGATTTGAACTGGTACTTGAAAAGGCATAGGAGTTTGACAGGCAAATGGGTGGTTGTAAAGATATTCCAGGTAGAAGAAGCAGCCTTTATAAGTGCACAGATTCATGAAAAAAACTCTGGCAACGATTCACCCTCTTTTCCTCCACAATGATCTCCTAAACTCCTTGTCCATGCATATAACACTTTTGAACTCTAGCTAATAACCTCTTAACTCTCAGTACTAGAGGCTCCAGTCAACCTTTACAATGACTATACCTTTGGATTCAGCTAGAATAACAAAAACTCTAAAGTTCTTAATTCCAGTATTCACGTCTCATACTTCCAATTCTCTCACCTATTTCACTACACTTATTTTCTGGACTTGTGATGATCTTATGATTCTTCAACTCACACTACCTCTCTTGAGGGTATCCCTTCCTTCAATTTTTTTTTTCCATAAAAAAAGTACGTTAAAAGAGTTGCCTCAAGATTCAGAAAGCATAGTAACCATATCACTAATAATAAGTATTATTGTAAAAGTTTAAACATCATGAGGTTCTATTCTGGAGTTTTCCTTTTGCCATAGTTAGGTGCACCTAAAGTTGGTTTCAGAGGCAAAACATGATATTCTGTAGTTACTTGAGTAGAATCCTATGGACCTAAAAGGATGTTCCTTAAGCCCAACAACTATCTAGAGGCTGAGCAAAGGGAATAAAAAGCACAATGAGGACCTTCTTGGGCTCACTCCTGGGGGTCATACACTTGGGGAAAAAGAGCTATGAATTAAAAATGCCCATATTAGATCCAATTGCACCTCATTTAACTTGATTGCTTAACTTTCAACTCTGCAGTATGTGTTTTGACATATAGTGTATATATGTTTATTAGCTTTAACTTTTATGACTGTACATGAAATTTGGAAAACCATCAAATGAATAAAGTTGATATACTGATATTTTATTTTTATTTTTATTTTTTTTTGTCTTTTTTTGCTATTTCTTGGGCCGCTCCCACGGCATATGGAGTTTCCCAGGCTAGGGGTCCAATCGGAGCTGTAGCCACCGGCCTACGCCAGAGCCACAGCAACACGGGATCCGAGCCGTGTCTGAAACCTACACCACAACTCACGGCAACGCCGGATCGTCAACCCACTGAGCAAGGGCAGGGATCGAACCCGCAACCTCATGGTTCCTAGTCGGATTCGTTAACCACTGCACCACGACGGGAACTCCGATATACTGATATTTTAAACACACTACTTATTTATTTTTTATCTTTTTAGGGGTGCACCTGTGGCATATGGAGTTCCCCAGGCTAGGGATGGAATTGGAGCTGTGGCTGCCAGCCTGCACCCTACACCACAGGTATGCCAGGTCTGAGCCATGTCTGTGACCTACACCACAGCACATGGCAACGCTAGATCCTTTACCCACTAAGCGAGGCCGGGGATCAAAGCTGTGTCCTCATGGATGCTAGTCAGATTCATTTCCACTGAGCCATGACAGGAGCTCCATAGCCTATATATTTAAAATAATACATCATTCTAAGTGTATTTTCCTTATTTAACTCAGACCACTTGAGTACCTCTCGTAGTGCTATCGATATTCCTTATCCCTTATCCTTCTGATGAGTCCGCTTAACCAACTTCCAAATCTAAATGCATCTTATGATCTACATTTTAATGTTGGTGTTTCCTAGGAATTTGTCCTCATTGTTTTCTGTGTAACTGTACATGCTAATTTTGCCCATGCTTCATTAAATATGCTAATAATGCCCATATTTCTGTTTGCCATATATACTTGAAGCTCTTATACCTAGTCCTCTATTTACTAGGTAATCTTCTCCAGAATGGGGGAGATACTTGGATCTCAACATGGTATTCAAACTCAACTCATTCTTCCCCTTTCCAAACTACTCTTTTTATGTGCCCCTCACCCCATTACCTATTTCTTCTAATCTAGAAATCTTGGACTTTTTTTCCTTTCCAGTTTATAGTCTACTTTCTGTTGTTCACCATGACCAGTTGATTCTACTCATTTGATATCTTTTACTAACTGGTCCACTGTTCTGTCTCAGTTTAGGGATTCATCATTACTCACCTTGACTCTTTCATCTACTCCAGTCCTTCCTCATACTTTCTCCCTGCTTAATCTTTATAAAATATAAACCTTATCATGTCAATCTTTAAAAGTTACAACAAATTCTCATAACCTTCCAAAGTCTTTATCATTTCTTTTAAGGCCCTACTTTTCTAGTCTCTACCTAAGTTTCCCACCTCATCTATATATAACTGGTGTTCCCAAATACCTAATGATTTTCTCTCCTTTAAAATGTGCTCAGTTGGGAATCTGGGTTTTTGTTTAGGCAGAACCTTTTTCACCTTTCCTTGATTACCACAACAGTCCTTATGACATTTCAGCAAATACTTCTTCCAGGAAAACTTAGCTAGTTCTGTGACCTGGGATTTTTGCCCCTGTCTGGCTCTGCAGAAACCTGCAAAAGTGTTTAACAATCAAAATATCATGCTGTAATCCTATTGTTAGTTTACTGGTTTACTTAAGAGTGGAAACTGCATCTCATTATTCTTATTTCTCTAGTGCCAATTGCAGTTTCTGTCACAGTGTAGCAGCTTGATGAAAGATTTTTTTTAATGAATACATGAATAAATAGATTCTTAACTCAAATATTCTCTTTGTACTTTAATTAAAGAAAACCATTAGTAAACTTTCAACAAAACTTTCCCTGTTATACTTCTTTGTAAACTCTCTTAGAAATAATTTTTTTAGGTTTTGTATTAGTACTATTACTGTGATAGTACTGCATAGTAAATAACCCCAAAACTCAGTGGCGTTAAAACAGTATTTATTGCTCATGCATCTGGGTTTGTCCCATTATTTTCTCTACTGATCTTACCTGGCCTTGTTCACACATCTAGGGCACTGGCTGACTGTTTACTGATCTAGTACAGCCTCAGATATTATTGTGGCCTCTCAATTATGTTGCAGCTGTTTCTGGTCTGTCTCATGGGCTAATCTGGGGATGTCCTTTTTGTGGGATTTGTAGAAGTGTAAGAGTACAAACCTCAATACATAAGCCTATACCAGCCTCTGTTGATGACACCTCTGCTAACATTTATATTGATTAATGCATGTCACATAAATAGACCCAGAGAATGAAGATTATGCCCCCCATTACTTGAAAGAGCACTTGAAAATTACATGGCAAAGGATATAAATATATGGAATGTGCAAGAATTTGGACCAATATTGAAATCTACTACAGGGCCATTCATTCAGTCAATTCACCAGCAAATATTTTGGTGCCACTAATTGTGCAAAACTGTTTTTTTTTTTTTTTTTTGTTTTTTTGCTTTTTAGGGCTGCACTCATGGCATATGGAAGTTCCCAGGCTAGTGTTCTAATTGGAATTACAGCTGCTGGTCTATGCCACAGCCACAGCAATGTGGGATCAAGCAGTATCTGTGACCTATACCATAGCTCACTTGCAATGTAGGATCCTTAACGCACTGAGTGAGGCCAAGGATTGAACCCACATCCTCATGGACACTAGTTGGAATTGTTTCCACTGAGCCATGATTGGAACTAACTGTGCAAAACTTTTTAATGAAACAATATACAGGTTTATTAGAGAAAAATATATTAATCATCCTTTCCTCTAGGAATTTACATTCCTATTCAAAATTTAAATAAAAATCTATGGGCAAAAGTTATGAGATAAGATATTTTATTATCAAAGAAGAAAACTCTGTATCAACAGGAATCATTAAGACAGTGGAGGCGAAGAAAGAACTGGATTTTGAAATATTGCTAAAACTTTGAGAGAAAGATGAGGAGGGAATTTCATGTAGAACAAATTCCCTTCTTTCTTGGTATCATTAGTTTATCACATAAACTGCTTAGAAATCTTTATTTGGAAATTTACAGACATTGTTCCTCAGTTGGTCTCAGTGTGGTGATTGGTGCATTACAAGGGAATAACAACAGTAAATAATTCATAATCAAATCTCCCTTGAAGACATAAGTAAACATATAAATAAGTGTAATAAATTAGAAAGGAACACGATGACTTTGATTTGATTGACAAAACTACCTGATGCTTTGTCTCCAGGGAGACATCATCAGGCATGGTGCAGATTTTCAACAGCAAATTAGAATTCTGTGCATGACTTTGTTTTGAAGCTCAGTTAACTTTGAAATTTAAAAATGCTTTAGGGAACCAGGCTTGAGTTGCTGACAAGGACGATTATTAGTTTTAACCACAAAATGGAGTATTTACAAACTATGCAGAAAGATCACGATAAACCAAAAATGACAACAAGCTTTCAGGAAGTAACTAATGTAAAAGAAAATATAACAAAAATGCTCAAATAGTCTATGGAATTTACCATTATTTTTTATTTTTGTTATTTACTATTTTTAAATTTTTTAATATTATGTTTAGATTTCTTTAACATTTCTTTAGCTATCTGCCTTTTAATACCTAATTAGCATAAAATTTTAAGTCTTGCATATGCATGCTTTTGTAAACAAAAGGATATTTATTTCTGCCAAAAATAAATAAACAAATGAATTTTCACACCAAATAAACATTTTGTAAAACAAGTCATATTGAGCCATTTAAAACTGAGCACTTAATTTTTACTTCCCCACTCCACTATCCCTGTTAAATTTGGTGCTGTACCCTGATCTCTTTTTCTCCTCCTTTCTTCTCCCCAAGGACATGAGCCTTTTTATAACTGTGGTTGAAATCACATAAAATCCAATGTTTACCTTTTTGTCTGTTCTCTTGGCACCTGAAGATGGTGCCTAAACTGCTACATTAATTTAAATGTTACTTTACTTTTAGAAACAGTAGCTTTTATTCATTTATTGAGAGAAGTTTTAAATGGAACAACAATAAAGTTCACTTAATTTTGACAAGTGTTTCTCCTGGGAGAAAGGTGATTTTAAAAAAAAAAACAAAAAAAAAACCAAAGAAACAAAACTCCAAGGATTAGTTCATTTTTAGAATTTGTTTACAAGGTTGCAGCACATTCCCATTTACCTGTCTAAGAATGCATGGATTAGCGTGTCATTCCAGGAGTGTTCATCTCATTTATAAATGATCATCTGGAACATCACCTCATGGGAGCATAAAATGCTATGGATTCAGAGGTGACAGAAAGACTCTGGGTAACATACTACAGCTTCTAGATTGTGATCCCTGTTCTGCCTCATTGTAAACTCAACTTACAGATCTCTTAAATTCTCTGAATCTCAGTTTGTTTTGCTTTGATTTTTTCTAAAAAGCTGAAACAAAAAAGATAGTAAATAGTACTCTGTTTTCTTCACAAGGATGTGGTGAGGGAAAAATGATATGGATAGTATATCCAGAAATGCATTTTATTTTTATTTATTTATTTTAAACATGTTACAATGGAAAATTCAAACAATATCTACACGTAGAGAGAGCAATATAAAGAAGCCCCGTGTTTCATCCCTTAGTTTCATTGGATATAATTCATGCTCAATCTGTAGATTCTGTGTTCCCATCTACTTCTCATTCCAGAGTCAATTTTAAGCAAATTCTCACTAGTTCATTATTTCATTTGTAAATATGTTAATGTTTATCTTAAAAAGCTAAGGTCTCATAAAAAAAATCACAGTACAATTATCATGTGTAAAAATAATTTGAAAGAAATTAATATATTAAGTAATCAATGAGTTCTCAAATTTCTTCTATTTGATATTTTTTGGTAATGCTTTATTTGAGTCAAGATCCAGTAAGGTCTAATTAGTTCCTATATTATTTTATTAGTCCCAAGTATTATTATTATTTTTTTTTTGGTCTTTTTTGCCATTTCTTGGGCCGCTCCTGCGGCATATGGAGGTTCCCAGACTAGGGGTCAAATCGGAGCTGTAGCCGCTGGCCTACACCAGAGCCACAGCAACTCGGGATCTGAGCTGCATCTGCAACCTACACTACAGCTCACAGCAACGCCGGATCCTTAACCCACTGAGCAAGGGCAGGGATCGAACCCGCAACCTCATGGTTCCTAGTCGGATTCGTTAACCACTGAGCCATGATGGGAACTCCCCAAATACTATTTTTAACTATAAATCTCTCCTCTCTTTTTCAACTATGCATTTTATTTGTTTGAGAAACTGAGTCATTTGTCCCATAGCATTGCTTCCTCACTCAGGGAGTTAAAAAGTGTTGTTCTGTCTTTTGCATTTCTTTTTAATTATAGCTATATCTAGATCCTTAGTAGAATTTTAATTATACTTTTTTTTTTTTTTTCAAGCTGCATCCACACCATGTAAAAGTTCCTGGCCAGGGATCAAACCCAAGCCACAGCACAACCCAATCCACTGCAGTAACACTACCAGGTCCTTAAACCCCTGTGCCATAGGAGAACTCCCTTAAATTGTAATTTACTCATGTTCCAAATTGTATTCCTGATACTATCTTTTTTTTTTTTTTTTTTTTTTTTTTTTTTTTTTTTTTGTCTTTTGTCTTTTTTTTTTTTGTTGTTGTTGTTGTTGTTATTGTTGCTATTTCTTGGGCCGCTCCCGCGGCATATGGAGGTTCCCAGGCTAGGGGTTGAATCGGAGCTGTAGCCACCGGCCTACGCCAGAGCCACAGCAACGCGGGATCCGAGCCGCGTCTGCAACCTACACCACAGCTCACGGCAACGCCGGATCGTTAACCCACTGAGCAAGGGCAGGGACCGAACCCGCAACCTCATGGTTCCTAGTCGGATTCGTTAACCACTGCGCCACGACGGGAACTCCCTGATACTATCTTTTGAACAATGCTTCTTTGACTCCCTACAAAGAACTGAAGTCATAAATCTATTTTCCTATATTTTTATCTAATGTTTTTTTCTTTTTTGGGCCACACCTGTTGCATGTGGAAGTTCCCGGGCCAGGGGTCGAATCAGAGCTACAGCTGCCAGCCTATGCCATAGCCACGGCAACGCAGAAGCCGAGTTCGGGGCAGTGACGGATCCTTAACTCACTGAGAAAGGTAAGGGATCAAACTCATGTCCTCATGGATATTGGTCAGGTTCCTTACCACTGAGCCACGATGGGAACTCCCAAATTATTAAAGTTTTGCTTTTCATATTGAAATCTTTGTTCCCATTGAAAGTTTTTTTGTGTGTAGTATAAAATAGTTTCATTTTTTCCTGCTTTTATGAGTAAACAGTTGTTTGAATGTCTTCTAAGAAATTTTTATTGCTATTCACAATGTTCTATAATAGTGCATTAAAGTTCTATATATAGGCATATAGCTATATATTTGCTCTTATTTGATCTCATTGATCTCTTTGTCACTATTCTACTATCATGCTATCCTAAATATTTGAAATTTATAGTAATTCTTGATATCTTGGAGGAGAGATCCTCCGTGTTAATCTTGTGGGAGAGCTTTTTGGTTATTCCTGACCCTTTGCTCTTTCAGCAAGATTTTGATGTCAAATTCTTTTAAAAAATTCTTTTGGAATTTTTATTTGAATTATGTAGAATCATTAGATATAGTTGGAGAAATTGACCTCTTTATGATGTTAAGGTTTTTTTATGTGTTAACATAATATTTTCTTCATTTAAGTTTTCACTAAGACCTTTCAGTAAATTTTTAATCGTCTCTATAAATGATTTAAACACTTTTGTTTATTTCTTCTAATGGATGTATATGTTTTGTTGCTATTGTACATGATATCTTTTAAAAATTATGATCAGTTTGTTTCTGATTTACAGAACTGGAATTGATTATTTCTTAAGTATCTTATATCCTGACACTTTGCTATAGTGCTTTTTGAATAATTTGTTTATAGTTTCTTTTGGATTTCTGATATAGACAATTTTGTCTTCTGCTAGTAATGACAATTTTATTTCTACCTTTCCAATTATTAGGCATTGGCTTTCATTTTCTTATTTGATTATTTTACCCAAGTTCTATTAGTTTGGTGCTAGATGAGCTATTGGTGTGTACCCAAATTGTTTTAATGTCTTTTTATATTAAATTTATAGACCTTATTTTTTAGAGTAGCTTTAGATTCATAGCCAACTTGCTGAAAGTACAGCGGTGTCTTATATCCTATGTGGATTGATAAGCTTCCCTGTTATCAATATCCACCACCAGAGTTAATACATTTGCTATAAATGATGAAATTACATTGATATATTATCAACCAAGATTACAGTTTACATTAGGGTACACTTTTTTTTTTTTTTCTTTTTATGGCTGTACCTGCAGCTTATGGAAGCTACCGGGCCAAGGGTTGAATTGGAGCTGCAGCTTCTGGCCTACACGACAGCCACAGCAACACCAGACCTGAGACACGTTTCCAACCTACCCTGCAGCTTGTGGCAATGCTCTGTCTTTAAGCCACTGAGCGAAGCCAGGGATTGAACTCACATCCTCACAGAGACAACATTGGATCCTTAACCCCCTGAGCCACAATGAGAACAGCCCTTAGGGTATAACTCTTGATGTTGTACATTTTATGGTTTGGACGAATATACGATGACATGTACCCACCGTTACAGTTTCATACAGAAAAAGTTTCACTGACCTAAAAAATCCTCTGTGCTCCTTCTATTTATTCCTCCTTCTGTGCAATTCCTGGCAGACGCTGATTGTTTTGCTGTCTTCAGAGTTTTGCCCTTTCCAGAATATCATATAGTTGGAATCATACAACATGAAGACTTTTCAGATTGGCTTGGTTCACTTAGTATTGAGCACTTGTTTCCTTCATGTCTTTTAATAGCTTGATAGATCATTTCTTTTTTAGGGCTGAATAATATCCCATTGTCTGTATGTGTCACAGTTGTCTTATCTTTTTGCTTACTTAAGCACATCTTGATTGCCTTAAAATTTTAACAAGTGTGAATAAAACTGCTATAAATTTCCATGTACAGGTTTTTGTATGGACATAAGTTTTCAACTTCTTTAGGCAAATACCAGAGGGTGATTGTGGTATCACATGGTAAGAGTATGTCTTGTTTCCTGAAAAACTGTCACACTGTTTCCCACAATGTCTGTACTATTTTGAAATTTCACCTAGATGAGTGTTCCTATTGTTCTATAACCGTGTCAGCATTTGCTCTTGTTATGTCCTGGATTTTGGCCATTCATCCTAGGTATGTAGTAGTATTTCATTGTTGTTTTAATTTGCATTTTCCTGATGAAATATGATGTGATGTATCTTTTCACATGCTTATTTGCCATCTGTGTACCTTTTTTGGTGAGATATCTGTTGAGGTCTTTGGCACATTTTTCTCCTCTCTTATTTGGCTAGTGTGGGTTTCAGTTAGGTATTTCCTTTCCAGATGAGTTAGGTTCTGATAATACTGAAGCAAAGTTATGCTCTTGTAAAACAGTTTCTCATGAGGGCAGCTTGTTAAGAATGGCGTTTTCTGGAGTGTTTCAAGAATGGTTCCCTTTCCCCTCCCCCTGCCTGAGCCAGAGGAGATTTTTCTCTGATGTTTACTGTGGGAATCTGGTTGACCATCTGGAGGTATATCAAACAATATTATGGGGTCCCCCTGGAGTTTTAACTCTCAGGGTTGTCGACACTGTGCCTGTGCAGTTTGTTATAGTTCAGTCTATTTGTCCTTTGGCAGTGGTTTCTGGGGCAGTTTCTGCTTGTGGGTGGGTCCTTTCTCAGGTAAGCCATGGCTTCCTGTATGCACCGGTTTCTCTCTCCATGCTTACAGGCAGTGGTTTGTCCTCTGTCCTCTCCTCTCGTTCAGATCCAAGAAGAATTGTTGACTTTTTCAGTGTGTTCAGCTTTTTACTTCTTAGGACAGAGCAATGACTTCCAAATTTGTTATATATGGAACCAGAAAAATTGTGGAACCAGAAAAATTATATCTTAATTTTTTAGGATATGCTTCAAAAATTCCAACATTAAAAAGTTTGCTGTAAGCTTTTCTATTTCTTTTTTCTTTCTTTATTTATTTTGCTATAAGCTTTTCATAGGAAGATTTTTAAGGAAGTATTTCTAATTCCTAGTTTGCTGAGTGTAGTTTTTTAAATCATGAAGGCCTGCTGAATTTTATTAATTTTTGTTGCACTTATAAGAATTAAAGTATGGATTTTTCTATTAGTAATAATAATGTCAAATAATTCCTGTACTGTTGGGAGAAATCCTGCCTGGTCATGATTTTTTTCTTTGTTTACCACTATATTTTGTTAATTTTTTTTTTTTTTTGGAATTTTTCCATTTGGGTTCACAAAAAATACTAGCCTTTTCTTTTCTCATTCTGTTGTCTGGTTTTAGTATCAAGGATATATCAAAACCATGGAATAAGTTGGTAAGTTTCTCCTTGTTTTGTATTTTCTGAAAAAGTAAGCTTAAGATTGGAATAACCAGTTTCTTGAATATTGGCATAAATTTATCACCAACTCTGGATGAGTAGTATTTACTTTGTGTGAATTAAAATTAGCATTCAGTTTAATTGACTAATAAAATTTTCTTAATTGGTTTCATAAGTTATATTTTATTAGGTAAAATGATATTTTTATTTCATCTAAATTTTTCAAATTATTGTCATGCAATTTTTAGAGTACTCCTAACTTTTTAATTATGCGATATTTAGACGTATCTCTTTTTTATATTCTTAATATTATTTACTTGAATCTTCTTGGTAAAATTTTTACATTTGTCCATTTTACTAATCTTTTCGACTATTAGTCTTTGAAGAAGTGGTATATAATGAACGGAGTGATGAGAGTGGCCTTATTTGGGTATAGGCAACAAAGAGGTGCATTAACTCTAGAGAAGTAAAAACTGCTAAAACTGACTTTTTAAGAGTTGACATGCTTTTTATCAAAATCTTGCACTGGTAATTCTAAACATTATCGGTGGCAAAATATTCCTTTATTGAAAACTATTCTATAGCGAAAAATCTAAATAATTGCTGTGGTCACTATTGAGTTTTTTTTAATGTAAATTTCCAATTACTATGTGCTTATTTGCATTATTAAACATACTATTTATTCTGGAAGTTAACGAGTAATCTTCCAGTAATAGAGTTTACCTTTATCATATTCATAATCAGTTATAAACATTCACTTAGAGAGTAAATTTACAATGACTTAAAGTTGTTAGATTTTATTTTAGAAATTTTGTGTCTCTGGATTCCTGCTATGGCTCAGCAGTAAGGAACCCAACTAGTATCCATGAGGACATGGGTTTGATCCCTGGACTTGCTCATTGGGTTAAGGATCCGGTGTTGCCGTGAGCTGCAGTGTAGGTTGCAGACGCAGTTGGGATCCCATGTGGCTGTGGCTGTGGTTTAGGCAGACAGTTGGAACTCCGATTTAACTCCTAGCCTGGGTACTTCAATATTCTGTGGGTGCAGCCCTAAAATAATACAAAAAAAAAAAAAGGAAGAAAAGAATTTTGTGTTGCCGTGGTTTTACATGCTCCTATGTTTATATAATACATTAAAAATAAATGATAGCAAGACATAGAACTCAAGATACTTAATTTTATTCTAGATTATACTCTGAGCTTTTATATTTGTTTAAAATTTTGAGCAATTTAATAGAGTGGAGTAATAGTGCATTTGTTAAGTGAAAAGTTTTGGTTAAAACATGAAATGTTAACATGAAATTTAAACATCTCTAAAAGAAAAAAAATACTCTTCTTTATTAATTGCTCTTCATAAAGTCCTTTGTTATTAACTGTAGACTTATTATTTAATACTGTAACAGATTACATAGATACAAATTTTTCTTTTCTTTTTTCAAAATAAAATGTTAATGTAATTTAAAAACATACCATTATTTTTCTCCCTTTGCTGTTGATATTTATTTTAAAATGTTTTCGGCTGGCATGGTGGAATGTATAAGTACAATAAAATAAAATATTCACTGCATGTCTTGGCTGTTATTGTTAGCTATTTCATTTATGGAATTATTTTGTCGGAAGTTATTTTATCCTAGGAAAGGAATGTTAACAAGGAAAGATCTGCTCCGGATGTCAAATATGCCAGGTTTGCTACTACTACGTAGATCCTCTCTAATGTATTTTAGTTTCTCTGTTTTGGGGATTTTCATTTTTATCTCCATCATCTTTTTTCTTTAGCTCTCTTTGGATTCATTTTGTAATTCTTTTTCTAACTTCCTAAGTGGTATGCTGAAGAAAAACTTTAAGCTCTAGATTTTTAAACAAAATTTTAATGTTGCAATTTAACAGGTGTGTTTTATTCAGTGAAAGTGAAGTTCAGTAGCCCATGATGACATATTTTGTTATCAATCATAATTATCCTCTTAAACTACTCTGTTACTTTTTCTTGTGTCTACTACTTACCAAATGCTTACCACATACATAGCAGTATACTAGGTAATGTGTGTGATGCAAAGATCCAGGACATAATTCCTACTCTTGAAGATACTGTCTCAATGTTAGCAGTTATTATGTCAAGAGTCTTCCTGGCACTGATGCCCCTGCCTTGTCTGTGCCCTGTTATCACAAATGGTGGTGGATGCAGATGGGTGCTCAGAGGTATGGGTGATGATGGGCAATGGAACTGAGACTGGATGTGGGGTTATAGAAATTGTACTTGTTTATCCACCATATTATAATCTTCCACCAAAGAGTTCTCAGCTGTATTGCTGACCTTGCCATGCCTCCATTTCTTCTTTCTCATGTTCCATAAACAATCCTCTGAGGCTAGGTCCCATTGTCATTAACTTCCAGTCCCTATTCTCCTGGTCTTTAATGGAAGTTTGCATTGCTGATACACCTGGCAACAGGAAAGATGGTAACTGGAGGGAAATTAAGTTTAGAGGAAAATGATTATAAGAAATGGCTCATTCCCTAGGGGGTAAAGAAAGCTCCCTGCCCCTCAGGATCCTAATTTAGGGTTATCTCCACAGAGGATAGGAAAAAATGCAGAAAGGAAGAGGAGGCAAATGATGTAGTCTACATCATATATTTTTGTTGTTGTTGTTGGTTGGTTGGTTTTCCAAAAATACTTTGTAGGTAGTATTGGATATTTCCATTAGGAAGCACATAGTGTCTGACTGGTTAGCTTTTTTTTTGATACTATAGCAATTGATGAACATTGCTCAGATTCATATTTCCTTAGGATGCATAAGGTGTTTTCCTCTTTGAGAATCTTTACAGAGTGATGGACTAAATAAAACATATGTCATGTATTTCAATTCATTGCAGTCGTTACCCTTATTGATACTAAATTTTCCAATATTTGGCCAGGAGTAGCCTTTATTAGTAATTTCTGAGTCTACTAGAGTAACTTAGGAGTGTTTTTTTTTCCTCAATGAATTTTATTACATTTATAGTTGTACAGTGATAATCACAACCCACCCATCCCCCACCCATTTACAGTTGTACAGTGATAATCACAACCCACCCATCCCCCACCCCCCAACCTGCCTCATTTGGAAAGCTTAAGTTTTTCAACGTCTGTGAGTCAGTATCTATTCTGCAAAGAAGTTCGTTGTGTCCTTCTTTTAGATTCCACATTTAAGTGATAGAATTTGATGTTGGTGTCTCACTGTCTGACTGACTTCACTTAGCATGATAATTTCTAGGTCCATGCATGTTGTGGCAAATGCTGTTATTTCTTTCCTTTTAATGGCTGAGTAATATTCCATTGTATATATATATATATCATTTCTTCCTATCCACTCTTCTGTCAATGGACATTTAGGTTGTTTCCATGTCTTAGCTATTACATATAGTGCTGCAATAAACATTGGAGTACATATGTGTTTTTGAGTCATGGTTTTCTCTGGATAGATGACCAGGAATGGGATTTCTGGATCAAATGGTAGTTTTATTTTTAGTTTTCTGAGGAATCTCCATACTATTTTCCACAGTGGTTGGACCAATTTATATTCCCAGCAACAGTGTAATAGGGTTCCCTTTTCTCCAAACCTTCTCCAGCACTTATTGTTTATAGACTTTTGGATGATGGCCATTCTGGCTGGTTTAAGTTGGTACCTCAGAGTGGTTTTGATTTGCATCTCTCTAATAATGAGTGACGTTGAACATCTTTTCATGTGTTTTATTGGCCCTCTGTATGTCTTCTTTGGAAAATTGTTTAGATCTTCTGCCCATTTTTTGATGAGGTTGTTTGTTTTTTTGGTATTGAGCTGCAGAAGGTATTTATAAATTTTGGAGATTAATCCCTTGTCAGTCATTTCATTTGCATATATTTTCTCCCATTCTGTGGGTTGTATTTTTATTTTATTTTGAGTTTCCTTTTCTGTGCAGAAACTTTTAAGTCCCATTTGTTTATTTTTGTTTTTATCGTCATTACTCAAGGAGGTGGATCTGAGAAGATATTGCTGTGGTTTATGTTGGAGAGTGTTTGGCCTATGGTTTCCTCTCAGAGTTTTACAGTATCTGGTCTTATATTTAGGTCATTAATCCATTTTGAGTTTATTTTTGTGTGTGGTGTTAGGAAGTGTTCTAATTTCATTCTTTGACATGTGGTTCTCGAGTTTTCCCAGCACTACTTATTGTAGGGGCTGTCTTTTCTCCATTGTATATTCTTGCCTCCTTTGTCATAGATGCTTTGACTGTAGGTGCATGGGTTTAATTCTGGGCTTTCTATCCTGTTACACTGACCTATATTTCTGTCTTTGTGCTGGTACCATACAATTTTGATGACTGTAGCTTTGTATTATAGTCTTAAGTCAGGGATCCTGATTCCTCCAGCTCCATTTTTCTTTCTCAGGATGGCTTTGGCTATTCTGGATCTTTTGTGCTTCCAAACAAACTTTAGAATATTTTGTTCTAGTTCTGTAAAAAATGTCCTTGGTAATTTGATAGGGATTGCATTGAATATGTAGATTGCCTTGGGCAGTATAGTTATTTTGACGGTATTGATTCTTCCAATCCAAGAGGAATCTTGGATTCCATCTGTTGCATCATCTTTGATTTCTTTCATCAGCGTCTTATAATTTTCAGAGTACAGGTCTTTTGTCTCTTTAGGCAGGTTTATTCCTATGTATTTTATTATTTTTGATGTGATGGTAAATGGGATTGTTTACCTGATTTCTCTTTCTGATCTTTCATTGTTAGTATATAGAAATGCAGTTGATTTCTGTGTGTTAATTTTGTATTCTGTGACTTTGCCAAATTCATTGATGAGCTATAACTGTTTTCTGATAGAGTCTTTAGGATTCTCTAGATATAGTATTATATCATCTGCAAATAATAATGGTGTTACTTCTTCCTGTCCAATTTGGATTCCTTTTATTTCTTTTTCTTCTCTGATTGCCATGGCTAGGACTTCCAAAACTATGTTGAAGAGTAGTGGCGAGAGCAGACATCCTTGTCTTGTTCCTGATCTCAACAGAAATTCTTTCAGCTTTTCACCATTGAGCATGATGTTACGTCTGGGTTTGTCATATATGGCCTTTATTATGTTGAGGTAGGTTCCCTCTGTGCCCACTTTATGAATGGTTTTTATCAGAAATCATTGTTGGATTTTGTCAAAGGCTTTTCTACATCTATTGAGAGGATCATATGGTTTTATTTATTTTTTATTTTTGTGTCTTTTTGCCTTTTCTGGGGCTGTTCCCATGGCATATGGAGGTTCCCAGGCTAGGGGTCTAATCAGAGCTGTAGCTGCCAGCCTGCGCCACAGCCACAGTAACATGGGATCCGAGCTGCATCTGCAACCTGCACCACAGCTCATGACAATGCCGGATCCTTAACCCACTGAGCAAGGCCAGGGATCGAACCTGCAACCTCGTGGTTCCTAGTTGGATTCATTAACCACTGTGCAACGATGGGAACTCCAAGAGGATCATATGGTTTTATTCTTCAATTTGTTAATATGGTGTATCACACTGATTGATTTGTGGATATTGAAGAACACTGCATCCCTGGGATGAATCCCACTTGATCTTGTTGTATACTTCTTTTAATAAATTGTTGGATTTGGTTTGCTAGTACTTTTTTGAGGGTTTTTGCATCTATGTTCATCAGTGAAATTGGCCTGTAATCTTTTCTTTTTGTGATATCTTTGTCTGCTTTTGGTATCAGAGTTATGGTGGCTTCATAGAATTAGTTTGGGAATGTTCCTTCCTCTGCAATTTTTTGGAATAGTTTCAGAAGGATAGGTGTTAGCTCTTCTCTAAATGCTTGATAGAATTTACCTGTGAAGCAGTCTGGTCCTGGACATTTGTTTGTTGGAAGCTTTTAGATCACAGTTTCAATTCTAGTACTTGTGATTGGTCTGTTCATCTTTTCTAATTCATCTTGGTTTAGTCTTGGAAGATTGTACTTTTCTAAGAATTTGTCCATTTCTTCTAGGTTTTACATTTTATTGGTGTATAGTAGTCTCTTATGATCCTTTGCATTTCCATGATGTCTGCTGTTATTTCTCCTCTTTTCATTTCTAATTTTAGTGATTTGAGTCTTTTTTTCTTAATACGTTTTGTTAGGGGTTTATCAATTTTGTTGAACCAGCTTTTAGTTTCATTGATCTTTTCTATGGTTTCCTTCATTTCTATTTCATTGATTTCTGCTCTGATATTTATTTCTTTCCTTCTTCTGACTTTAGGTCTTGTCTGTTCTTCTCTCTCTAGCTGCTTCAGATGTAAAGTTAGGTTTATTTGAGCTTTTTCTTTCTTCCTGAGGTAGGCTTGTTTTGCTATAAATTTCCCTCTTAGAACTGCTTTTGCTGCATCTCATAGGTTTTGGAGTGTTATATCTTTGTTGTGATTTGCTTATAGATATTTTTAAATTTCTTAATTTCTTCAGTGATCCATTGGTTGTCTAATAGCATGTCGTTTAGTCTCCACATGTTTGTGTTTTTTTCAGTTTTTCTCTTGTTGCTTTCCAGTCATATCGTGCTGTGGTCAGAAAAGATGCTTGATATGAATTCATTTTTCTTAAAGTTACTGAGGCTTGATTTGTAGCCCATAACGTGGTCCATCTTAGAGAAAGTTCTGTGTGCACTTGAGAAGAATGTGTGTTCTGCTGCTTTTCAATGGAATGTCCTATAAATATCTATTAAGTCCTTCTGGTCTAATGCTTCATTTAGGGCCTGTGTTCACTTGTTGATTTTGTGTCTGAATGATCTGTCCATTGCTGTAAATGGGGTGTTAAAGTCCTCCACTATTATAGTGTTGTTATCAATTTCTCCTTTTAAGGTTTTTAGCACTTGCCTTATATATTGAGGTGATCCTATGTTGGGTGCATATATGTTTAAAATTGTTATATCTTCTTGGATTGATCCTTTGATCATTATGTAATGTCCTTCCTTGTCTCCTAAAATATTCTTCATTTTAAGGTCTATTTTGGCTGAAATGAGTATTGCTACTCCAGCTTTCTTTTGATTCCAGTTTGCATGGAGTATTTTCTTCCATCCTCTCACTTTCAATTTGTATGTGTCCCTAGAAGTGAAGTGGGTCCATTAAAGACAGCATATGTATGGATCTTGTTTTTGTATCCACTCAGCCAGCTTATGTCTTTTAGTTGGGGAATTTAGTCCATTTACACTTAAGGTAATTATTGATATGTATGTTCTTACTGCCATTTTATTAACTGTTTTAGATTTGGTTTTGTCACTCTTTTTTCTTCCCTTGTTCTCCCCTCTTGTGGTTTAAGGACTATCTTTAGTGTTGTATTTGGTTGATTTTTCTTATTTGTGTGTGTATCAATTGTAGATTTTTGGTTTGCAGTTCCCCTAAGTTTTAATATAGGAGTCTATATGTACATACGAAATTATTTTAAGTTGTTGGTATCTTAATTGCAAGTGCATCTCCATTGTCCTGCATTTGTACCCTCTTCTTCTCATGGTGTCTGATTTTGGTAGCTTATTTGTGCATGGATATTTTCCTACCTCTACTGTATATATGCCTTTACTGGTGAGCCTTATCATTCGTGGTATTTTTTTTTTTCCCTAGTTGTGGCCTTCGGTTTTCTGCCTAGAGAAGTTCCTTTAGTATTTGTTGTAAAGATGGTTTAGTGTTGATGAATTCTCTCAGCTTGTGCTTGTCTATAAAGCTTTTGATTTCTCCTTCAAATCTGAATGAGAGTGTTGGTGGGTAAAGTAATCTTGGTTGGAGGTTTTTTTCCTTTCATCACTTTAAGTATATCATGCCACACCCTTCTGGCCTGAAGAGTTTCTGCTGAAAAATGTGCCAATAACATTTTGGGGTTCCCTTATATGTTGTTTGTTTCTTTTCCCTAACTGCTTTCAGCATTTTCTCTTTGTCTTTAATTTTGGTAAGTTTGATTAATATGTGTCTCGAGTGTTCCTCCTTAGGTTTATTTTATCTGGTACTTGTTCTGCTTCCTGGATTTGAATGACTGGTTAATTTCCCACTTGGGGGAAGTTTTCAGCTATTTTCCCTTTGAATTTTTTTTCTGTCCCTTTCTCTCCTCTTCTCCTTCTGGCACCCCATAATATGGATGTTGGTGTGTTTAACCTTGTCTCAGAGTTCTATAAGACTGTCTTAATTTCTTTTCAATCTTTTTTTCTCTTTTCTGTTCTGCATCAGTGATTTCCACTAGTCTGTCCTCCACCTCGCTTATTCATTCTTCTGCCTCCTGTATTCTGCTGTTGGTTGCTTCTAATGAATATTTTATTTCATTTGTTGTATTTTGCATCTCTTCTTGCTTAAGTTTTAAATCTTGTATTTCTTTGCTCAAAGTTTGCTATAAACTATCAATCTTCACTTCCAGTTTATTTCCAATGTCTTACATAATCTTCAGCATCATAAGTCTAAAGTCTTTTTCCTGGAGGCTGATAATCTCCAGATCACTTAGCTGTTTGTCTGCTTTATTTTCTTTTTTCCTTATCTGAGTTATAGTTCTCTGCCATTTCATTTTTATTTTTATAGGTTTTTGGTATGCTGTCCTTTTTGCATACAGTAGAGTTGTAGCCTCTCTTACTTCTGATGTAGTCTCTCCTTGTGGCTGAAGTTGGTACAGGGACTTGCTGTAGGCTTCCTGATTGGAGGGACTGGTACCTGACACTGGTAGGTGGGGCTGAGTCCTATCTCTTTGGTTGGTGGGGCTTTGTTTCTGGGTGAACTTAGAGGCTGTGTGCCTGGGGGGTCTTTAGGCAGCCTGTTTACTGAAGGTGGGGCTGTAATCCCACCTGGACTATTGTTTAGCCTGGGGCTTCTCAGAGCTGATGAGTGGGGCCAGATTTTCCCAAAATAGTCACCTCCAGAGAAACACACACTGATGAAGATTCCTGAGAGCTTTGCCTCCAATGTCCTTCCCCCGTAATGAGTCACAGTCACCCCCTGTTTTCCTAAGAGATTCTCTAAGAACCGCAGTCAGGTCTGACCCAGATTCCTATGGAGCCTCCATTTTGCCCTGGGACCCAGTGCACATGAAATTCTGTTTGTGCCCTTCAAGAATGAGGTCTCTGTTTCCCCCAGTCCTGTGGTGCTCCTATGCACAAGCCCCACTGGCCTTTAATGCCAGATGCTCTGGGGGCTCTTTCTCCCAATGCCAGATCCCCAGGCATGGGGACTGGACATGGGGCTCACAACTCTCACTTCATTAGGTGAATCTCTGTGATACAGTTATTTTCAAGTCTGTGGGCATCCCACCCAGAACGTATGGAGTTGCTTGTATCATATAATCGCCCCTCCTACCTCTTGATGTGGCCTCCTCTTTGTCTTCCAGAGTAGGATATCTTTTTGAAAGTTTCTAGTCCATTTAGTTGAAGGTTGTTCAGCATTTGTTTGTAATTTTGTTGTTTTTATGAGAGAAGTTGAGCTCTAGTCCTTCTATTCTGCCATCTTAATCCCATCAGATCCTCTAACTTAGGAGTTTTGATTTTTAACTTTCTTTTTGCTATTTAAGATGATCCAGATTCATAGTATGAATTTTTTTCCTAGACCTGGAATCAACTATTTCTCTAAGGAGTTTTAGTTCCTTTTAGTCAAAAATTGCAGTTAAAAACCAGGGGTAACAGATGTTTATTTTTACTATGTTGGTCATAACTTCAAGGCCTTTTGGTGGATAGAAATAGTACATATTCCTTTTACTTATATAATACATCATAAGTTTTTATTGGTAATTGCAATTCATATTCCAGACTTTGGAGTCTTTACTTAACTTCATTGACTTTATAATTCTATTTTGTTTCCTTCATGCTTAAAAATCCTGGGAGTTCCCATTGTGGCTCAGCAGAAAAGAATCTGACTAAGTATCCATGAGGATGCAAGTTCTATCCCTGGCCTTGCTCAGTGGATTAAGGATCCAGCCTTGCCATGAGCTGTGGTGTGGGTCACAGATGTGGCTTGGATCTGGCTTTGCTGTGGCTGTGGTATAGACCAGCAGCTATAACTTCTATTTGACCCCTAGCCTGGTAACCTCCATATACTATAGGTGTGGCCAAAAAAGACAGAAAAAAATCCTGGATTTCAAGAACACCACCATAATTACTTATTTGCTTTATCCCACAATACATACATGACAGTTCCAGAATAGTAATGTTGACACTCACTAACTGAAAATACATTAGGAATTTGCTTTTGTAGTTTCTGTTGCCTTTAAAGTATATGCCACAAAATATGTTTGGTCAAATTACAAGTTGCTTGAAATAATTCTTCTTGTGTGGTTATACTATTAATATAATACATGGGTTTTCCTTATAAGTTTCAGAAAATGCTTTTTGAGCTTGATTTTGCTTTAAAATTATTGAAAATACTTAAATGGGTTCAAAGTAAATTTTAAACTGCAAAAAATAGGGCAGATTAAAAAATGTTTAGTTTTTTTCTCTCTTATCTCTATTCCCTCTTTTTCTGGGAAAACATTTAAATATTTAATTATTGCTGGGAGTTCCTGTCGTGGTGCAGTGGTTAATGAATCCAACTAGGAACCATGAGGCTTGCTCAGTGGGTTAAGGATCTGGCGTTGCCATGATCTGTGGTGTAGGTTGCGGACGCAGCTCGGATCCTGCATTGCTGTGGCTGTGGCGTAGGCCTGCAGCTATGGCTCCTATTAGACCCCTAGCCTGGGAACCTCCATATGCTGTGGGAAGTGGCCCTAGCAAAGGCCAAAAAAAAAATTATTGCTTATTTTTATAATACCTATTAATTTCATGATATAATTGTTATATGCTATGATATTGCAATGTATGTTTTATAATTTAATTTTATATTAATATATAGGTATATGTATACCTTTCCTCAAATAAATAGCACACTACACATGCTGTTTTCCTCCCTGTTATCGTTCACCTACCTTGGAACTGACTCTACGGCAGTATACAGAGACTTCCCTCATTACTTTACATGTGCAAGGCTTATTCCCAATTTGATGGACATTTGCTTTGTTTCAAGTCTTTTGCTACTGCAGAGAATGCTATAATAAGTTAACTTGTGTGTATTTTATCAGTATATTTTGGGATAGTTTCTTAGAAGTGAGATTGATAGGCCAAAGGGTAAATATACATATTTATTAACATATTGTTAAATATTGCTGATTCCTCTACACGGGGGTTATAATATTTTGCATTCCCACATTAGTATATTAGAATGCCTCTTTCCTAACAGCCTTATTTATGGGTTATATTGTCAAACTTCTGTATTGTATTCAGTCTGATTGGTGAGAAATAGTCTTGCTATATATTATATTACTATAAGAAAGGTTGGATATGTTTATAGCCATACACCATTTAGGGTTTTTGATGTTTTTCTTCATTATTAGCACTTAATAGTATATTAAGAATATTATTGCTTTGCCTGTGATATAATTGCAATTTTCCCCTATTTTTTTTAATTTTGCTTATACTGTTTTTTTCCTTGTAAGAGATTCTTAAATTTTAAGATTAGTCATTTTTTTCCCTTATTCCTTTTGGATTTTGAATTATATTTAGGAATTTTTTTTTCCCAAACACAAGTTATAAAGCAGTTAATCTATATTTTTTCTAGTATTGTTTTGCTCTATTTTCTTTCTTTTTAATTTTTATTTCATAGTGGAATATAGTTGATTTACAATGCTGAAATGTGTTAGTTTCAGGTTACTGCAAAGTGATTCATTCATATATATATGTAACTCTAATCATATATATATATATATATATATCCATTCTTTTCCCTTATAGGTTATTAGAGAATATTATGTACGGTTCCCTGTGCTACACAGAAAGTCCTTACTGATTATCCGTTTTATATATAGTAATGTGTATATGTTAATCCCAAACTCCTAATTTACCCTCCCTCAACTTTTCCCCTTTGGTAACCATAAGTTTGTTTTCTAAGTCTGTGGGTCTGTTCCTCTTTTGTAAACAAGTTAATGTGTATCTTTTTTTTTTTAAGATTTCACATATAACTAAAATTATCTGATATTTTTCTCTGTCTTATTTACTTCACTTATGATAATTTCTAGGTCCATCCATGAGGCTGCAAATGGCATTATTTCATTCTATTTTATGGTTGAGTAATATTCCATTGTTTTTTTCATTTTTTGATAGTTAATTCTCTGATCATTTTAAAATTTATCATAATGTGTGATGTGAATAATTGGTCCACTTTTATTGTTTTCCATGTGGCTATCCTTATTTAGCCACTCTATTTATGAGGTAGTCCATCTTTTCTCTGCCTATATGAGACTTGTGTACTAAATTTTCATATGCAGCTCAATTTATGTCTTCTCTTGTCTTCTCAGCCTCAACCCTATTTCTGCTCTCTTCTTCTTGGTATTAAAATAGAGACTAGTCTCTCATGTTAAGGATGCAGGTATACTTGCATAATATCCTCAGAACTATCAGAAACACCAACATAAATATGTATGCAAAGAATTTATAGCCTTTAAAATGTAAGTTTTCATGTAAATATGCATCTCTTGCTCCATGTGTCTTTAACACAGAGAGCATGAGATTCTGTATCTAACTTGGCTATTTGGTTGTTAGGTATATATATATATATATATATATATATATTCATATTCCTCAAAGCTGAAGAAGTTTTATTATGAAATCATTAAAAACACAGTATCTGAAACATTTATAGCAGAATTGCTTCTCATGGCAATCTCAGTCATTGGTATACATTTAATAAATGCCCCTATTTTAATACCTATTAATAGATCTTTGAGACCAGTCCTTTGATCCGTTTGGTTTTTCAACAAACAACATGCAAAGTGCACTATACCTGCAACAAGTTTTTCCACATCACATTTAATTGAAAGATCCCAGTTAGCAAGTTGTTTATCAGTACAGTGGACACAGGCACATTCACATCATTGCTGTGTTCTTCTTCTGCTTGCTTATGAATTGCTGGAAAGCTATTCTTTTAAACAATGGCAGAAGCAAAGAAAGAAAAGGTGAAAAAAAATCTCTTGTAATTTTAGGGAAAATGAAGTAGAAAAGGTCTTTCGAGAATTCATTATGAATGGTTAGCACAATTATGCTAAATGGAATCAATATATTTACATTGTTCAAGGTTTATCATGTTTCATTATGAAACAATGAAATGCAATTAATAAATTGTCAGTTCATTTTCTTGTTTTATTTGAAAATACTTTGGCATATTTTAGCATATCATTTTTAGAGTGGCAAATAACTCTAATGTATAACATTAATAAACGGTGATAGACTTTACTATAAATATTGCATCTGTTGCCAAGAAAAGTTACATACAAAAACAGAGCATTGCAAACAGAAGTTCAGCAATTCTTTTGGTAGTAAAGACATGGGCCTTCTGTATCATTTTAAGTATCTTTGCACTACTTGACCCTCTGCACTTGGAGAATATTGTTTTTTATATGTCAACAGTTTGCTGGGCTTCAGGGATTAACACCATATATGTGGTGTTGTAAGTGCCCGGAAAACCAGTTGAGCAGTTTTCCCCCCTTGTGTTTAGAGGGAAAGAGCTGAGGACTGAGGAAAAGCTGTGACAAGCTTTTCATGTGTGCAATCATATCCAGATATTTTCACAAAGAATAAGTTAAAAAAAATCAAGGCGGTAGAATATAGTTCTTAGGAGACATTACTCAAAATAAAAACCACCAATCAAAAAGTTTCCACGGACTAAATTATTTTGGATTCTAAAAAGCTTGTTATTTGAAAATAAATATTAGGTAGTAAAATATATAAAAATTCAAAATATACTGTTTTCTGTTATCCTTTGCCAAATCAAAACAGATACCAATTTTACTTAACTGGAACTACTTCACAGTTATCAAATGGCACTCTAAATGTTATGTAAAAATTTAATGTATGCATTCTATGTCAATTCAAAGTAAGCTTGAGGCATTGAAAAGCACACAGGATACCACAAATCAGAAAACTTGATCAATCACCATTATTTTTCCTCATCTGCCTTCTTCCATATTAAACTGTACTTGGTAAAGGATAAGAACTTCCTTTTTACATAAGAGGAGATAAACTATTTTATGTTTTAACATAAAAATAACAGAATTTGATTTTTTGAATGCTATTTCTACCAATTTATAGCAGATATTTAGGTTGACTTCTAATGCTGCCTATTTAATTTATAGCTACCAAATTCTTAAAAATATCAAGAACTTTAAGATGGTAAGACATAAAATAGATGACATGAAAGTAGGTGATTATAAAGAGGAGAAATAAATGCGATCTGAGTTTCATAGAATAAAATGTTGCCCATCTCATGTGTTATAGTTCTGGGAAGTCCTCCTTCACTGCCTGCCTTCTAATCGAACATATTCTCTTCTTACTTGACCGATTGCTTCAGGGCTTAAAATTCCCATTAGAGAATCATTTCTTCAAATTAAGACCTTTCTCTCTCTCTTTAGGTATACGTATAATAAAAAAACAAAACAAAACATGTTAACATCATAGTAACTAAATGTTAATTTACATTTTCAACTATGAATAAGTAAGTGATCTTCAGTTTGGGCATGATGAACTTGACTGATAAATTGATGGGGGAACGAGAGCATTCTGAACATGGGTTTCTACCTAACAAGGGGTAACCTCAGTTGGGTGTGACAGCAGGGAGACATCTTAATATGGAAATTCACAGAGCAAGGACAGGTTCCAAGAAACATGTTTCCATGCTTATCAATTCCATCACCTTCACTCTTTCATTCTTTTTTTGGTATCATATTTTCTGCCCTCAAATATACTTCCAACAAGGGAAACATTTTTAAAAGATAAGAAGTGTTTTCACTTGAAATGTGTTCCTTTATCTATCATCTAAAATGTCCCCCTTCCTTTTGCTGGCAAATATTTACACTGAATGAATTGAACAATGTTCACTGGCTTCATTTTATTGATATCCATTATCTTATAGCTCTTTGGATGCTGTTTCAGACCCCATTGTGCTATTGAAACTTCCATCTTGAAGAATTTTAGCACCAAAAAATATTCTGTTCTTTACTCTTCTTGTGTTCTTAGCTTAAGTTAATAGACACCTATTTCTCACACTTCTAGAGGCTGGAAATCTGAGATCAGGGTGCCAGTATGGTTGGCTCTGGCAAAATCTCTCTTCCACTAATTTCTGCTAATTTCTAGCTGTAACCTCACACGGCAGGAAAAGAGAGTACTCTTCTTATTACCTCTTCTTATTAGAGCCCTCATCTCATTTTTGAAGGTTCCACCCTCACTACCTGATTACCTCCCAATGGCCCTACCTCCTATGACCATCAAATTGGGGGTTGAATTTTCTTTTCTTTTTTCTTTTCTTTTCTTTTCTTTTCTTTTCTTTTCTTTCTTTCTTTCTTTTTCTTTCTTTCTTTTTCTTTCTTTCTTCCTTCCTTCTCTTTTCTTTCTTTTCTTTTCTTTCTTCCTTTCTGTCTATCTGTCTGTCTTTCTTTCTTTCTTTCTTTCTTTCTTTCTTTCCTTCCTTCCTTCCTTCCTTCCTTCCTTCCTTCCATCCTTCCATCCTTCCCTCCCTCCCTCTTCCTTCCTTCCTTTCTTTTTTCTTTCTTTCTTCTCCCCCTTCCCTTCCTTTTTTTTTTTTTTTTTCTTCTTTTGCCTTTTAGGGCCTCACCTATGGTACATATAAGTTGCTGGGCTGAGGTAGACTCAGAGTTGTAGCTGCCAGCCTATGCCACAGCTACAACAACATGGGATCTGAGCCGCATCCATGATCTACACCACAATGCCAGATCCTTAAGCCACTGAGTGAGGCCAGGGATCCAACCTGATTCCTTATGGGTACTTTTCAGGTTCTTAACCCACTGAGCCACAACAGGATCTCTGTGAATTTCAGCATATGAATTTGGCATAAGTCATAAGAATTACTGGTCCTTCAATGTCCTGTCTTGTAACCAACACTTTGATGAGACATTTACTAACTCTTCTAGCTTTTCAACAGTCTCTGAAATGCTATGACATATGGAGTTCCTACCACATTATTTCATACTTAATGATAAAACATCCTAAGTTGTTCATTGTTTTGTAACTTTGTAGTTTTTGAATGTTCTTAGGACTTCATCTGTGGATTTTAATAACTTATTAGCTCATTCTTACATATACCTTTGCAGGACTTTGGCATCGCCTCCTGGGATTATCTTATTTCTGGGGCCTTAAGGGGCATTGCGGCCTCAGGGATAAGCCTGCTCATAAACTTTTGCTCTAGCCATTTGAAAGTGGTGCCTGAACATGACCACTACTGCCATGAGAATGCCCCTCAATGGCTGTTGTACTTGTCCCTGCTGTTTGGTCAGGGTTCTCTGACAAAACTGTAGAGAGAGCTGGGAAAATAGAGAGGTAAAAATGAGCTTTTTCTTCCAACTTCATGTTGAATCTTTTCACCCCATCCCTCAAAACCCAAAACTACATTTCTTTGTGTTCTAAGTCTCCTGTGGTTTTGATTGGAAAATCATCTAAAGTTTTTCCTGCAAGAGCTCAGAAGCAGTTTCTTTCAGGAATTGATACTGTGTCTTTCTCTTCTTTCCTCTCCTGTGTCTTCCCTGTAAGTTTCTGCACAAAGCAGCTTCCCTCTCTTATCAGCCCTGTTGTCTTAGACCAAAACTACTAAAAGCCCTCATGAAATTAGTTAATAAAAATAAAGGTGAGAGTTAGGAAGGGGAAAAAGAGTTGCAAATGGAAATGCAAAATTTCCGCTTGTGTTTATCTTTGAAATCTCACTGCATATTTCTATCTTGCCTTCCGCTTTCATTGACAAGCTACTTAAGTGTAGGATGTCTGTTCCCTGTTCATCAAAGTGTATAACACAATGCTCTACAAATGGGAGGTGTAAAATAAACACCGGATTTTTAGATTAGAAATAAAACTCTGAGGGCATTTTTCAATTATCAAGTGGAAAATTTTACAGAATAAGGGAGAATCATCCAATCTCAGAGATTTTATTAATTTATGAAAGTTTTCTGTGTATAATTTTGTTGAAAAACTATCCTATAGTCCCTATTGTCAGAAATTGTATTATGAAAAGTGAACAAATTTAGGGTTTGTGATTCCTCAAACTAAGTAGTCTAACCTTGGTTGAACAACCCTTAAAGTGACTGGTGTTTATTTATTATATCACTCTTATGGGGAAAAAAATATTTTTACCACATTTTGGGCATTCAAGAGGATGTGGGATCATTACATGTTAAAGCAAAATCTGTCTGAACACGTGAAAAAACAAGGAACCATGTGGTTAAAGATTACAAAGATGGTGGATGAACCCATCCACAGTGACATTTGGGTGTTCCAAGAAGTGAGTGGATCTGAGTCAGAGGCTGAGCAACCAGGAATGGAAGCCAAGGACTTGCAGTGGCATTGAGGACTTAAAAAGCTAAATTCTTGTCATGAAGTTTTAAGAGGATGATGTTCCATGTCATTTAAATAAGTTATATATGTGTCTGTGTAACATGTATACATTTCTCTCGTATTATGCAAAGTAATTTCAGGTTTATTCTACATTCTGATCTGCAGGTAGTATTAGGGAATTGGGATTTTAAGGTATGAATTTTAAGATGTAGCTGTGCTCTTTAACATCAGTCATTTCTTTTTTTCTAGAATAAAAAAATGATCACAACCAACATTTAAAAATGATACTTTATCATGTAAATAAGGCAGTATATAAAGTTATCTGAACTCTTTTGTAGGGAGAACAACTATTAAGGTTTTAAAATGCCCGCTTTGTTGTCAGTGCTGTGGCTTGGGTCACTGCAGTAGCATGGGTTCGATCCCTGGCCTCAAACTGCATGCCATGGGCACAGCTAAAAAATTTTTTAAATACCCACTTCACTGTTCTTTTTTTTTTTTTCCTGTCTTTTTGCCTTTTGTCTTTTTATTTCACTGTTCTTAAATAATGAACAATCACCACTTTCAGTGTAACATTTGACCTATTATTCATTGTCATTCCAGGTCACAAAAAACAGATTTTAAAGCTTGACTGCCCATCTGTTTTAGTTGCCGTAATTAATAAATATCTGCCAGATGCTGTACTAATTCCATGGTCTTAGCTTTTATGACAGGTGAATCCTTTTTTAAGCAAGTATCCTGCACACTCTATTCAGCCATCATTCAAGGTGAGGGGTCAGGATGGAAAGGATAATTATAATTCCAGCTATTACCAAAACTATTTCTTAATTAGATTTGTTATCATATTCCTATCTAATATATACATTTCCACTTCAGACCCTGGTAGATCAGTTTTTTAAATGAGTAGTTCTGTTATCTTATATATTTTATAGAAGTACAGGAATCTGAGAGTAAAAGGCAAGGGATTCCTCATTTGATGCAATTAACACAGGGTGCTTCTTTCACTTTGATTTCTTACTTCCTTAGTCTGACCAGCCACACTGATAGAAGTCCTCAAGTGTTGGGCTCCTCTAAATGTGCTGTGTGTACAAGAGGTTGAAGGAGAATGGAGGGAGAGAGTCTATGTGGGTGTGCTTCATCAGTACTCTAGAGAGCAGTGTTCAGTGGGTTGGTAAAAGAAATCTTCAATTACCTGGTGTAGAAATACATAGTCAAGCAATAGAAGCTGGTAAGATGGGAAGAGGAGCAGTAATCCGAGACAGGGAAGTTGGATGAGTGGTGTGGATAAAGTCTGGAGAGAGCATTTTCTGAGAATAGAAATTTACATATCTCAGAGGGAAGGATGTGATTCTATATAGCTCACTTTTGCATTTGCCAGAGCATTTGATATGGCATTTTTTTTTATATTGAAGCACTGAATAAATACATTTTGAATAAATGCCTATATCATAAAATGCCACAATTTGGAGTTCCCATCGAGGCACAGCAGTAAGGAACTCGATTAGTATCCATGAAGACACAGGTTCGATCTCTGGCCTGGCTCAGTGGGTTAAGGACCTGGCATTGCCGTGAGCTGTAGTGTGGGCTGCAGACGCAGCTCATACTGTGTTGCTGTGGCTGTGGTGTAGGCCAGCAGCCGCAGCTCTGATTTGACTCCTAGCCAAGGAACTTCAATATGCTGTGAGTGTGGCCCTAAAAAGACAAATAAATAAATAACATGCCACAAGTTATTTTTCTACCAAAGAATAATTACTATGACATTTCCCACTTATCATTGGTAATGGAGCAATATTTAACCTGTAACTGTTTTGAATGTAAAACCCCAACCATCATATCTTTGTTTTACAGAGAAATTTTAAAATTGCTGAGTAATGATGTTTTGAGAACAGGAGAGACCTGATCTTTTTGAATAGATTTCTGAAAGTTCACATTCATCAGCTTTATTTTTGAGAAATTCTTTGCTATCAGAAATTTAATTATTTGCATCTTATCACAAAGAAGGTGACCTCTCAGGGAAAGAAAAGTCTTTTTCAACAGTTTCTAATTGCTCATCTTTATCTTCCTTCTTATGTTATTAGGTCACTTTAGGTGAATCATGATTTTATTCCTCCTGCCTCTATGTCTGTTTTGCCTCTTGGTTTTGGGGGCAGGAGCAAATGACTAGATGCTGGTAGACACAGTAGTTTCATCTTGTTGAGATCATCTTACTTGAAACTGGCAAGCACTTACACTTTTGCCATGACTCTGAAAAGAATATCTGTTCCCAGGTCTCTCTGTGTGCAAGTAACAGTTCTCAGTTTCTTTATGTAATTGAAGTCATAATTATGACATGCAAGATTTTCTGTTTGTCCTGGTTCAGTAGACAATGTAATGGCAAAAATCATGGCAAATTAGATATAACTTACATATGTAACAACTTATTAAAAATTGTCTAAGCAACCCTGTCCTGTAAAAATACAATTAATGGCATCTATGTTATTTTAATTATTCTAGGAGCTACATTTTGAAAAAAAAAAAAACAAGTGAAATTATGTTTCATAATATGTTTATTTAACCGTATGTAACCATGTGTATCCAAATTAACATTTCAACATGTAATCAACATTAAAGTTACAAATGACGTAGTTTACATTCTTTTTCTCATACTAAGATTTCAGGATTTAGTGTGTATTTTCTACTTAACAACATCTTTTAGTTAGGATGCTACAATTTCATTAGATATACTTCATCTATATTTATATTTCATGAAATGTACAATTGAAAACAGATTCATGTATTTGAATTTTTCGAACATACTTCAAAGTTTTACAATGCTGAGTCAAACATCTGATTTTAGATATAAGATTTTTAAGAGTTATTTTTAGAGCAGTTTTAGGTTTACAGCAAAATTGAGAGGAAGGTACAAAGATTTTCCATAGATGCCCTGACCCCCCAACCCCACATCCACATTCCCCTAATATAATTATCCCCCATCACAGTGGTCCATTTGCTACAGATATTGAAACCACCTTAACCCATCATTATCCCAAACCCAAAGATCATAGTTTACATTAGGGTTCACTCATGGTGTTGTCTGGTTTGAACAATGTATGATGACATGTATCCACCATGATAATTTCAAAGTAGTTTCATTGCCCTAAAAATTCCCTGTACTCCCACCTATGCATCCTTCCTTTCCTCCCCCAAATCCCTGACAACCACTGATTTTTTTTACTCACTCCACAGAATGTGAGATGATTGGAATCATACAGTATGCAGCCTTTTCAGATGGGCTTGTTTCACTTAGTATTACCCATTTTAGTTTCCTCCATGACTTTTCATGGCTTAATAACTCATTTATTTTTAGTGCTAAATAATACTCCATTGTTTGGATGTACTATATTTATCTATTCAACTACTGATGCAAAACTTTTTTTTTTCCAAATTTTGACCATTATGAATAAATCTGGTAAAAATGTCCATGTAGAGGTTTTTCTGTGGAAATAAATAACTTTTCAATTCCTTTGGATAAATACCAAGGAGTGAGTGCAATTACTAGATTGTATAGTAAGACTTTGTTTAGTTTAGTAAACTGTCTTCTAAAGTGTCTATGCCATTTTGCATCCCCACTAGTAATGAAAGGGAGTTTCTATTGCTCCACAAAACCTCATCAGTATTTGGTATTGTCAGTGTTCTAGGTTTTGACTATTCTAAAAGTTATGTAGTGGTTATCTCATTGTTTTAATTTGCATTTCCCTGATGACATATGATGTGAAGCATCTTTTCATATGCTCATTTGCCTTCTCTATGTCTTCTTTGGTGAGGTATCTGTTCAAGACTCTTATTTTTAAACAGACTTTTGTTTTCTTATTGTCGAATTTCAAATGTACTTTGTTTATTTTGGCTAAAAGTTCTTTGTCAGATGTATCTTTTGGAAACATTTTCTCTCAGTCTGTGATTTGTCTTGCTGTTCTTTTGATAGTGTCTTTCACAGGTCAGAGGCTTTAAATTTTAATGAACACCAATTTATCAAATCTTTCTTTTATGGATTATGCCTCTGGTATTATATCTAAAAACTCACCACTCAAACCCAAAGTAACTTTGATATTCTCATATGGTACCTTCTGGGAGTTGCACAGTTTTGCATTTTACAGTTAGATCTATGATCCATTTTAAGTTAATTTTTGTGGGGAGTATAAGGTCTGTATTAGATACACTTTGTTTGTATGCATATGTATGGTTTTAGATTTAAATTTAAATTAATTAAAATTAAGTAAGATTAGAAACTTAGTATCTTAGTTGTACTAACTGTATTTCAAGTACGGTAGCCACATGTGTCTAATCTCTATCCTATTGGTTAGTGTGGGTCTGGAAGGCTTGCAGTTGAAATCTTCCAGGCTTCCCACCTCTCCTCAAGAATCAGACCACTCACAGCATCATTTGTTCAGATTTATAGCTGTCTTTTTAGAATCTGTAAACACTTTGACATAAAGATCTTACTTACGCAGCTTCTCCATGGAAGAAATTGATTTCAGCTTATCTCTAAGTGGCTTTGGCTTCTTTACTGTTGTTCCAACCAGGTCTGCTATCAGCCTTAGCAGTCCATGTAGACTTCTTTCTTATATCTTTCATAGTTTACTTACCAACATATGAGTGTTACATAGCTTCCATTAAAAACACATTCTCAATCCACATTGCTCCCTGCAGTGTGCCACAAGAATCCTGTTTCTTCTAGTGTTTCATAATTTTAGATAGTAAACTATCCATGTAACAAACACAAAATACTTTTTTATTTATCACAACATAACAAAGCATAAAGACAGATACTGTATAATCAAAGTATAGTAATACATAATAATATATACAGATTTGGGTTGGGATCTTTGTTTTCCAGATATTTATCTAATTCTACAACATATTAATGTGACCATTTTTTTTTTTTTCTTTTTAGGGCCGCATCTGCGGCATATGGAAGCTCCCTGGCTAGGGGTTGGATCAGAGCTACAGCTGCCTACCTATGCCAGAGCCACAGCAGTGCAGGATCCGAGCCATGTCTGTGACTTAAACCACAGCTCATTGGCAACACAGGTAACTTAACCCACTAAGCGAGGACAGGGATTTCTCCCGTGTGCTCGTGGATGCTAGTCGGGCTCATTACCACTGAACCACAATTGGAACTTCCATGACCAGGTTTTGATTGGACAACAAATGCACAGAATTACCAACAATCCAAAGTTTGATTGGATAACTTATTTTTTAACATCTATTGCCCTAACTCATCAGTCTGAAATATAATTTGAAATTGAGATAGCAACTTTTTTTCAATATGTGGTCAAAAGTCATCTACTATAAAAACCATCTGAGGAGTTTTGGGAAATAGATTCCTAGGACTTCCCCACAGAAATCCTGATTTAGTAGTTATGGAGTAGAGAGCTTAGGTATTTATCTTCAATAAAGTCCAAGGAATTCTGATATACACTGAAGTCTGAGAAACTATGGGCATAATGGTTATTTTAATAACCTAAAATAATTTAGGATTTTAACACTAACTCAAAAAAACACTTGGGGTTTAAAGTATTGTGTTTGCTTTCCATGTCATGATTTGTCCCCTTATTTTATGGTTGGGTAGTCTTTTGAGGTCCCAATCACATGTGTGTAGAAATAGAGCAAGCAAAAATTAAGGCAATATAAATACCTTGTTAATTGGCATTTTAATTAGCTACATTATATGTTCTTTAGAAATAAATATTTTTAAAAGTAAATACTGGACCCATTACAGGTTATATATAGAGAAATTTAGCTAAAGCCTGGCACACTACTATATCTATATTTAGACTATACAAAGACTTCTGCTTTTTATTTTAAATTTCCTACCTGCCCATATGTTTTTGGAAAAAAAAAAAAGCTGAGGCACTTTAAAAGGTAATATTTTTTAAAAAGTTATTTTAGGAAGTGATTCGTTTAGCTTATTTTATTTGGTAAATAATGTTAAAATGAGCCATATTTCAATTGTAGCTTTAGTTATTTTAATAATCTGAATGTAATTCTATTTAGCAGTATTTACAGGTTGCTCATAATGTATATATTCTTGTTTAAATCTCATTATGTTTTTAATTGTTTTGTATTTGTCATTTCCACAGTTTTTTCCCCTGTATGTGTTAAATCTAGAGGTTTTGCCAAGTGGAAAGCCAAACAAAGTGAATGCAGTATATTAATTACAGCAAGAATAATTAATATGCACATCTGCACTGTATGCAATTATCTGTGGACTTTCATCACCACCTTGAAAATTCTGCTATGTATTTTTTAAATAGAGTCTCTTTCCCACTTTTGGGGAAATTATTTTATACTTTATTTTTCTTCTCACCTTCTACTTCACTCATACACTCACACCTCTCCATCCTCCATTCACACGGAATTCATGGGGGAAAGTAGAAAATAGTGTATTAAAACTAAATTCCTCAGGGGTTAACGAACCCAAATAGTATCCATGAGGATGCAGGTTCCATCCCTGGCCTCACTTAGTGGGTTAAGGATTCCACGTTGCTGTGAGCTGTGGTGTAGGTTGAAGATGTGGCTCATATTCTCCCTTGTTCTGGCTGTAGTATAGGCTGGCAGCTGCAGCTCCAATTTGACCCCTAGCCTGGGAACTTACATATGCTGCAGGTGTGGCCCTAAAAAGACAAAAAAAAAAAAAAAAAGCCCTAATTTCCTCATCTTCTGAATATCAAACAGACATGTGCCTACCTCCATTGTCACTAAAACTATTTTCTTATATTAGAATGCAGGCAATTTTTCTTCAATCTAAGGGCCATCCCTCTAGTTGTAAGCCAGGTCCTATACCCTTTCATCTCCTCTGGATGTGCTGCTCACGAGCAGCCCCTCTCTTGCATCTTGCCCCTGGTTCTTACTCTTAATTTCTCCTGCTTAGAGGAATGCTCTGCTTTTTCTGTCAGTGCCTGTCCCATTTATTCCTTAGATTTCACATTATATATTACCTCAGAGACCTTATATCACCCTATTTAATGAAATAGTAAAGTCTCTGCATATTTATTCTCCACCACAGCATCCCAGTTTCCTTTTTATCTGCATACATCATTGTTTACTTTGTATCTACTTGTCTTATTTTCCAGCCAGAAGCCCCACAAAAGCAGAGACCATATCTGTCCTTTTTACTTCTGTGTCATTAGCTCTGGGCAGAATGGTTGGTTCATGGTGATTTCTCACTAAGCATTTATTGAACATAGAAATAACTTCTCCCAGGTTGGTGCATTTTAATATACCATCGCATAATAATTCCTCTAGATTTGGGTAAATATTTCCAGCTTTTTGTATTGCAAACTACTTCATAGGACATTTAATATGTCCCTTTCCATATTCATATTATTACTTCCATAAGAAATATTTGTTGAAGTGGAAATGCTGGGTTATATCATTGGTATAGCCATTTTAGATTCTGACACTTGATAATTAAAATCTTAACTCTTATTAGGTTGACTCTAAATATTAGAAGAAAGTACCCATTTTGTTTAGCCCCAGTCCTTTTCTCATGGCTGCTCCTTCCTTACACAGGCAATGAAATAAGGCATTTATTTTTAGCACCAGGGGATGCTCTTCAGATTATGGATGGTGATTTGTCTTTGTTGCTTCCACCACTGTCTTTTTTGTATGAACTATTACTCAATTGCCTTATCCAGAGGATTTTTATCTTCTTCCCACCTTCCCTCCAAATGCTGGCTTTATCTTTACTTCCTGAAATGGCAGTGGACTGCTGCTACTGTGGCTGGTTTAGATGTCACTCTTCAATTGACTGCTCCCTGTCTGTATTTCCTATGCAGTGATCAACATCCTTTCTTCTTCTTTTGGCACTGGCAGTATTTGTTTAAATCATTTCTGGTGGAAAAATTTACCTGCTGCTAAGAGCTTGGGCTGAGCACCATCTACCTTGTTTTTTTTCGACCCTTTGAGAAGGACTGGGACATCACTGGTATTTTAAGTAATTTGAAAATATTTAAGTCCATGCCAAAATTACCATTGTGATACTCTTACATGTCTTCTTTCTGTTCTACATTGTTCCCTGTTTCCCTGGAATCTCTCTGCTCTCTATACAAATACCTAATCTGCTTTGAAGTCTGAGCCAAAGTCCTCTTGATTCCCCCAGGTAGACTAAAGCAGTCTTTCTCATGGATATTTTGTAATTATTATCATCAAGAGCAATTATGTTTTATTATGTTTGTCTGTTCCCAGGTCCCTTTACCTGGCAGATTCTAAGCCCTCTGAGGAGGGACCATGTGGTTAAAAACAACAAACCATGCAATCAAAGATCTGTATTTAAATCCATCCTTACTACTTTCTTGCCCTGTAAACTTGGGCAAGCCACTTAGCTTCAGCTGTTTTCCTCTATAAAAACAGAATCACTAAAAAGCAAGTCTCACGATGTTGTAAAGGATCAATGAGGTCATGTTAAGGCATTTTCATCCTCAATAAATGCTGTGGCAGCCATGAAAATGCACCTCTTTAGATAATAGGCTATGGAGCATCATTGACCATAGCCTCAGCTTCTGTCCTCTGAAACTCATCCCTGTGTTTATCCAGAGATGGAAGCTCCCACAAGCTGCTCCCAGCTGATGATGCTCCCTGCTATGTGCAGGGACACTAAGGCAGGCACATTCTTAGAAGACATGGGAACTCTCTGACTTTGTCTCCAGGACTCCCATCACCTTGCTGAACTAGCTTAGATTTTTCTGGCAGTCTAAAAAATTCTCGATCACAGTTCCTTCCTTCCCATTCTCCTTAGGAATGGTCAGATCTGTATCACAGTCTTATGGCTATTACAAATTCCTCTGGCTCATTTCCCATGTTCCCTCACAAATATGTTTCTTCTGTGTCTAATCATATCTTATTATTGGGGTTTTGGAGGACTTGGACTAGCACAATTGGTTCTCAGAGCAGTTTCAGAAAACCGCTGTGGCTGTGGAATGATGAAGATTTGATGCTGGCTCACCCATGACCTGGTGGGAAAGAGGATGCTATTCTGGTTGGTAGGTGATGCTTGCCTGGCACAAGATGGTGGCTCAGTTGCTGAAGGTTGCACCTCTGTAATCTGGAAAAATGACCCTGGAGGGGAATGCTCTGGCAGATACTATAATGTAGATGTTTGAAAGATTTGGTGGAAACAATGCCAGTAAGGCAGAGCTGGCTGGTTATTGTTAAATTGTATAGGTGCCCTGCAAAGAGATAACGACAGACTAAGGGCGATTAACGAGCAGTTCATGGCTAAGTGTGACAACCAGATGGCTTTTCTGGTACCTTATAAAGAAGACTCTTATCTTCTGTAGTGGAAAAGCAGCATATCTGAGCAGCAGCTTAAAGATATCATTGTTAGGGTTGTCAAGCTCCAGAGACTTTTGATTACTCAGCCAAGGCCCATCTGTTATGCAAAGGCCAGAGTCCTAATGGGAAAAACCTGGCATCTTAGAACATGGCTGAAACATCTTACTGATTTCCCTTGGTGATGTTGATTCCATAGACTCTCTGGGTTTTCAGAAGAGGTCTCCCTTCCCTAGTAACATCTAGCACTTTCCTATGCTGGATGATGCTAAGAAGCCTTTCCTCTACAAGCTAACCAGTACCTCTCTCAGAAACTGCCCTTACCTCCTGTCTTGCCTGCCATCGTGCTAACCAGGGTTAATCAGCTGGGAATATTGCTGGGCTTAAAGAATTACAAGAATTCATCGGTATGTATCCGCAGGAGCCAGGAGAGCACATCATGGATCAAGTGGGCCAGAATGTAAGCTGGATAAGAAAAAATTCATTGATTTGGAAGCACTTTCTTGGGACAAAGGATTAAAATCTTAAAAGGAAGCCCAGGGGAATAGGGCAAACTCTTGCTGCTAAATTGACCCTTAGAGGCCTGGAAAATTTTATGGCCAACATTCAGCAAAATGGAAATTTCATTCATTTTCCTTGAAAGATGTTGGAGGAAGGAAGAGAGTCTGATGGAATTTGGTATTCTGAGATGGTTATCTTATGTGAGAATGGAGGACCCACCAGAGGATTATGGTCCACAGAAGGAGTCTGGGACATGCCATTCACTCAGACCATCAGGACTAACCCTGTGAGGTGCCACCAAGATCACTAAGAAGTTCAGTGGTGGTTTTCCTCCTCAGTCCAGCCTGATGGACCATAGGGGAGACCTGATGGTCACAGAGCTGGGCTTAATGACATCTTTGGGATGATGGAGATGCAAATAAATAGTTAGGAGGCAGTTCTTTTATTTTTTTATTTTTTTTATTTTATTTTCCCACTGTACAGCAAGGGGGTCAGGTTATCTTTACATGTATACATTACAATTACATTTTTTCCCCCACCCTTTCTTCTGTTGCAACATGAGTATCTAGACAAAGTTCTCAATGCTATTCAGCAGGATCTCCTTAGTAAATCTATTCTAAGTTGTGTCTGATAAGCCCAAGCTCCCGATCCCTCCCACTCCCTCCCCCTCCCATCAGGCAACCACAAGTCTCTTCTCCAAGTCCATGATTTTCTTTTCTGAGGAGATGTTCATTTGTGCTGGATATTAGATTCCAGTTATAAGTGATATCATATGGTATTTGCCTTTGTCTTTCTGGCTCATTTCACTCAGTATGAGATTCTCTTGTTCCATCCATGTTGGTGCAAATGGCATTATGCCATCCTTTTTTATGGCTGAGTAGTATTCCATTGTGTATATATACCACTTCTTCCGAATCCAATCATCTGTCGATGGACATTTGGGTTGTTTCCATGTCCTGGCTATTGTGAATAGTGCTGCAATGAACATGCGGGTGCATGTGTCTCTTTTAAGTAGAGCTTTGTCCGGATAGATGCCCAAGAGTGGGATTGCAGGGTCATATGGAAGTTCTATGTATAGATTTCTAAGGTCTCTCCAAACTGTTCTCCATAGTGGCTGTACCAGTTGACATTCCCACCAGCAGTGCAGGAGGGTTCCCTTTTCTCCACAGCCCCTCCAGCACTTGTTATTTGTGGATTTATGAATGATGGCCATTCTGACTGGTGTGAGGTGATATCTCATGGTAGTTTTGATTTGCATCTCTCTTATAATCGGTGATGTTGAGTATTTTTTCATGTGTTTGTTGGCCATCTGTATATCTTCTTTGGAGAAATGTCTCTTCAGGGCTTTTGCCCATTTTTCCATTGATTGGTTGGTTTTTTTGCTGTTGGGTTGTATAAGTTGTTTATATATTCTAGAGATTAAGCCCTTGTCAGTGGCATCATTTGAAACTGTTTTCTCCCATTCTGTAAGTTGGAGGAAGTTCTAAAACACTATAAGTATCATGGCATCCCATGTAGAACATGGGCCTTCAGGGAGTCCTGGATATGATTCAGTTCACAGTGTGGCTACTGGGTTAGTGGACCAGTCAGTGGATATGTCCTAGTTACCCAATGTGTATAACTGGAATTTGATATTCTTGTCAGATGGAACAAAACCCACATTGGGTTGTTGGTCTGTGGGATAAAAACTATTATAATGGGGGTTGGAGGGAGATTAGTGGCACTATTAAAGACCCCAAAGATGCAGTTATTGTAGTCCTTATCATATTTCTATTTATTTTATCATGTTTACCATATAATATTTGTTTATTTTCTGTTTAATATTACAAAAGCTCCAACCTGAGGAGTAATGTTATACTACTGAAGACTTAACTAAATGGCAGTCATGGTTATGGTTGCTCTGACAATGTAATATCACTGTTAGAGCAGATAATTAAGGTGTTAGGTACATGATATTTAGCTAGCAGTATTTCTCCATTCCAGTTAGAAAAACAGGTCAGAAACAATTTGCATATTCCAGTTGCTACTGGGATGTGTTAACCCTCCTGTTTCTGTCATAGTGTAACCCAAAGAAATAGGAACTGCATGAACATCACACAGAATGTTAAAGAGGCCCATTACAACAATGACATTATGCTGATTGGGCAGGATGAGCAAGAGGTGGATAGAATGCTGGAGAATTTGGTAAAACACCTGTATTCTGAAGGTGGGAGATAAACTCGAGGAAGGTCAGGGATCTGCCACGTCTGTGAAATTCATGAGTATAGTGGTCAGAAGTCTATTGAGATATCTCCCCCAGAGTAAAAGATAAATTGCTGCATCTTGCATTCTTTACAACAAAAAGGGAAACATGGTACCTGGTAGATCTTTTTAGGCTTACTTGATACAGCACATTTTAACTCCTAGGAGTAATGCCTTAGTGCAATAGTGAGCGACATGGAAGGCTGCCAGCTAAAGTGGAGCTGGGATCACAGTATAGTTCTGGAGAAGTTCCAGGCTGCAGTGCTTCAGCCTGGCTGCTTGGGCCATATGATCCAGCAGACATTAAGGTGTTAGAGGTGTCAGTAGTGAGGAAGAGAGACGGTGTAGAGATTACAGCTCCTGGAATCTGGAACAAGGCAATGCCATCTGTAGTAGAGACTATACACTTTTTGAGAAATAGCTCTTGGCATGTTTCTGAGCCCTAGCAGAAACAGAATACTTGACTTTGGAGCAAACCCCAGTGACCATGCACCTGGACATGCTCATTACCAACTGGATTCCATCAGGCCTGCCAAGTCTAAGTCAGATGTACTTAGTGGCCCATTCTATGATGAAAACAGGACATTGGGATTGAACCCAAGCAGTACCAGTTGTTCAGGTGAACTGCATGAATAAGTAGTCATACACCTATGACATACACCATGATTACACCAGTGCTCCCTTCCTAGTTCACATCTCTGTGGAGGTCTCATGTGAACATCTAAAGGAGTAGGAAAGAGTCTGAATTTGGCACTTGTAGGGGTTTAATAGATCATCAGTGAATGTAAGGATTTGATCAAGCTTCTGCCTTTGTGCAGGTAAATAATTATTATTCCTGTACTATGGATCAAGAAATTGAGGCCAAGTGAATTAAATAAAATTCACTACCTGTAGCTAATAAATAAGAGGGCTGGAAAACTGATAGTCTGCCTCATGCTATAATGCACTTTCTCTTCTTTTTCATGTTTATCAGAGGATGTTATCTTCATTTTGGAAGGAGAATCAGGTTCATTATTAGAAATCAAATTATAACACAGTTAATGTTCCTCATTTAAAACATTTAAAATGCCATGCCCCATTTGCTACCCTAAAAACTGGTATCCACATATGTTGAGTCACTTTTTTTTCAATTACTTGCAAAAATGGATAGAGATTGGGAGGGGCTGTGAATTTATGCATACTAATGAAACCCTAAAATAAAATGTTTCCATGTGCAACTTCCAGTCTTGTTGGATAACTTTACTTGATTGAAAATTACTTGAGAAAGATGAAATCATAAATTACCTTAAATTTACTGAAAGCCTGTGAACTACCTATATTAGGTGTGAAGCTGATGAAGTTTCATTTTGAATGGAAATAAGCCGAGAAAACAACATGGCTAACATTTCAGATATATCTCCAGAAAGAAGGCTGACAGTATTGGCTCCACTGAGTCCAGTACTGGCAAACTGGTAACACTGAAAATAGTAGGTAGAAATTTACTATCATTATAATTGCTAAAGTTCCATTTAGCACTCACAGTTCCACTGGTCCCACTCTTCTATTGTGCATATTCACTCTGGCTTTTTCTGCTACTACTGATTCATTCACTCATTTATTCCTTCATGCAAAAAACTTTTAGCTTCCTATAGGCACTGTACTCTTGTGGAAGTGTTTCTGTCTGCATTAGTGGTAGATAATATTAAAGTGTGATATAGCAACATTTGGCAGATAAAGAAAATGAAACAAAGAGAGGTTTAGGGACTTCAGTGTCACACAGCTAGTGGATGAAAGATTTGACATTCATAACAGGGAGTATGGTTCTAGAGCCCATGAATTGAGCAGCTATGTTGTTTCTCACCAAGTTCATAGTGTTCTATCACTTGCCACTTCTCTGGTTTCAGGTATCACAGGTATATTTCTGAGGGAAACATATACAGAATTCCACCAGGGAAGTAAAACAGAAGGGCAAAAAGAGGGAGGTCTTTGGAAGCCTGTCACATATTTTTGTGGGCTTATGGCAGCTTATCTTGGGCCTCAGAACACGGCTTATTATTATTATTTTTTTGTTTCTTTTCTCATTAAGCATTTGGAAAAGATATATGTGGCTGAGTCAACTGTTGTAGAATTGGGTATTCTAGATATAATGAAAAATATTGAAGATACCTTTATATGTGACAGTAGTTCTAATACAATTTAAGTGACTATGTAGATAGATAAGGTTATACTGATGTGCAGCAAGGTTATTTTGGAAAAAGGTGTAAATATAATGCAATTGCATTTGTAAGACTTTCTTATTACCCATAAAATATGGGTAATCATAAGGTCAGTTAGAATTCCTCAGGAGCATAAATACAATATATCTCAGCTATATGTTCAGCAGTAAAGTGGGCAAATTTCCTAATACTCGAAGAACATGATGGATGAAGTTGACTTTGTAGAATTACCTGATAATACTTTAGTATGATTTTGGAAATGTGTGCTCTGTCTCCTTAAGGTCACCAGATTTTATCAAAACAGTCTTTTTTAGATATGTGATTTGTGTTGATGGATATGTGGTCTTATTATTAGAAATTAGAATCCTCAACTAATTGAATTGAAATTAGTTCATGAGATTGAAAATAACGAGAAACTTTTCTTTCTTTTGAAAAGCAGGAGTAACTACATAGCCCAAACCAGCAAGAAGCTTTTACTGTTTTCTAATCACTATGTTGAGTGTGCTTGTAACCTTATAACATCCTTTGAAATTAATTCAATAGAGTTTATGAAAATAAAAAATAAAAAGTCTGTCACAATTTGGACATCCTGGACTGGGAAAATCTTATGATTATTTCCAACTGGTCCTGGGGTTTTGTTTCCCAGTTGTGTCATTCACACCCATCTGCTACATGGCACTGTGACAGCTAACTCTCATTGGTGCCCTGATTTGCTTTGCTGAACAGGGGTTTCAATTCAATGTTCACATCAAGTTTTCCACTGAGCTCTGATCTATTCAATTACAACTTTTATTTATTTTATACTAAATAACAAAACACTTATGTCAATTCATAATTTGGTACACCCACAAAACCACTTTTTCTTTAAAAAAACTTTTATTTACTTATTCAATCATTTACAAAAGCAATGAAGAGAGTTCCCATACACCTTCTTTCCAATATTCTCCATTATTATCATCTTACTGTAGAAGGGTCTTTGACACAATGAATGAACCAATACTGATACATCAGAACTAACTGAAGTCTATGCTTTTTCAGATTTACTTACATTTTACTACTATCTTTTTCTTTTCTAGAATCCTTACATTTATTTGTCATATATCCTTGGATTCCACTTGGCTGTGACTTTCTCAGAGCGCTGGTCAGGTATTTTGTAGACTTATAAAGAATGTGCCTGATGAATTATGAGAAGGACTACAGAGGTTAAGTGCCATTTTCATATTATATCTAGGATACATACTTTCAATATGATTTATCATTGTCGATGTTCTCCTTGATCACCTGGATGAGGTAGTATTGGATAACCTCCCCATCTCTGTATTCTTTGGAAAAGAGTCATAATAAGAAATTCACACTTCAGAAAGGGAGAGTTATCTTCTACCTCTTTGAAGACAAAGTGTTTACATAATTCATTTGGAAATCTTCTGCATGGGAGATTTGTCTGTTTTCTCTCTTTTACTTATTCAATCATATATTCATCAGTTTGGACTCATGAACATTTATTTTATATTTGGCGCTATAATCCAGTACTATCTTATTTATTTTGTTGCTCAGTTGTGCCAGTTTGGGCCATTGGAATCGTTTCAGCTGGCTCCTGTGTTCCTTTGACATACCTCCTTCATTGTGTGTTTTTAGCACTTTCTTCTTTTTCAGTACAGTACACTTTAGTTTCATCTCATGTATTTCCTGCCCAGTTCTAGAATCAGCAGTTTCTCCAAGTGACTCTGGTTCCTTTTAATGTAGAGTGGTGTTAGAAACCAAGATCTGGGTACTAGTAATACGCATTGCTGCTGGGTGTCAGCCCTTTCAGCTGATAGAGTAACATGTTCTCTTCCTCTCTCCACACACACAGTTAGATATTCAAAGTGATGTCCCCACCTCTAATCCATTACAACATGAATCATTCTAGCTTTTTCTTGCATGTCTATAACTTCCTATGCCAACAGTGAAAAACCTGGCTCCCACCATACACCATCCACTCAATTTCAGTATATATGTATGTGTGGTGATTTTAGGATTATTTTTAAAAAATTCATCGTAGTATAGTTGATTTATAATGTGTTAGTTTCTGATATACAGTAAAGTAACTTAGTAAAATATACATATATACATAGGCATATGTATATATATATATATATATATATATATATACTTTTACATTATGGTTTATTACAGGATATTGAATATAGTTTTCTGTGCTGTATAGTAGGACCTTGCTGTTTATCTATTTTATATATAGCAGTTTATGTAGTATATCTGCTTATCTCAAACTCCCAATTTATGTCCCTCTTCTTGCCTTTTGTTAACCATGTTTGTTTTCTATGTAATTCTGTTGCTGTTTTGTAAAAGTTCATTTGTATCATATTTTGCATTCTACATATAAGTGATATCATACAGTATTTGTCTTTCTCTGTCAATTTATGACCTAGGGTATATTTCCTATGCACAATTCCTTTTGCTTTTAGTCTTAAAATGGCCACTCATTTCTAGCTAGATCCTTATGCCATCATTTTCCCCTTACTTTCTTCAGTGAGATTATTTCTGTATTCATCCTTTATCCCCTGACTTCGTAAATTTTTTTTAAATTTTCTGTGCTATAAAGTTCTATGGGTTTTATACATGCAAAGTATCATATATCCTTCATTATAGTATACAGAATATTTTCCTTGCTGTAAAAATTCACACCTATTCAACTGTCCTCCATCCCACAAGACTGCCTTTATTTATTTATTTATTTTGCTTTTTAGGGCCACACCTGTGGCATATGGAAGTTCCCAGACTACGCCACAACTACAGCAACATGGGATCCAAGCCATGTTTGCAACCTACACCACAACTCATGGCAACGCCAGATCCTTAACCCACTGAGCAAGGCCAGGGATTGAACCATTGTCCTCATGGACACTAGTCGGGTTCATAACCCACTGAGTCCCAATGGGAAATCCGAGACTACTTTTCAAATTATACTTTTCTGTATCCAACTGTTATTTTTCTCTTGAAGTACTTTGCATATAAAACTGATCTAGTTCTCAATTTCTCTTATTTTATAGTTGGTAGTATAAAGGTTTGTGTGTGTGTTTGTGTAAATGTGTGCATGTATCACTCTTCACTTCCTTGTTGTTTAATTCTGTAGAAATATATATTCATGTGAAAACCAACCACCTTTGGCATCCAGGGTTACACTAATGAGAAACTAAAAAGATGCTTATGTAACCAGACTAACCTCTTATTTTGTATTCTTTGTATTTTAATGCCATAGGGTATATTATGGAAATTAGGTATAGAAATGTACCATGCCATTTGATTAATATTTATTAAAGCCTTGCAAATTTAGAGAAATCAATGACCCTATATTGCCTAATAGTTAGTGCTAGATGGTTGTTAGTTAAAAATTTATGTAGCTGAAAGAACAAAGCTTATTGGTTTATACAGATACTTAGATCACATTTCTTTATATTCTAATTTAGCTTTACAAATTTGAAATTTGAGTGTCATTCATTTTTTGCACTCTTCTTTTTTTTTTTTTTTTTTTTTACTGACACCAGGAAAATATGTTTGTTTACAGTAGAACAAATGCAGTTTCCTTGAAACATTTTAAAAACATGCAAAAGTTCATATTTTATAATGATATTAGGGTTTCTTTAGGTAGGAGTTCTGCAATTCAGAGGATCCATATGTGACACAAACAGTGAACAATTGGGAACACTAGCTGATAATGATATGATCATTTTTGGCAGTCTCTTTATGTATTTCTGGCAGAAGTGTAGTGATACATTAGTCATTTTCACAGAGAAGATATTGGTCCATGCCAGTCTCTTATTTGGGGTGCCATCTGCACCTTTTTTGTCAGTAAATTAAAAAAGAAAATATATCCATTGATGTGTACTATTTCTGTTTTTTTAATCATTGTTTGAAGCAAACTATACCATTCTTAGAATATAACAAATACTATACGTAACTGAAATTGTACCTGGGTATTAACTAGAATACCAATCTCAAAAAAATTTTAACACTTTAATTTAATTTAAATCATTCACAGTTTATTATTTCTGGAGCTCTTGGTTAAACATAAGAGGAGAGAGTTCTGCTTTTTGCTTCATTGATCATGCTGTAACTCACTTGACCTCATTGTTTTGGTTCCGTCACCTATAAATATAGTAATAAGGACACGTGGTATTTGAAAAGATGTGATATAATTCTGTTAAGGTTAACAATTAATGTAAACTTAGAGGTTGGTAATAACATGATGGAGGTAGGGCTTTCAGTTTGCCGACTTGCTTTAACTATGTCTAGGTTAATAAAGTAAATTATACAGCGCTTATAAACTCTTTAAAGAGAGGGATAATACTTTACGCATGCTTTGAACATAGTAAACAATAGATATTTGTTGTGCTGAACTGAAGCACAGATGGACTTGATAGAATGACTTAAGAGAAGCTTCTGAGATGGTCAGGGAGATGAGTTGACAGACATGCATTAGTGTAAAATATGGTTTAAAAGAATGGCCTCTCACCATTGCTATTTTTCAGGGATAAGAAACTATTACTGACTCTCCAATTAATGTGATACATTTTGTGGTTTTGCTAAATCAGCCAGAGATCATAACAAAAGGGGTTGTTCAGAATAATGAGTGTCGTTTAAGTGATTACACAAATATAGTCAAATATACTGGTAACTAAAAAGAAACGAATGATAACTAAAATCTGTTGAAAGCTTGCTTTGCAAAGGGATGTTAAACGTATTACCTTTTATTTCATTTAATCCCTAGACAGCCATTTGAAATAAATACAATCCTTATTTCCATTTGTCAATAGATAAACCAAGTCCTGATATGATTATCCACCTTTCAGTGAATAGATTTAAAAGATATATATCTTATTTATAACAGGTGCTTGAGTATAAATGTAGCTTACTAATGCAGATAAATAGCCTTATTTTATTGCCCAAATCTGCCTGTGAAAGACCAGATATTTTGCCAGTGATTAAAAATAGATGAAATATTGAGAAATGGTAATATCTGTTTAGCTAACTACAATGGACAAAACAGCTTTGATATTTTAGGTGATAGCAGTATGGCGTTTTAAATCTTGTGTTGAGAATCTAGTACCTTATGCAGAGCAAATCTTCTGGTTGCTTGTGATTTCTCTAGTATCTCAGGTAGCCAGCTTCCATCTCCAGTGCCTAGAAGAAACTATTGCTGAAGAAATGTTAGATTTGGTTGTCTGCAAACTTGGAGAGTAATTGTTTCTCTAGACACCTGCATAAGCAGCCGTACTTATAGGCTGTTCAAGTAACATCCTCAGAACATTCTGAGTTTGGTATGAACCCTCACAATGGATTAATTCTGGTGCATACTGTACATTCATTTTGGTATACTTGGCTCAGTAGATGGAAAAACATATTGCTGGGTAGGCCCTTGACCAATAGTTTTTTCTTCTATTCAGTTGAATACAAAGTTATTGGGTTATCTACTGAAGGCAGATTAGTTTCCAAAAAATAAAATATAACAAGATAAAACAAAAATGGGTGAATAGAAGCAAAAAAAATTATATTTAACTCCTTTCCAAAACTTTATATTTTAAATTTATGTTCCTAAATTGGATGGGTTCAGTAATACCATGAAATACTAGAAACAGTTTCTCCAACTCAATTTTATTTGGGCTCAGAAAGAGTCTAAGAATTTGAGAAGTTGGAGAAGGTCGGATCAAAGGATAAGTGTTAGTAACCCCTGTTCCTAATTCTGAAAATGGAGTTTGTATGAGTAAATAAGGCTCTGTGTCTTCCAAATTAGACTGGGTCCTGGGTAATTTAACTTGAGTAATAGCAAATATTTCCTGTGTAATTATATTTCTATTAGAGACAGATAGGTGATACATATGGATATAACTATATAGATATACTATATATCTAACTCTAGCTAAAACCCAGATGGCTCTGCCTGACTTAGACATGTATCCCTGAGGGCTTACCTCTTGTTAAGTCAGAGGCAGGTATTAGCAATAATTATACCTTCCAAAATATCCTGGTACTTTCCTCACCAGTGATGTGATAAATAGTTGCTATGGCTCTAAAAGTTACTCCTTCATTCTGGCATGGCCTCTCTCCCAAGTGGATTTCCTGCTGTTTAGAATCATGTACATGTGTACAACTAGGGATTCTTTACATGCACTTCCTCTTCATCTACTAAAAATGAGAGTTAAACCTGAGAGTAGTTACCATCTTTCCTGGAATCCAAAGCCACAACAATTAGCATGGCTATTAGATAAGTTTATAATAGTAATGAAAATCACCTGTACTCAACATGAACTATGTTATAAGCCTAACATATAATGTGTACTCCTAACTCTTTATGAGATACTATTCTATAATTATATACATCGTGCAAACACTCAGGTTTCTTAAAAGTTACTTGTTTGAATTTTAAAATCTTCCACTGATAATTTCTCAAAATTACCTTATAGTAAGCACGAGAAGTAATAAGCAATGTTTCTTCCTAACATTATAAGCACACATACATCTAAAAATGCACTACCTTGTAATCAAGGGTAATTCTAAATTCCTCTTGTTGGTAGATAAATTCATTTCCTATTTAATGTTCAGTAACCCCTGCAAAATTTCCCTGTAGCTCTGGAGAAAGGCAATACCTTTTCACTGTGATTCTCAAGTTAGGAATGCGTTTCGAAGAAAAGTTCATAGGAGATAGCTGTTTAATTATCAAGTTGAAGAAATAAGGCATTCCTGTTGTGAAAAAGCCTGTGTCATTTCTTATGTTTATCTGTCTTTTCAAATATTTATGCCATTCAGTTTATTTACCCATTATTTTGGCTCTTGAACTAGATTTCCCCCATCACAAATTTCTTCAATCCTGATGTGTAACTGGCTTGCATGAAAACACAAGTAGAAAGTATTGAGCTTTCAGAAGGACAAGCATTCCTAGGAGAACTCACTTTGATGTTTTGACAATTTTTTATTCCCGAGAGGAAAATTAAGTAGAAGGAGGATAGAAAGAACAAAAAAATTAATGAAGTCAAACAAGGCTTCATACTGAGGTATATTTTCTAAGTACATAATCCTTCAGGTAATATTTTCCAAACATATTTCATCATTACCTAAATCCATAATGGAAACCTTATAAGATTCTATATGCAAGTTCAACTTAAATGATGATACTTTTATTCAACTTAAAGTATGTAACGTTTGGCTGTTGCATGAGAATAATTTTATTTTTTTTCTTTTTTCTTTTTTCTTTTTTTTCTTTTTTTTTCTTTTTTATTTTCCCACTGTACAGCAAAGGGGTCAGAAGAGACTTGTGAGAATAATTTTAGAGTAGAATGCCATTTGAAAAAATTCAAAGGACAAATAAAAATCTTATTCTAGACTTTTGAAGATCCCAAACCAAAAATGCTCAGTCAAGATGATTTACTTTTGGAATTAGTAGAGTATCAAACTTGTTATCAATAAAACTTTTTAAGTACCATGTGATATCATTATTGACTAAACTGTAATCAAACCATGAAAATATTTTCTTCAACTTCGCACCGTGGCACAGTGTGTTAATGATCCTACTTGCCTCTGTGGAGGCATCCTTTGATCCCTGGCCTGGTGCAGTGAGTTAAGGATCCGGCATTTCTGCAGCTGTGGTGTAGGGTCACAACTCTGGCTGGGATTTGATCCATGACCCGGGAACTTCAACATGCCACAGGGGCAGCTGAAAAAGACAAAAAAAGTTTTTTTTTTCCCTATGGTCTATGCATTTCATACATTCTTTATCTGGTTTTTCAAGACTGAGGCTAGTTGTTTTTAATTTATATAGTTTGAATTTTTCAGTGATTTATATTTCTAACACTTTTATTGAAACACAGAGGGCTTTGTCAGTGCATACAAACGTAAGTCAAAATAAATGATGTTGGAAAGTAGAAATCTTTGGTACATTGAGTAATGATGATGAATACCAGCTTATAAAAATTCATGCTGCATTTTGTGTAACTATTTTATAGCTAGAAGCTTGAGAATTTGAGTACCTACACAGTGGGGGAGTACAAATGAACACCTACGTAGATGTCTGCTCTAAGAACAGAACAACCAACACGCTCTATGATAGAGAGAAGCAAAGTGAAGTACCCATTATAAGTGGTGCTTAACTTTATTAAGCCAAGAGAACACCATTACTGAAAGTCTGTATCTGACAAAAGCAAATTACTTCGTTGTAATCATGTTCATGAGCTGTCTTGTGGCTGCCAGGCCAGCCCTGCCATTCATCTAGTTGAAGCAGTAGCCTTGAAAATGTTAATTTGATGTTACAGCCTGATCAATACTGAAGAACCTTTCATTTTGTTTCCACCATTTTCTTTGAAATTTTGTCACGTTTTTATAGGAACAGCCATAGAATGGTGACAATGTCGAAAGGTCAGCCTGCTCCACCAATTCCTTTGAAATCCTTTGAAACTGTGTAGTCATCTACATGAAAATCTAGTGATTACCTATTTGGGAGATATTTCTGAAATATCAATGAAAAACAGACTTGTCCCTCAGATCGTAAGAATCTGTTTCCTGAGAGTGTCTGTTCTTTTAACTGAAAACATTATGTAATGTATTTAGGGGAAGTCCTATTGGTGATATTCTGATAGGACCATGCCTAGCTCTAATGCTTCATCCTCTTCCACAACTAAAATTCTTTAATTTGAAATCCATTCCTGGACTTACGTCTCAGATATGCAACCAGCTCGGGAGAGTTGACATGTTAGGCTGCTTTTGCCATCATTTTTAAGTGTAAATGGGTTTAGTAGATCTTTCTTTGACAGCACTTTAGACAGGACCCCAGAGGAGATGCATTTAGAGAAAGGATAACTACCTCAGAGACATGTAAAACAGACTAAGAGGGGAAGGATTAAAGTTCTAAAACAAAGAATAATGTAAACTTCTACCCATGATTTTCTGTCATTTTAGTACTGTACAACAATATCTTTAGTTAGAAAGCAATGACAGAAACTGTTATTGATACATTGTTTTATTGTAATCCACAGTACCTAAAAAACTACTGACATACTGTGTCTTCTACTTTGGGGATATGGGGAAGTTTTTAAAAATCTCAGTGAATGGCTTACAGAAAAGGAAAAAAAAAGTTCATATATTATATGTAATTTCTCTTTTATTTCCCTTGTTGGATTGACCTCCACATGAGTGTTTTGGAAATTACTATGAATGAAGTAGTATTGTTACCAAAAGAAAAACTGAGGAGTATCAATTGCTTTTTTGAGTTCCTGGGACATATGGTATGAAATCTTAATCATTTTTTTGGCTTTGTAATCAAATTATTCTTGTTTTTTAAATTTTATTGAAGTATAGTTGGTTTACAATGTTGTGTCTTTCAAATTATTCTTAAGTTTGGAGATTTTAAGTTTACATTAAAATATGCAAAATTACTGTTTATACTTAGCTTGGCCAGGGCTAAGCTTTTCAAAAGGGTAGTTGATACTCATATTCTAAACTTTTTACTTTCTGTATCTTTAACTTATTATGTTCTGATTGATTTCTTTCTCCAAATTCCACTGAAACTGCTATCAGTAATGTCACTGTTGACTTTTTTTTTTTTTTCTTTTTAGGGCTGCACCTGCAGTTCCCAGGCTAGGGGTCAAATCAGAGCTACAGCTGCTGGCCCATGCCACAGCCATGTGGGATCCAAGCTGCATCTGCTACCTCCACCACAGCCAGATCCTTAACCCACTAAGCAGGGCCAGGGATTGAACCTGCATCCTCATAGATAATAGTCGGTTTTGTTACTGCCAAGCCACAATGGGAACCCCCACTTTTGACTTCTTTTTATATAAATATATAATGATTTTAATTTTTTTCCATTATAGCTGGTTTACAGTGTTCTGTCAATTTTCTACTGTACAGCATGGTGCCCAGTTATACATACATGTATAGATTCTTTTTTCTCACATTATCATGCTCCATCATAAGTGACCAGACATAGTTCCCAGTGCTACACAACAGGATCTCATTGTTAATCCATTCGAAAGGCAATACTCTGCAGCTATTAACCCCAAGAACCCTACCCATCCTACTCCCTCCCCCTTGGCAACTACAAGTCTATTCTCCAAGTCCATTATTTTCTTTTCTGTGGAAAGGTTCATTTGTGCCATATATTAGATTCCAGATATAAGAGATATCATATGATATTTATCTTTCTCTTTCTGACTCATTTCACTCAGTATGAGAGTCTCTAGTTCCATCCATGTTGCCATCCAAAATGGCATTATTGTATTCATTTTTATGGCTGAGTAGTATTCCATTGTGTATATATACCACATCTTCCTAATCCAATCATCTGTCTATGGACATGTGGGTTGTTTCCATGTCTTGGCTATTGTGAATAGTGCTGCAGTGAACATGCGGGTGAATGTGTCTTTTTAAGTAGAGTTTTGTCCGGATATATGCCCAAGAGTGGGATTGCTGGGTCCTGTGGTAGTTCTATGTATAATTTTCTAAGGTTCTTCCATATTGTTCTCCATAGTAGTTGTACCAGCTTACATTCCCACCAACAGTGCAGGAGGGTTCCCTTTTCTCCACACCCCCTCCAGTGTTTGTTATTTGTGGTCTTATTAATGATGGCCAATCTGACTGTTGACTTCTAATCTAACCATTTTGGTAGATGGTTTCCAGTATCCTTTTTGTACTATTTGGTACTATTGGTCCATCCCGCCTTGATATTCCTCTTTCTGTCAATTTTGGGACTCAGGCAATCCATTTGCTCGTAGGTTTTTGCCACTCAAAGGGTAAACCTTGGTCTCCTTTATGGGCTCCTCTTCCTAATTACATACTCATTATACACAGAATTATACCTCATGATACTGTTTTCCATTCTTTTCATTCTATATACATTTCTGGATGAACATACCCACTTCTAAGATTTAGCTGCCATTGGTATAGACTATTCCCAACAATCAGGGAGATGGAGGCTGCAGGGTCAACCCCTCAGTCCAAACATGAAGACTGTGTAGTGAATGCAGTTGGGAACAGTGTAAACTAACAGCACATTATCTCTTTATCTGATGCAAAGCCATACTTTAGACAATACCTCCTCTCACTTACTCTGCCAGGCATTGTAAGAAAAAGTGTATATAGAAGGTTATATAAATCAAAAGGCCATGATATTTGACTTGTCTAGCATAAATCCTCTCTTAGGAGTGATTGAATAACCATTTGCTAATTGTTTGGGTCTACTAAATAGGTCATAGGAAGTTCATCTGGTCTAGCAATTCCTAGTATTACTCAATAATTTTTTATAAAAAGACAAGACAGATGCTACTGTAGAGGTCATGCCAAGAAAATGAAAAGCTTTAAAGCTTTTCATTTCCTGGTAACTACCATGATTACCTCTTCAAGTTTCAAACTGAATGTTTGTCAGTATTAAGTCTGTTTAAGAAAGTTTGTCAGGAGTTCCCACTGTGGTGCACTGGAAACAAATCTGACCAGGAACCATGAGGTTTCGGGTTTGATCCCTGGCCTTGCTCAGTGGGTTGAGGATCTGGCATTGCTGTGGGCTGTGGTGAGGTTGCAGACATGACTCGGATCTGGCGTTGCTGTGGCTCTGGTGTAGGCTGGCATCAACAGCTCCAATTAGACCCCTAGCCTGGGAATCTCCATATGCTGCAGGTGTGGCACTAAAAAGACAAAAAAAAAAAAAAAAGGAAAATTTGTCAATATTAAGTATTAAGCTGTTCATGCTACAAATTCATCATATTCTCTAGGTGTATATGACAAATGCATCTTAGACTGTTCTTTTTAGGGTAACACCTTTAGGCACTCAGCTTGAAAGAAATTGCTATTTCATTGCTAAGTGTGTGGAACACCTGCTTTTGGAATTCATAGAATATGACCACTCAGATTGTACTCTATAGTGATCTATGAATCATTGTAGGGCTGTGGATCAAGAGGACTAAGTTACATGTTTTCCCTAAGAATAAGTATCTCAAGGGTACTGTTAATTTAGGAAAGGAAATGACAGGAGATAGAAATATATATATATACTTTTCCCTGGGGCCTAGAAATAAGGGGTAATACTTTTTAAAATATCAGGATATAATTGATACCTTTTTTTCAGAAAATTATACTCTATTCCTTTAACCTTCTCAAATGACCACTATTGCTAGCCATGCTGTCTATGAGGTATGCCTCCAGCATCTATGTACCATGTTTTGCTATGTATCTGTGACTACTTGAACCAGAGGTGCTCAGATAACTAGTCTGCATAGATTAAACAATAGGAAAAAAAAAAAAGAGAGAGACAAACAGGAGGTGGAGAGAGTGTGTCCTAAGGGTCTTCCTATTGATTGTCCAGATCTTATATAACGCCTAGTTGTCTTCTTTCCCGTGTGTTCTTTAAAGACAACATAGGATCCTTCAATAAAAGCCCCATTTTGTATGAACTTATTTGACATGGAATATGTATTTATGTTTGTTGCCTACTATTTGCCTGCCAAAAAAACCCCATTATGTGTGGGAGCAGCATGCTCTTTCTTTTAGCAATCATTCCTTTTCTCTGCTTCTTAGTCTTACTCTATTCATATAGTTTCTGTAGAAGGTGCTATATTTTTATATTCAATGACCTATGCAGTGATCATAGTTGACTACTCCAGAGGTTGGTACCTGGCCCGGTCTAGAATCCTAACAGCTTTTCTCTCATATTTCTTAATCCAGATGCAGGAAGAACATTAGATCACTCTATCCACTGACATATTTTCCAAACATAAAACCCAGTAAATACAAGCATTTTTCCCACTAAAGTAAGTCTGCAGTGTCTCTGAAGTGAACACATGATGCACAGTTAGGAGAGAACACTAAAGATGTTCATGTTGTCATTTCTAGCTGATCCTTAGACTAGCTGCATCTTTGACTTTTTTGCCCTTTATATATTTAAACCTTTCTTAGATTTTCCAAGTCAATAAATTCTCAAAAATATATCCATATATGTCTAAGCTTGTTTAGATTGAGTTTTGATTAGGGTTGCCAGATTTAGCAAGTGAAAATACCAGATGCCCACTTACACTTGAATATCACAGAAATGAAGATATTTCAATGTTTGGGATATACTTCCACTAAAATTTTATTATTTATTATTATTAAGCTTTAGTTTTAATCACTTGCAGCCACACTAATTCAGTTGCTTTTGGGGAATTGTAACCAGTGTCCTATTCCGTATAGCGCTTTAGCTATACATTCCTATTTCAAACAGAGAACACAGGACACCTATTGTGGGTTTTCTAGGGAAATTTGTGTGGTCTCAATATAATCCCACAGCTCTGAGTCACACTCTACAACTTCTGGAAGTAGATCTCTACAGAGTACAAGTGTAACTTTGAAACACAGTGTTTCAGTGACCCAGGAGCCTTAATGTGTATTTGAAGTTGAGGCCCTGGGAAATGGATTTAATGTTCTCTCCAAGCTGGAGTCCAGGAACCCTTGACTGTCAGAGCCAAGTGAGTGCCTCTGGACAAATCACTTCGTCTCACTTCTGTCTCCTTATCTTTAAACTGTAAACCACTATTTCTTTCCCATCTTTCACTAGTGTCATAGCGATTAACATTTATGAACTGCTTTGAAGATGAAAATTCCATATCTTGTTAAACATTAGTAAGACGGCAAATAATATATAATTATGATGTGTACCTTCAGTAATGTAAGAGTGCTTGTGTCTTTACAGTTTTAATAATAACTTTCACAAAAGGAAAGCATGGGGCTCAGTTCTCACTTTAATTTGAAAAAAATGCTTTGCTTTGTTAGCATAGCCATAGGAAAGGTTAGTTGGAAAGGGAAGTGAAAAAGTAAATGTAAATATTTTCCAATATTTAGGCTGCAAGCAATTTTTCTTCATAAAAATCTCTTTGTCCTTAATCACAAATGGCCAAATGTTTTCTTTTTAAATGAGGTCTACCATTAAGATTGCTTTTGAAAGCATGCATTAAGACAGAGGGATGGGAAGTTGCTATAATTTTCAGTTCATGTTACTTCTTGAGTACTGTCACTTCTCTATAGAAAGCTATAGAAAGTGAACATTAGCCCTTTAAAGGAGTCATATTTCAAGGATCAGGTGGGAAAGACAGAAGTGTTGGATGCACCTCACTGCACTGCTGTTCATCCCCAACACTTTGCACAATGTGAGAATGTTTAATAATTCCAACCCAACCTACAGATAAGAATCTCTGGTGTCACATCACAACTGACAGTGCTGGTGTGAGATTTGCAGTAAAACAATATTCCAGCTGTAGCTTTCATTTACAGAAATAAAACAGCAGAAGAGGAGGGAAAAAAGGCCAGGGGAAGATAAACACTTTCATCTTGGAACAGCGCTGACATTAAATTATAATAGCTATACTCAAACAAGGAGAGAAAAATCCAACCTCAGGACCTAAACCTGACATGTATTATATCATTCAAAATCTATTGCTCTATCTGTATTTTAAGTTAGCCAGTTAATGTTTAGTTATCCAGAGAGCTCACCAAGTATAAATAAGCTCTTTCCCAAATAAAGTCAATGGCAACTGTGGGACAGGCGGCCTTATTTTTCTCCCATTAATCACTAGAAACTTCACACGGCGTGAAAGTCTCAAGGGATATTTCTGGCTGGGAAAAAGATCCTCCCTCCTCAGTTCTAATCAGTCCATCCCATCTGTAATGGCTTTAGAAAATTGTTAATGACATAAAGTGACAGTCGAAGGGCTTTTTGGTCTGTCAGTGTAGGGTTACTATGAGCTCTCTGACAAACTACTACATGCAATCCTCAAAGCTGCTGGAAAATGATCTGGATTACGAAGGAATAAATTTGATATGTTAGCAATCACAAGTGGGAACTGAAAAGAAAGGCTTCCTTAATACGGTTCTTTCAGGCTATAATGGGAAATACGAAGATAAATCTGGCTCAGAGACAAACCCACATAAGACTGCCTTGAGCACTCAGAATATAGATCTCGGTTATGCGATGTGTAAAACACACAATGGCCAGAATAAGGAGCTAAGTATGTAAGTGCAAACAAACCCGCTTTTATAGTTAGCATGGCATTTTGAATGGAGCTTTAAGCCTAAAGGACACTCTCCTACTTGCAGATGAAGATGGGAAATGTAACAGTAAGTACTGTGTTTTTATAGATAGAAGTCTAATGAGAAAATGTTCTGGAAAATTATGAACCTAAATCAAATTAAACCTAAATTTTTCTTTCCATATAAAAATTGGAAAACCTTGATTTTCCTAATCTAAAATACTGTTTTTCTTCCAGTTCCGTTATCTTGCTTTTGATTCATGGAAATTCTGAACAGTGATGTGAGAATGACTACGATTTGAAGTATGTGTTAAATACAGCAATACGACATCACAAGGTATAATATCATTCCTTGCATTATAATATAAACTTCTGCACAGAATTGATAAATAAATGCTTATCTGGGAATTTGAACCAGTTAATAAAAATAGGTAATTAATAGATTTGGAAATTGAAATTTGGAGAATTTTTTAAAGGCTAATTTTATTCTCATGCAGTGAAACATTTTCTTTCATGTATTTTTCCCCAGTTTCTAGAACATTCACCTCATTAGAGTGTCACAAAAAGTGACAATATAAACAGTTTCCCACACATCTCCTGTAGGTTGTGCTAAGGGCTATAAAAATATTATATTCTGACAATTCCACAGATATCACACAATTAGGTCAAAAGATTTTTACTTAGTAGAGAAATTTCTACAGAGAACAGCTATGATGATGATTATTTTCCTCAAATCCTAACATGTTTAGTAAGGTATCAGAAAAATTTATCTCAATATAATAATATCCTATTAGTAAAAGAAAATATAGAGAACTTTAAAAGCAGGATAAGTTCTTATTAATGTAATTTAACAAGGACTCTACCAGGAGAACTCCATTTTTACCATATAGTTTCTAAAGGTAATTTCCAGCTCTATAATTCTACCATAGATGACAGTTTGTCTTAAGTGAGTATCATCCGGTTAGAAGAGACAACAAGCTAGTAAGCCCTGAACTAGGCTGGAGCTGTGCACTGAAAATAGGAACAAAATGAAGAGAAAAGAATCTTTCAATGAATATTTTTAATCGAAGTAGGTGGTGGAATTTCAACTGGTTTCCTTTCCATCTTTAAATGCTGTAAATTTTCTGAGAATTGTAGCTAGGACTGGAAAATCACTGGTCCTCTGAGAAGTTCATTCCACTTGGCTTTAAAGCAGGTCATAGGCTTTAGAGACCTACACTCATCCTTTCAGACTACTAGGGGCCATCTTATAAATATCTATTTCAGTGCTCTAAAATGATTAAATGACATCATGATGACCTAGTTTAAGGAAAATGTTACATGAGGGCCCTAAATGGCACCCTGGTGGCTTGAAAGAGTTAATGCAGTTTTCTTAAGTGGCCAATTCAGTGTTAGTTTGCAATGTACAGGCCAATTCAGTGTTAGTTTGCAATGAGCAGGGATTCTGTCCCAATAACTCACTGATAGCTTCATCTAATATAAGTATATTAAGTTGAGAGAAGTCATTTGAAGGGAGTCTCTAATAGAGCAGGTAGAAGTTCTGATTAATACAGCAGCTCTGCTTAAGAAAGGAAATGTGGAGCCTATGGAAATTCAATAATCCTATAGAGAAACATTGAGATGGTATTCCTCTGAAAGAGTATCTCAAGAGATCATAATGCATAATAGATACTGCATTCTTCCAAAATACAGCTAAGCTTTATGTGTAACACAAATAACATTTACATTTTTATAGTGAGGACTGAGACAAGAAGAATGTTTTTCTAATTTGTAGTGTATTTAATGTCATAAAACTATAATACATCAGGACAGCAGATAGCCATTAGAAACTAGTCTCTTCTTACTATAAAAATAGTCAAGACCCATGTAGGTGGTTTAATCTTATTAGCTCAAATTCCAGAATCAAGTTGGGCACTGTAAAAGATGAGAAAATATAAAAGAAATGGTAGAGAAACTGAGGAGACATAATTTTGAAAGTAAAAGTAGTGAACATATTTTAATATGCAAAATAATTTGGTTAAATCAATCAATCGTTAAAAGCATAGATGCGTGGAACAAAAAGAACTAATCACCAGTCCTTTATTCACCTTAAAACTATCACACAATAAACCTATATATGAAAATACATATATATTACATAAATACATATATAAAGTCAAGAAATAGCATAAGTAGCAACACTTAACAAAATTTTATCATATGTAAAAGGAAACCTTTCAAATCTAGGGACTAGAGAAGAATTTGGGGAATTAGTAAGATACTTGTGAAGAGAGTGGATTCTTGGGTCATACCTCTTGATTTTAATTTGAGCTATGTTTAATAGCTCTATTACCCTGAGCAAACCAATTAGCTGTTCTTCAGCTTCCTTAACACCTACCTTCTTGGGTTATGAGAATTAACAGAGGTAATCAATGTGAAGCATTTGAAGAGTGTCTGATTCAGAGTAAACCACAATAAGTGCTAGTTGTTATAATTCAGTAAGTGGCTAACCTTAAAAAATAAGTTAGTTCCCCATCATATATTATATGAAAAATAAAATCAGATAGATTAAATAGTTAAATGTTAAAAGACCTATAAAATAGAAAATATACCCGAATACTATAGTAGTCTTGTATGGAAAGCAGGAAATACAAAGCCATAGATATGTGAAAGATTGCTGAAATTTTAATCTTCTGATGGAAAATAATGTTTATAAACATCAAAGACACATAGCAAAACAGAAAAATATTTACAGTGTGTAAAATAAAGGGTTATCATAATTTATAGAAAGAACATTCCCACCATCAATTTTTCTAAAAGGTAATATTATATCAAGCAGATAATGAACACAGACAGATGGTATATATTGTAACTTTACTGCTCTTTCTAGCCTCAGAGGCTTTTCAATCTTTATCTCAGGTAACTTTTTTTCCACATGAAGAAAACAGAATAAGTGTTATACCAGCCTTTTCTGATCAATCTAAATTATGTCTCCCTGAATTTCTTTCTCATGGCATTTTTTTCTGTCATAACTTTTGTTGTTCTTTATCACATGTTTATGCATGTTTATTTTTCCCCTTCTCCCTCAATAGACAGAAACTCATGGGGCAGGTTGTAATTTGTCACTCTACGGAGAGCCCCTAGCATATAGCAGGCATTTCAAGTTATGGAAGTCAGTATTATAATGGGTCTTGTATACCATGTTAAGACAGTTAGCCTCTATAGCTAAAATAAACATAGAATAATTTTAAGTATAATAAATCTTCCTTGTGCTTCAATAAGACTGAGTAAAGAATGAACTGGAAGGGAACATGCCTGGAGGGAGACCAGGTGGTTGTTTAGAAGAGAAAATGCAACAATCCAAGAAAGCACGAAGCTCTAAAGTGAGGAAGTTTAATGGAAATGGAACAGGAAAGATTCCAAAGATATTTAAAATTAGACTATTTTAACTGAAGCAAAGATATATATATGGAAGTCTTGAAGTCTAACATCATCTCAAGGAAGAAGTTTGAGGATTCAACATCATCTCAAGGAAGAGATTTGGGGATTCTGATGAGTATTGTCAAGTTAACTTCCTTTATCATTATTGCCATCATCACCATCATCAGCACCATCATGCCTGCAGCCAATGATAATGGCATCCACAGCAACAGCATTGACATTTTTTGAGCAATTACTCTGTATACGGCTCTGCAGTGTGTGTTTGAGTACATAGAAATCTGACTAGGTCCCGGATATCAGAGAAGTAGAATAAATGCATTAAAATACACTAGCTATGTAGAGTAGCATGGGATAAAGTGAGTTATAGGAAAGTAATTGCTACTGAACTTACAATAAAAGAGATTTGACTATAATTGAAAATCTTTGACAGGAGCTACATGGAGATCGGACTTAAGTAGACATTTGAGGAATACATAAGTTAAATATAGAGGAAGGGCAACTCCTCAGTCAGGAGCATGGCAAGAGCAAAGGTGGAGGTGGAGTTCCCGTATCTCTTTTAAGGACAAGTGGACAAGAGACTGGATATAGTTCCCTGTGCTATATGGTATGACCTCATTGCTTATCCATGCTAAATGTGATAGTTTGCATCTACAAACCCCCAACTCCCCATCCATACCACTTCTTCTTCCCTCCCCCTTGGCAACTGCAAATCTGTTCTCTATATCTGTGAGTCTGTTAAAACTTAATCAGATTTAGGTTTGATTTTTTATTTCCCCAATACATTATTTTTTTTTTTTCTACTGTATAGCATGGTGACCCAGTTACCAAATGTTGGAGGAGGTGTGGAGAAAAGGTTTGATTTTTTGGCAAGAATTGTTTATAGTTTGTGCTGTGTAGAATCAGAGGGAACATAGTATTAGTCTCTTTTTTTGTGTTTTACATCAATTATTAAAAATGATTTTAGGAGTTCCCATCGTGGCTCAGTGGTTAACGAATCTGACTATGAACCATGAGGTTGCGGGCTCATTCCCTGGCCTTGCTCAGTGGGTTAAGGATCTGGCATTGCTGTGAGCTGTGGTATAGGTTGCAGACGTGGCTTGGATTCTGCATTGCTATGGCTCTGGTGTAGGCGGTGGCTACAGCTCTGATTAGACCCCTAGCCTGGGAATCTCCATATGCCACAGGAGCAGCCCTAGAAATGGTAAAAAGACAAAAAAAATTATTTTAATTCATTCAATTAATAAATTAAAATGAAATACTACTATAAATAGAAACTTCCCATAAATAATATGATTCCCTTGACCTATAATTTGTTTAGGAAATGCAGAATAAATATCTATTGCCCTTTATGTACCAGTTCTCAAAAAAATGCTTTGGTTCTCTATTCTTCTCCAAAGTTCCCAATGATTTTCTTTCTTTTAAAAGTAAAGCATTATTATGAACTCATGCATTGATATGTTAAATGTATTTCAATCTATTGCAATTATCCTTACTGATGTTCACACTATCCTATCTTTGCCTAACAGAAAACCTATTTAAATTGATTTCTGAAACTTATTGACACATGCTAGTAACCTTTGAGAACCTTCTAACTTTCTTATATGACAAGATGTTCCAGGATCATCTTTTAAATTTTCTACCCAGCACTTGGCATCAGCAATTATCCAAGGATACTTCATTATTTGTATTGTGAAGTGGTTATTTAAAGACTACAAATGAATTCTTGATTAGCTCATTGCTATAGAGTTAGTCATTGTTTTCCCAAATATTACAATGCCAAGAAATGTGTACTTTTTAAAGATAAAAATTATTGTGGGTTCAATTATATTTATTATGAGTTCTAATTCAAATTCAGGAGTATATTTTTTCTACCTAAACTTACTCATCTTCCCTGTTTCTCTTATTCCAGCAATTCTTGTTTTTAATGATAGTCATATAAATCTTTATTTGTTTTTTTTTCTCACTACAAAGACAGTAGTCTCATGGTAGCAATACAGTATAATACTGTACTGTACAATACCAGTACAATACCAGACAAACCCTCAAACTGTATTTTTAGTTATTTTTGCAAGTTTCTTTTTTTTGGACCTCAGAATATATCCAGCTAAGAATATTGAGTTAAATTATTATGTTTTAAAGTCATTGTAAACATTTCTTTGTTTTGTGTTATGTTACTTGTCTTTTCATGCATGGATTCAATACTGCTTAATTACAGAAGCTTTTGCAATGTGTGCCAGTTACTTCTAGGATAGATTCTTATTCTTCTCTTTTTCAGAGTTATCTTTATTTCAAGGTTATTACTACTATTTTTTCCAACTTAATTCTGTTTAACTTTAGGTAAAAATAACTAATGATATTTTTATTGTGTTGACATAGTTATGCTGTTAAGTCTTCCTAAAACTGTGATATGTCTTTTTATTTGTTCACTCCTACTTTTGTGTCTTTCAGGATTGTTTTGGGGCTCCTGCATAAGAGAAATATTAAAAAGGTGAAATGGTAGCACTGCAATATGAGGGGAGAAATAGAGAAAAAATGATTTCAAGCCTCTTATGGGAGAATGATTTGTTTGTTTGACAGAAATGAGATTGCTCTAAGAGATTAACCTAGGAAGTAATGGTGAGTTTTTATTTTAGAACAAGACCTGAGTTCTGTCTGTGCTTCAGTGGCAACTAAATATATAAACCAAATTTATACAGAAGAATGTTTTTGGAATAAATTAAGAATAATCCATGAGAGAGTAAATCATGAGCTACTTCTTCACTGTGCATAGTCACATGATATGAAAAAAAATTGCTTTGAGAGCTTGTGTAGTTTCATGAAAGCTGAGGAGGTTTTCCTCTCCTGTCTTTTCACATGCTTCTCACTTCAGAGCATTCCCCTTGCTGTGGTCCTATGCCTACTGCCACCACCTCATTCTGCATTGAATAGCCAAATCATGCTGGAGGTCTCCAGATAGCTCCCATGTCAGAAATCAGGGTCCTGTTCCAGATCCTTCCCTCCTGCTCCTATCTCCCTGTGACTACTGTCTACTAAATCTTCTTCAGCCCACCCCTAGAGAAGCATAGCTGAACAAGGAGCTTGAATCTATCTCTTTAAAAGCTCCTGAGAAAATCTCACTCATCTATGCTATTGCCTATGCCATTGCTTTATTGAGAACATCATTTTCTCACCAATTGTATTGGGATCAGATGCTCAGAGGCTCAGTACTCATCTTGCTTCCTTTCCTCTTGTTTCCTTTCTTATACAACTATATGTGGCAACATTTACCCTATTTATAATATCTTCAAGTCACCTTCTGTACTGATAATTCAGCTGTCCTTAAGAATACAAATCAAATACTCCTATGACCTCCATTACCTAAAGCATGGTCCCAATTGATATTCTACAAAATGCCCAAGAGTTCCATGACAAATGCTTTAGCTAATCTTCTTAAGAGAGTCACAGGGTAAACTGGCTGTAAAGAGCTCCTTCTAGTAGACAGACCTATTCAAATGTTATCAACCTAATAGGCCTGGATTTTTTTGATTATTGATATATTGATTGATTATTGATATATACATATATACAATTTTTTGGTCAATCAATTGTCCTGAAAACATACTTTAAAATATACTGATGCATTAAGAATAAAATTCATACAACTTATCATGAATCTTACTATTGCTGAGGCATCATCTTCCATAGGACCTTCTTATTCCTAATGTTCTAACAAGGACTGGAGGGCACAGTTCACATTCCTGTACTCTGTAGACAATGACCCCAAATTTACCATACTGATTCATCTCAGTTATGAAGTACCATTTTTCTGAGCTGAGCAAACTCTCATCATTAACCTCGTAAGTTCTCACTCATCTCTGAGATTGTTTTGATGTTACCTCCTCAGTGCCGGTTTGAACATCATCTACATACAAATGATTCAGAAGAGATATCATGAACCAAATAAATATGCTAAGGGAAATGAAAGCCAAGAACATACCTTCAGCAATGCCTGTATTTAGGCCCAACCTCCTGTTCTTTAGGAAGAGGCTCCATGAAGGACAACAAAAAGATTTTTAGTTATAGGAGGCCGATTAAAGTGAAAAAAAGTATTAATAAAGGCTCAAATATTATGAAGCCATAAAAAGGAGGAGGAGGAAGACTGAAAAGATGCACTTGAGTTTTGTTGATGATTGTAATGAAGCAGTATCAGGAGAGAGTTATTGAATATTGCTGGATAACTACACACCCCTTTATATTCTCCAGCCCAAAAAAACTACAAAATACTCAGAGGACTTGAAACTACACACACATACATGTTCATATAAAGAAAATCAAAGGGAATAGATTGACAGCTTGAGATGATGTTTAAGAAGATAACAGGATCCTGAAGGTAGAGGAAACTATTAGAAAAAGGGACTTTTTTCATATCTTTCTTTGGAGGAGAAGGGGATCCTGATAAAAGAAGAAACTTTTGCCAACAATTCTATGGATTTTACATGTAGGTGATTATATTATAGTAGGTGATTATATTATAGTAACAAATTTCCCACATCCATATGTTGAAAAGAATTGAAAAGATTTTGCTAGGCTGAAGGAAGGAAACAGAAGAAAGGAGTACTTGCAAAGGCAATAGAGGAGAGAATTAATGGGGTAGAGTACCAGAAGAGAGTATATTGTGTGTAGGTGTTTGTGTGTGTGTGTGTGCATGTGCATATGTGTGCTGCACTGGAAGAAAAGGCAAGAGATCAGGGTAATATTTTGGTTTACATTCAGTATTTTGAGCAATAACTCGGTTTATAGATTGTTAAGGTTTGATTATCTCAGGATGTCTCCCATGGACTAATCAAGAATGTTGCTTTATTTTGACTATAACATTTTATAGATCCAATTTGTCTTATATTTCTACAAATTTTTAAAAAAACTCTCACTTTGTAGCTCTGTAAACATTCGCAGAGAAAACTTTCTTAGGATTATATATGGCAAAGAAAATGTTTCCTCTATCCTATGTATAAAAAAACCTTTTTAATACTTTCCCTAAATGTAGAACTGGTCATGTAAGCCTTTGGCCACTGGTTATTGCACTATACTGGCAACATGGATACATTTTAGAGTGAAGACCACTTAAGGAGTACGTGGGGAATATTGAGCAAAATTAATCTATTTCTGTACTGTTTTCATAATTTACTGTTATGAAGTCAGGCCTCAAGGAACAAGGATCACATATCCTTTTACATCTTGGAACAATCACAGTAGTATATAATCAGGATAAAAATTTTATGTGCAAAATTTTAAAGTAAGGAGTAGGATTGCTTTTTGATCTATGAGATGAAGGTGGAATAGAAATAATAGGAAGCCTCCTCCATACATTGTCATTAAAGTATCCAAAAGTTTTATCCTGCCTGAAATATTCCTTACATATGATTTCTATTTCTTAACTTCAAACTATGCCCAGGATGAATCTTTTGTTCTCAGTACTGCCAAAATTTCCACCTTCCAGCAATGACCTCAGTTTAGCACCTGCTCATAAGATGTGTTTGCACATCGTTGGTACGCTACAGAGACATATATGTTCCTATCAAGGAGATTGTCATAGAATTCAGGAGATGTTAACATTTTTCCATCTGTGTGTGTGAAAGTGACGTTTCCTGTTAATTTTGTTCTCTTGCTGAACTCTTCAAGCAAAAGCCTTCTGTGGGAGGCAGAATGATGTCATTATAATCATAGCATAAATTTTTCAACCTTTAGAATGAGACATATTGTGGCATATATTTCACTACTTTTAAAAGCAGTAAAATAAAAACTTGGAGGATGATGATATCAATTTTATATTTTTCAAGTGTGGGGGTTTCCAGAGCCTTGAGAATGACTAAAGGGCTAAAATTTCCTCTGGCACATGATTTCCTCTGTTGCCCTAGGAGAGGCAAGCCCATCTATGGATGTTCTCACTTATGAAACCAACAGAGACTTAGTCTATTTAATTTCAGACGCATTGAGACTTTTTTACAGGCAAAATTGTCTAGCACTAGTGACTTAAAAATAAAAAGAGATCAAATATCCAATTTCAGCTCTGACATGTGAAAGCTTGGAAGTTGTCATTCCCATTTTTTACAACCAGAAAAATGCTGAACAAACTGAAAATCAGTAACTTTTCTTGGACTTATCATAGAACTACTGTTGAACAGCAAACTGCCACTCTGAAATTCGGAGAAAGAGGCCAATGTGGAGTCACAGTCTCCATCTCCATTCCTTAAGAAGCCACTGGGATCATAAACTCCAGGAAACAAATAATAATTCTGATGAATTATTAGAGTCTGAATGTGGACTAGCATGAGAGTGAAAGATTTCTGAGGCTGGGCTTTTCTTGGGCCTTACTTCGAAGAACCATCTAGGTTCTTATCTTGAAGAGCCAAGAAAGATCCCCTTCTAGCTCTCACTTGGGAGAAGGAAAGTAACCATTGTGAAATACTCCAACAATGTTCTCATAATGAAGGAGTGCTCTTCAGCACAAAGACTTTATCAAGGGAATTTTCTTCACTCCACCTTCTGGTGGCTTTCTTGCAACATCCAAGGGGAAAAAAAAATCTAAGAACTATAACTTTTGAAGGTTATAGCCCAGGTGCAAAGCCCACTAAAAGAGACTTAATCATAATAATGTAGAATGCTTCTCCATTCCCTTCCATCACATCAACAGCAATCCAGTGCATGATAGCTCAAAGAGCTGAAAAACAGACTTTATCCAAGGACTCTTGCCTTAGGGAAGCCAAAGGCCAACAAGGAAGACAAAAGCAAGGACAGTAAAGGAGCTGAAGCTTTTGGCACTTAGAATTGCAGCAAACATTCAATATAGCCCTAGTCCTAGATACACTGAAATAAAACCTTACACTAAAGGCCTTTTTACCTTTAAGAGTAAAAGATACCTTTTCAGTTTCTGTCACGTGATACATCACGTCTGGCATTCAACAACAAATTACAAGGCATGCAAAAATTTTGGTAAGAAAAAACAAGGTCTGAAGACAAAGCAAGCATCAGACCAGACTCAGATATGACACAAATGTTGGAATTATGAGTCAGGAAAATATGAATATGTTCAAGGTGCTAATGGAAAACTAGAAAGCAGCAAGAATATAAGGGTAAAGTAAACTCTAGGAAAATATCAAAAGAAAATGCTAGAAATAAAAACCACTGTAATAAAAATTAAAAAATGCTTTAAAAGGGCTTATCAGTAAGCTTGGCACAGCTGAGAAAACAATGAATTGAACTTGAAGATAGGCCACTGTTAACTTTCTGAAAAGAAATGCAAAGAAAATAAGAATGAAAAAGAATTAAAAAAAAAAAACAACAACATCCGTTAAGTGTGTTACAATTACAAAAATTGTAACCCACAGGCATTTGGAGTACCAGAAGAAGAAAGAGAAGGAGCAGAAGAAATATTGGAAATAATAGTGGTGAGACCTTTTCAACATTAGTGATAGACACCAAACCACAGACTAAAAAGCTCAGAAAATAAAAGCAGGATAAATACCCCAAAAATCTAGGCATGTCATATTCAAACTGTACAAAACCAAAGGCAAAGATAAAATGCTGAAATCAGAAACACATCTGACTTTATTTGAAGAAAAAGGTTAAGAATTACAGCAGATATTCCTTCTAAAACATTGACAAGAATTCAAGAAGAGAATTGACATGCTAAAAGAGGAATGACAATGGAGTCATACAAAATGTTGAATTAAAACCATAGAAAACAGGAGTTCCCATCGTGGCTCAGTGGTTAGCAAATCCAACTAGGAACCATGAGGTTGCAGGTTCGATCCCTGACCTTGCTCAGTGGGTTAAGGATCTGGCTTTGCTGAGAGCTGTGGTGTAGGTCACAGATGCGGCTTGGATCCCTTGTTGCTGTGGCTATGGTGTAGGTGGGCGGCTACAGCTCCAATTAGATTCCTAGCCTGGGAACCTCCATATGCTGCCACAGGAGCAGCCCCAGAAAAGGCAAAAAGACAAACAAAGAACAGAAAACAAAAAAAACCCCACAACAACAAAAACAAAAACTATAGAAAACATAATAAGGGACAAAGAAAAAATGCAATGAATAGAAAACAGAACCAGTGGTTATTAATTCAGGTATATCAAAATACATTTTAAATGTGAATGGCCTAACTATATAAATTAAAAGACAGATTTCTGGTTTTTAGAAAAATACAGAAATATATAATGTCTATAGAAGAAATATACTTCAAGTATAAAGAGTCAGCCTAAAAGTAAAGGAACTGAAAGAGAAATATGTTAATGCTAATCACAAGAAAACAGTGGTGGCTACATAGCTGACTTCAGAACAAGGAAAATTATTAGGAATTTAAGGCATGATTCTCTACTGATAAAGGGTCAGTTCTCCAAGTAGATATACCAATTCTTTATGTATACCAATAAAAACAGCAAAATATGTGAGATAAAACTAATAAAACTTTCAAGAGAAATAGACAAATTCATTATTTTTTTTCTTTTTGGGGCTGTGCCTGTGGCATATGGAAGTTCCCAGGCCAGGGATCGAATCAGAGCTGCAGTGGCCAGCTTATGCCACAGTAACACCAGGTCTGAGCCATGTCTGAGACCTATGCCACAGCTCATGGCAATACCAGAACTCTAACCCACTGAGCAAGGCCAGGGCTGGAAACTACATCCTCATGGATACTAGTTGGGTTCTTAATCTGCTGAGCCACAGTGGGAACTCTGACAAATTCATTATTATGGTTGGAGTTTTATCACCTTTCTGTCAGTAATGGATAGATCAAGGAAGCAGAAAATCAATAAGGATATAGTTGAACTGAACAGCATTATGAATCAACCTGAACTAATTAACATTTTTAGAATAGTCTGTCCAACACCAATGGAATAAAATTTATTCTTAGGATTTCCTGGAACATTCTTAATGACAGACTATATGTTGGGTCATAACACCTTAACAAATTTACAAGAAAATAAATCATACAGGGTATGTTCTCAGACTACAATGGGATTAAACTAGAAATTAGTAACACATATATAGCTAGAAAAACTCCCAAATATTTGGAGACTAAACAATACACATTTTTAAATATCCTATGGGACAAAGAAGAAATCTCCAGAGAAATTAAAAATATTTTGAACTAAATAAAATTGAAAATAAATGCAGAACAGACTTGTGGTTTCAAAGGGGAGGGGGAAGGGAATGGAATGGACTGAAAGTTCAAGATTAATAGATACAAACTATTACATTTAGAATGAATAGATAATAATGTCCTACTATATAGCACAAGAAACTATATCCAATCTCCTGGGATAAACCATGATGGAAAATATTAAAAAAGAATATATATATTCATATATATGAGTCACTTTGCTGTATAGCAGAAATTGGCACAGCATTGTAAATCAACTATACTTTAATAAAAATTAATAAAACATGAAAAACATTAATTTAAAAATTAAAATGAAAATTCAACCTCAAAAATTTTGGAATTCAGCAAAACCAGTGCTTAGGGAAATTTAGAGTATTAAATGCAACAATTAGAAAACAAGAAAGATCTGTAATTGTAATCTAAGTTCTCACATTGGAAAACTAAAGAAAAAGGACCAATGGAGACTAAATCAAGTAAGAAAAAAGAAGTAATAAAATTTAGAGCAGAAATCAATAAAACTAAAATCAGAAAAATATAGAAAATCAATGAAACCAAAATTTAGTTCTTTGAAATGATCAATAAAATTGATAAACCTGTAGGAAAATTAACCAAGAAAAAAAGAATAAACAAATTCCTAGTAAAGAGTGATCATCACTATTAGCCCAAGGCCATTGTACAATAATAAAAATAGTAACAGCTTTCTGCACCAAAATTGATACCTTGTAAAAAAAAAAATAGACCAACTCCTTGAAAGATACAAACTACCAAAACTCACACAAGGAGAATATCTAATTTGAATAGCCTATTTATTAATGAAGTTGAATGGATAATTAACTTTCAAAAAAGAAAGCTTTGGCCCAAATGGTTTCACTGGTAAATTATACCAAATATTTATTAAGAAGAAATTATACCAATTCTCCACAGTCCCTTCCATAATATAGAAGAAACATTACCTAACTCATTCTATGAGGTCAGCATTACCCAAATACCAAAACCAGGCAAAGACAAAGAAGGAAAATTGTAGATCAATATTTCTTATGATTAATTGTGGATTGTGGGAGCCACTTTCTTCCTGATGGAGTAAGAATTTACAAATAAGCAAAGGAAGGAGAGTAAAATCATCAGTAAAGCAATTGATGAGAGTTGGAGACATTAGTAACTTATGTTTAGCTTAGTAGTTATGCAGATGGTTACATATAGATATTTGTACATACATGGGTTAATATGCACAGAAATATCTCTCAGTAGAGAAGGCTAAAAGAAATAGCACTATGTTAGCAAAGAGTATAACTAGTGCCCAGATCTTGATTTCTAATACTACTTCCCAATAAAAGAACCACACATATCTGGAATCTAATATAGGCACAAATGAACCTTTCCACAGAAAAGAAACTCATAGACTTGGAGAAGAGACTTGTGGTTGCTAAGGGGAGGGAGAGGGAGTGGGATGGACTGGGAGCTTGAGGTTAATAGATGCAAACTATTGCATCTGGAGTGGATAAGCAAGGAGATCCTGCTGTATAGCACAAGGAGCTGTATTTAGTCACATATGATGGAACATGAAGGAAGATAATGTGAGAAAAAAATGTATATATGTGTGTGTGTGTGTGTGTGTGTGTGTGTGTGCAACTGGGTCACTTTGCTGTAGAATAGAAATTGACAGAACACTGTAAAGCAACTATAATGGAAAAAATAAAAATCACTAAAAAACCCTGCAGAGAAAAATGACTGATTCTAGATTTGGGGCAGGAAATATACAAGATGGGCCTGGATCATCTTATAACACCAAAAAGTAGGGAAATGCCACACACACACACACTGATGGGTATATGTTAAAAGAGACATAAGAGCCAAATGAATGAATTCTCAATAACTACAATCAAGCAGAGAAATAAAGTAGTATTGGAATTTAACGAGTATAAAATAAATATCCATACTGATATAATTAAATGATTTATTAAATGAGGGAGAGGATATGAAGTTCTCTTATAGAAGAATTCCAAATAGTTGAAGAATTCCAAATAATTTGTGTATTTTATCCTTTATCCTTGAAGAAATGGAACATAATTCCCCAATTTTTACATAACAGCTGTGCATAGCAACTTCCTTTCGAAAAGGACAGTGTGGAATGGGGTAAAAACAGTTACTTTACAGTGGAGGAGCCCAAGTAACACTACCTCAGCCACATAGTGAAGGTCAACATCAACAAAGATAAGTCAGGATGATAGTGTGTACCATTGATACGATATGAGGTTAATGAAACTTCACTTCTATGGTGTTCTTGAAAGCACATAACCCCAGTCTACTCATGAGAAATACATCAGACAAATCCCAATAGAGGGGTTGTTTACAAAACACTTAATCAGTACTGCTCAAAACTGTCAAGATTGTCAAAAACAAGGCAACTGTACTAACTGTTGAAGTGAAGAGTAGCCTAAGGGAACCTGACAACCAAATGCAACATGGTACATTCATTTCTACCATTTTGGATGGGATTGTGCAACAACAAAACAAGCAGACTTTGGGTAAAAACTCAAGAAATCTGAATAAAGTATAGACTCAGTTAAAAGTAATGTATCAATATTGGTTCATTGTAACAAATGTAGTATACTAATGTAAGATATTGATCTTCCGGGCAGAGCCTCCTTGTCTTCATCTTGTCTTCATAAATCTATTCCTTGCCCATCACACACACAAAAAAGCTAATATAAGATGTTAATAATAGGGGGAACTGGGTATAGAGTTTACGGGAAATCACTAATGTCTTTTTTTCTCTGAAAATGTTCTAAAAATAAAGTTAAAAAATGCTACTTAATTCACATGAAATTGAAAAAAAAGAGCTCCCAATTAATGCTGATAAAAATAAGAAATCGGAATTTCTGTCGTGGCGCAGTGGTTAATGAATCCGACTAGAAACCATGAGGTTGCGGGTTCGATCCCTGCCCTTGCTCAGTGGGTTAACAATCCGGCTTTGCCGTTAGCTGTGGTGTAGGTTGCAGACGCGGCTTGGATCCTGTGTTGCTGTGACTCTGGCATAGGCTGGTGGCTACAGCTCCAATTAGACCCCTAGCCTGGGAACCTCCATATGCCGCGGGAGTGGCCCAAGAAATGCCAAAAAGACAAAAAAAAAAAGACAAAAAAAAAAAAAGAAATCATTCATGCTGATGACTGTAGATAGGTTTGATGATGATGGTTTTAGAATTAGTAGTCAACATAGAGGTACAAAAAGCTTCCACATGTGTACACTGTATATTAAGATAAATGAGAAGGTACCTATCTTTAAATTTACAGTGCAGTTTATATTTTACCTTCAGATCCTAAAATATTCTCTTTGCTTTAAATAATATTTTACCTCATTATATAATACATATTCATTATAGAAATCTGGAAAGTATCAAAAACTATAAAGAAAATGACAATACCTATAATGGTACCACCCAGTCATAACAATTTTTTTAAAGTTTTAATATTTATTCTCTAGCCATAACACTTTATTTTAGTAAAATACTTCAGATATTATGTAGAATAAGCATTTCTATTTTAATGTGATTTTACTGAAAATATTACTAAACCTCTTTAAGGTAATTCAGCTACATATTGTGTTCCAGTATGTGGGTACATTATATCATTGGGTAAATATTTTTGGGAAATTCAAATAATTTGACATATAATTATATTCATGAGATGTTGTCATATAAATTATACATATATAATGACATTTTTGACTGAATCTATTTGCCAGTTAAATAAGTTGTGAGTTTTTAAACTATCCAAACTGATTGATGTCTTAGACATAGAGTCAATTTGATTGAAAATCCTTTTCACTTGTGAGAAAATTATTCCTACAATGAATATTTTCAACCTGCTATATGCCAGGCACTGTTATAGGCTCTGGGGACAAGACTGAACCAAACAGATACAGGTCTTGACTTCATAGAATATATTCTAGTGGGGGTGGCAGATAAAATGTGTATGTGTATGTATATATGTGTGTGGGGGGTGATATGTGCTACTGAGAAAAATGAAGGAAGTATGATAGAAAATGAGTGAGGGTGGTGAGAGCAAGAGGATAGGATTGTCTTCTGTTCTTAGAGTCCTGGGGGTTATAATTTCCAGGATCAAAGGGAGTTCTGGGCTTTTCTACAGTCACTATGGAAAGGGTGTGTCAGCACCAAAAAAGGTTGGTAGTACATATTAAGGTTGAAAATGTTGCCGAGTAGTAGTATGGAGGTCTCCTCATGAACACCCTAAATTCAGGTGCCCTTTCTTAACCACTATCCTGGGGTCCTGGTGACATGGAAGTTGTGAAAAAAGCAGTCTTACCTGTAGAGCTCCTGTGTGCCTTTGTAACTACTGCTAATGGTGGCCCAAAGTCTAGGGGAAGTGACTGTCTTATCCTGCAGGGGAATTTAGCAAAAAGCTGAAGTGGATTTACCTCAGCCCTATGGGTGTTAAGTCTGTCCATGTGAAAGCTGAGACCTCTTCATAGGTGACTGTGCAGGTAACTGCAAGAGGTCCCCAAATATCTTTATGCTTTGAAGTCTTAATACTGGATAACTTTCTGAACCTCAGTATAATGGTCAGTAAAAGTGAGATGGTGGGGTTTCTGGCCTGGCATGTAAGGAATTTAAAAATCTATACCTTCTGTACCTAGCAATGAGTAAAATGCTCAACAAACTGAAAAATAAATGACTTTTCTTATATCCATCATAGAAGGGAGGTCACAGGGCAAACCACTGCCCCTCAAATTTGAGAGAGTGACAAGTCGCAGTTTACCAGTGCAGAAACTCTGAAGCAGAAACGTCTGTGAGAGTACTTAGGGTAAGAAAACCTAAACTGTAGTAGTTGATGAATTGTTGGAGGCTCAGTCTGAAGTCTGAGAGTTAAAAACCCCAAGGGGACCTAGTCAGGTGACTTTTACCTCTCTGAGCTCTACCAGGTCCTCAGAGTGACTGTCAGAGAAAAATCCTCTCATCCTTCTGGCAGTGGAGGGACAAAGGTACATCTTGTTCTCTGGCTAGGGGTCAAATCAGAGCTACAGCCTCTGGCCTACGCCACGGCAACATGGGATCTGAGCCACGTCTGCAACCTACACCACAGCTCAAGGCAATGCTGGATCCTTAACCCACTGAGCAATGCCAGGGATCAAACCCACATCCTCATAGATACTATTCTGGCTAGTTACTGCTGAGCCACAATGGGAACTTCCAAAAGATACAACTGAAACATGAAGCCTTCTATTCTTCTTAAAGCCTGCCCTGAGGAACAAACATTTTAACCAATCCTAACCTGCTGGAGTATTATCTGAGCCTAACTGACCAGGGGTGGCGGTGGGGGAAAGATGGAGGGAAAAGCCCAACACCATGGCTCAAGCTGTCCTATCCCACATGAGGAGGGTTGAGGGGAGAAAAACGGAGAAGCTGTGAAATTCACAGTCTGTGGGCACAAACTCACAAAAAGACTGAGACTTGATCATAGGACTGCACACACTTCCTTTCTGTCCCCACTCTACCAATTGATTACATACATTATGAAAGCCCTATTTAACAAAGTTCCTTCTGTCTGCCACATCATGTTCACCTTTCAACAAAAAAATTACAGGGCATATTAACTAGAAAGAAAAAAAAAAAAACAGTTTGAATAGACTGTTCAAGCATCAGAACCAGAATCAAATATGGCAAAAATCTTGCAATGCTCAGAAAAGGAATTTTTGAAACTATAATTAATATGCTAAGAGTTTTAACAGTAAAATTAAACAACATGCAAGAGCAATATATAAACAGATAAATTACTAAGAAATAATAAAAAGAGATGCTAGAGATCAAAAGCAATCTAACCCAAATATAGAATCCCTCAACGGGCTCATCAGTAGATTGAAAACGGCAGAAGAAAGAATCTGAGCTTTGGGATATGACAAAGGAAACACTGAAAAGCAAAGAGAAAACAGACTGAAAAAATAGAATGTACAAAAACAGTGGGACAACAATAAAAGGTATAATATATATGTAATGGCAATACTATTCAAAGAAATTAGAATTTCCCGAAATTAAAGTCAGACGCTAAACCATAGATCCAGGAAGTCCTGAGAACAGTAAGTAGGATAAACATTAGAAACTTCTGTATCGAGGCATCATATTCAAATTCAGAAAATCAAAGATAAAAAATTTGTGCAAGAAGCTGGAGGAATCAAAACACCTCACTGATAGAGGAACAAAGGTAAGAATTACATCCTACTTCTTCCCAGAAATCTTGCAAGCAGAACGAGTGAAATGAAATATTTAGTGTTTAGAGGAAAAAAAATCTCCTAACCTAGAATTGTGTACCCTGTGAAATTATCCTTCAAAAATGAGAAATACTTTTTCAGACAAAACATAAATTGAGAGAACATTTGACTTAAACTGTCTTTGTTCTTAAATGACATGATCGTCCATGTAAAAATCCAAAACAATTTAACAAACCTCCTGCAAACTCATAACCAATTTTAACAAGGCTTCAGGATTCAAGGCTAATACACAAAAGCCCATTACTTTCCTCTGTATCAGCAATGTACAAGTAAAATTCAAAATGAAAGATACAGTATTATTTACACTAGCATCCTCAAAAATGAAATAATAACAGAGTATGTATGAGAGCTTTATGAGAATCTTAAGAAAAACCACAAAACCGATGAAGAGAATCAAGAAGCACTAAAGAGATTCTATGTTCATGTATAAGGAGATAGTATTGCTAAGATGTCGGTTCTTCCCAAATTAAGCTATAGATTCAGTGCAATATCAACCAAAATTCCAGTAACTTATTTTGTTGATTATTAACAAGCTGATTCTCAAATTTATATGGAGATTCACAAGACCCAGAACAACCAACTCGAGATTGAATGAATACAAAGTCAGAGGACCTGACACAATCTGTCTCAAGACTTACTATAAAGCTACAGAAATAGAAACCGTGTGAACTCTGCTGAATTGAACAGAGACCCCAAACAGACCCAAGTAAACACAGTCAACCATTCTTTGACACAAGTATCAAAGGTAACACAATGGAGAAAAAAAGTGTTTTGAATAAGTGGTACTAGAACAGCTGGAAAAACAATTAATCTAGACATGACCTTACATCCTTTACAAAAATTAACTCCATATGTATCACAAACCTAAGTGTAAAATGCACAATTCTTTAGAAACTTCTAGAATATAACTGAAGAGAAAACCTAGATGGCCTTGTAGATGGCAATTACTTTTTGTTACAACTCAAAAAGCATGAACCATGTAAAAAAGTAACTGATTAGTTGGACTTTATTAAAACTAAAACCTTTTACTATGTGAAGAAAAATATCAAGAAAATGAGAAAAGGCAGAGACTGGGAGAAAATGTTTGGATGAGACATCTGATAATGGACTGTCATCCAAAATACACAAAGAACTCTTAAACACAAGAATAAAATTAACCTTATTAAAACATGAGCAAAAGACCTAAACAAACTTTGACCAAAGAAGATATCCAGAATGCAAGTAAGCATATGAACAAATGTTCAACATCATATGTCATTAGGTAATTGCAAATTAAAAGAGAGAGATACCACTACACAGCTATGAGAAGGGCCAGCATTCAAAACACTGGATATACCAAAGACTAGCAAGTATGTGGAACAACTAGAACTTGCGCTTATTGCTGGGGCAAATACAAAATGATATAGTACTTTATTAGACAATTTGGCAATTTCTTACTAAGCTAAACATACCTTTACTATATTATTCAGCAATTGCACTCCTTGGTATTTACACACAAATCGTTGGGCTGCAGCCTGCAAGGCCTCTATTTGCCTAGCTTCAAGACTGAATAAAAAGCCCAGAGTCAGCAACAAGACATCCATGGTTTAATGGATGGGGGAGCTTACATGTCTGAAGCCAGGTGCAGGAGCAACACCCTACAGGTGTGATAGAAGATGGGACAGCACATGGAGGCAGGCTTTGCTCCAGGGCAAGGGAGAGATTACCAGTTATAGGGGGAATTGACATCAGGTTTTCTCATTAGTTACCAGGGAAACTAGCAGAGGGGTGCAGCCCTCACTGTCCCTTTGATAAGCTATCAAGTGGAGATGTTCTGACTTAAAGGTTAGAACAGTCACTGCCTAGGGCAAGGGCAAATATGTAGGAAGGTCAATCATATGAATAGGGTGTATCAGAGGCAGGGACTGGTCAAGCAGGGGTTGTACGGAGAGCAAGAGAACAGCCATCATGGGGGGCTTGATCATACATTCCACCCTGCACAATCTCAGTCTGCCCCTCTTGCATGATATCACTGGGATCAGTTATGTGCGGGTGGGGGAGGGACCACAACTAGGTATTACAAATACAGTACAGATAACAGCAGCTAAGGAGTATCAAGAGTAAGAGATCTAGTATGTTAAGAACAGTCATTCTCCAGGACATGGGCAAACTTTGGAGCCAAGCGCTTACCAGGTCAATGGAGAGGAAGTCAATGGCAGTAGCATCCTGTTCAGTTATATGGAAGGTAAGGCCACCCCTGGTTTTCAAAAACCCAGAGCCAGCCCCATGGGGAGAGGAAGACCCTGGCTTAAGAGAAACATCCTAGTAGCCTAGCCAGGAGTCAGCAGTCACAGTACAGATCTGCTACTCCATGTTCTGCTGAGTGCCATTAGGGCTGGAGCCTTTAGGTCTCCTAACAAAAAAAAAAACAAAACAAAACAAACAAAAAAAAAACCTGTTAATCCCAATAGTTGTACTTGTGTGTCCAAAAAGACATCCTATTTCATTCCACACAGCATAGCCCAGGGGTGCTTATGGGTTAGTCAGTTGTAGAGTAAGATTTACAGAAGAGGTTCCTTCTGATCTGCTGGCACATGAGACAGGAAGATGCTAAGAGTCTTTTTCCCCATTGTCAGTCTCCACAATGTAGTCACCTTAGCTGGGTCAATTTTTCATAAGTCCAGAGGAGATAAGGGCATCTCGCTGTAGAACCAGCCATTAGACTTATTTTACAGCGAGTGCATTGTGGCTTCTCAGTCCTTGAATACATTTCCTTCGCTCAGGCTAGGTATGAAACATAAGACATCTAACAGCACAGGGAAGATCATGACCACTAAACAAAATACAAGCAGTAACTATATTCTGAGATAATACCACACCTGGCTGTAGTTTTTGTCCTAGTCTCCAATACAGTTCAGAAAACTCAAGCTTTTAGTGATAGAGGAACATGTCCAAAATTACATCTGCAATGGTTATCTTTGATGTCTGAACCACAGCTACTCCATTTTGACTTTCAAATGCATTCCTCTATGCAATGGCCAAAGCAGATGTACAATGTATTCTCAATAGGACATGCAACAGGCCACTCTGATCAGTAAAGTTAAACAATGTATAAGCCAGAGTGACTATCTTATATCTCCATATGTGAAGATTTTTCCATCATTTCCCTTTTGATTGGAAATCTTTCAGTAAACCAAAGTATATGTCCCTTGAAGCCAGGGTGAATGCTGACTGCCTGCTTGCCCTGAGTTCAGATTATGTCCTTAGGTGCTAGACCTCCTTTATATTTGCATAGTTATCCACATTAGAGGAAAACTGATCAGATAACATGAATAAGCTCAGAGGTATGTTGATGGGCAAATATTTTATAGGCTATACATTTTTTTCACTTGTACCAAATTATCACAAAAGCACTGTACATGTGCGTTCATTTATTTATTTATTTATTTTGGCTGTGCCTAGGGCATGTGGAAGTTCCCAGGCCAAGGCTTGAACCTGTACCACAGAAGCAACCCGAGCTGCTGCAGTGACAACACCAGATCCCTAACCCGCAGTGCCACCACAGAACTCTTGTGCATGTGCTTTTAGCCACACTCAAGGCAAGCAGTGTCCCACATCATGAGTAGTTAAACTCTATGACAATTTTACTAGATAATTTTCTTCTCCTCTTGAACATTAAGGTGAACGTGTGGCTAATGCCAATAACTTATAAATCTAGACTTCAGTTAGAGGACTAGAATTTAATACCTATTGAAATATGTTTTTTTCTCTCTAAATTACCCTCATCTCCACCAAATATAGCTTAATCAAGACTAATTTGTTTGCAGAATAAGTCTGACCAATTGACCACATAGGTACCTCCAAACTCTGTGGTGGAATACCTCCGAAGGAGTATCCGACTGAATTTCAAAAGCCCTCTCCAGGATAGGAAAGCCATGTCAAAGGCTTACATCAGGTTGTGCCTTGGTGTATTTCTGTCCTCTAGAGCTTCCCAAAATATTGGCATTTCTGCACATGCCAGAAGATAGTCTTTCCTATTCATCTGATAAGGCCATGTGGAACTCAAGAGTCTCCAGTTACTGGAGGGACAAGGCAGAGAGAAAAGAAAAATGTTTCACTTCTATCCATAGGTGCAGTTTATGAAATTGCTCTGTGTCATAACTAACTTGAGCACAAGGGCTTCCCTATATCTGGAAAACACAGATGAAAACCAGTAACATTCCAGATAAAAACCATAAAAAGTATAATCATATTCACCAGTTCAGTCAGTAACCAATCCTTTTGTTAACTTTTAATGAAGCCACCAGTTATTTCCTTAGGATTCTTTAACTTCTTTATTCTTTTTTTTTTTTGCTTTTAAGGGCTGCACCTGTGGAATATGGAGGCTCCCAGGCTAGGGGTTGAATCAGTGGTACAGCTGCTGGCCTACGCCACAGCAACGCAGGATCCAAGCCGCATCTACAATCCACACCATACCTCATAACAATGCCAGATCCCTAACCCACTGAGCGAGGCCAGGAATCAAACCCGCAACCCTATGGTTCTTAGTCAGATTTGTTTCTGCTGCACCACAACAGGAACTCCAGGATTCTTTAATTTCATACCCAGTTCAGCAGTATGATTTGAAGTTTATTAAAGACCTGTATTTGTCAAAAGGCCCTTCCCATGAAACTTCATGAAGATGAAGTACTTTTGCAAAAGCATCAGAATATAACTGTCTGTAAATGAAAAGACTTAAAAGGGCACCGTTAAACACCTAATTGGTTAAAATGTAACCCATAAAGAGACTTGATTACAATAACTACAATGATGACTAGTTATAATCTTAACCCTTAAAAACCTTAAATCTCGGGCAAAAACCGAGAAGCAGGTAATTACCAATTGTACCTCATACTAGCATTTCTTGACTGGAAACTTACGTTTAGTCTTCCTCTTCTAAGAAGGCAAAGGTAGGTAAACTGAGACCTGCCCAGCAATTAATGTTCCAATATTTTATCCTATTTGAAATGACCCAGATAGTCAATGAATTCTCTTCATTTTACTTGGTTCAAAATCTAGAGAAACTAGTACAGATAAACATTTTCAAAGTATAATTATTCCCATAGAGGTTTTTTTTTGTTTGTTTGTTTTTTTGTTTGTTTGTTTTTGTCTTTTTTGCCTTTTCTAGGGCTGCTCCTGCGGCACATGGAGGTTCTCAGGCTAGGGATCCAACTGGAGCTGTAGCCACCGGCCTACACCACAGCCACAGCAACATGGGATCCGAGCTGTGTCTGCAACCTACACCACAGCTCACGGCAACGCCGGATCCTTAACCCACTGAGCAAGGTCAGGGATTGAACCTGCAACCTCATGGTTCCTAGTCGGATTCGTTAACCACTGAGCCACGACAGGAACTCCTCCCATAGAGTTTTAAAAGTCTTCCTCTCTCTCTCTTTTTTTTTTTTCCTCAGAGAAAAGATGATTAAAGTTCCTGAGATCAGGACATCTCAAAAGCACAAGAAGAGAAATAATTCCTTCTAGAAAGCTACCTACATGTGCAAAAAAAGTTTCAGAATATTTAGATTCCCATCTTGGGATTTTTCAGTTTAAATGAATAACAATAATGGACAATAATACAAATCATTCACTCATATTCACATACCTCACTTTCAGAGGAACAAGAATCAGCATTTGACATGAAAAGATGTTTATCATCGCTAATTATTAGAGAAATACAAATCAAAACTACAGTGAAGTACCACCTCACACACTGGTCAGAATGGCCATCATTAAGAAATCTACAAATAACAAATGCTGGGCAGAGTGCAGATAAAAGGGAACCCTACTACGCTGTTAGTAGGAATGGGAATTGACACAGCCACTATGGATATCAGTATGTGAGTTCCTCAAAAAATTAAGGGTTGCCTTATGACCTAGAAATCCCACTCTTGGGCATATATCTAGAAAAAAACTATAATTCAAAAAGATGCATGAACCCCTATATTAATAGCGGCCCTTTTTACAATAGCCAAGACAGAAGCAACCTAAATGTCCACTGACAGAGGAATGGACATTTTCATGCTAAATGAAGTTAGAAATAAAAAGGCAAGTATAATATCATTTATATGTGGAATCTAAAATATGGCACATATGAACTTAACTATGAAACAGACTCACAGATATAACGTAACTATGAAACAGACTCACAGATATAACAAACAGACTTGTGGTTGCCAAGGGGTGGTGAGGGATCGAGTGGGAGTTTGGGATTAGCAGATGAAAACTACTATAACATGGATACACAACAAAGTCCTACTGTATAGCACAGGGATCTATATTCAATATCCTGTAATAAACCATAATGGAAAGTATATGAAAAAGAATATGTATATATGTATACACACATACAATGTATAACAATCACCTTGCTGTATAGCAGAAATTAATACACTGAGGATCAACTATACGTCAATAAAACAAACAAAAAAAAAGAATCAGCACTAAGCTTAACCTTCGCCTCAGCTGTTAGCTCAGCCTCTGTGGTCTTAATATAAAAAGCAAAGGCAGCCACTTCTTTTTGCCCCATGGTAATGGTGGCCGACGTTTCCTCAGCAGCCTTAGGGGTGTCTATGAATTCTCCGTACTCTCTTGGGGACCCCATTAATCAAGGACAGCCACCACAGGGCCCCACATACTAGTGGACAGCCACCCTGAGATTTCTCCTGCTACTTTTGGCATCACCCCTGGAACTTTTGAACTCCACACATTAGCGGATGGCCACCCCTGGATTACCCTTGCAGCTTTCAGGCCCCCCCAATGCTAGTCAGTAGCCCCCACCACTTTCCATTGCCAGTGGTCCTTATTTCCTGGCATCTCAGCATTCACAGGGATTTCCTTGATCTCCTGGCTGCTCTGACAGTTGTTGGGCTGTTCCCTGCAGGCCTACAAGGCCTGTACTGGTCCACCTTCAAGACATTCTTAAAGAAAGAGTCCAGACTCAGCAACAGAAACATCCATGGTTTAATGGATGTGGGGAAACTTACATTTCTGAAGCAAGGTCCTGGGATGACACCCCACTGGGTGTGGTGAATGGCTGGACGGGACATGGCAGCAGGCTTTGCTCCAAAGGAAGGGGGAGGTTACCAGTTATAGGGGGAATTGACATCAGGTTGGCTCATCAGTTACCAGGGGATCCAGCAAGGGGGCGTGGCCCTCACCACACCTTTGATAAACTATCAGGTGGAGATGTTTTGATCTAAAGGTTAGAACAATCACCAGCTGGGGCAGGGGCAACTATGCAGGAAGAGAAGTCATGTGAGTAGGTATAGGGTAGGTAAAGACTGGTTAGCAGGGAATGTATGGAAAGCAAGAGAATAGCCATCTTGGCTGGCCCAATCATACACTAATGGAAACTTCTGTCTATACAGAAATTTCCATACGGATGTTTATAGCACCTTTATTCATAATCGCCAAAAGTCAGAAGCAAGACTTCCTTCAATATAAGAATTAGTAAAGAAACTGTGGTGCATCTAGATAATGGAATATTATTCATTTCTAAACAAAAGTGAACTCTCAAGCCACTAAGAGACATGGAGGAATTCTAAATGCATATTATTAAGTAAAGAAGCCACTCTGAGTAGTATACATGCTATAAGATTTCAACCACATGACATTCTGGAAAAGGCAAAACTATGGAGACACCAAAAAATCCGTGGTTACCAGGAATTAGGGAGGAGGGAGGGAAGAATTGGTGGAGTAGAGAGGGATTTTTAGGGCAGTGAAACTATTCTGTATGATACTATAATGGTGGATACATGTCTGTATATATATATATATGTCAAAACCCTAAGTGTCTACAACACCATTAGTGAAGCCTAACGTAAACGAGGGCCTTTGGATGATAATGATGTCTCAGCATAGGTTTATTGATCATAGCAAATGTATCACTATGGTGTGAGAAGTTAATAATGGGTGAGGTTTTGCATATGGGGGGGCAGGGAGTCTATGGGGACTGTCTGTATTTTTGCTCATTTTTGCCATGAGGTTAAACTTCCCTAAAAATAAAATTGTAAATGAAAAAAAAAAGTGAAATGGTAGTGGCTGAGTTGTCTAATGAAGTATTCTGGTGACAAAAGGAAATCAACACAATTATTTATTTTTTCAGAATTTTTAAACAGACATTGCTATAAAACTGTAAAATATAGGGATAAGAAAATGTATTCTTCATTTTCATATAGATTTGAAGTTGGATTTACAATTCATCTAATAAAAGACCATAAGATATTAGTTAGTTCTTAATAAAAAGGGGGACTTCGGTGGTATTAGCAATTAAGAGAAAACTAAAACACAAGTCTTACAAATGTTGCCAGGAAGTGGAATAGAGTTTAAGGGAAATCTGAGCTGATTTTAGAGACAAGACTTTTGATTTAAGATTCATATTGGAAATGGCTGGTTGTGTTTTATTCCGTATTTTGAACTTAATGGAATCAAGCAGTATATGATCGGGTGCTTTTAATTTATTTTTCAGCTTTGTAACTTTTCTGAGCTGAGGAGCTATAGATCAAACCAGAATTAGCATTCTGACAGCTAATAAAGAAATGCTTCTTTGATTAAAAGAAAAAGAGTGTAGAGGGTAAGCAGTTATTGACAATTTTTCCTGGGAGCTTTAAGCAGGCTTTTGTTGCTGTTTTCTTTTCTTTCTTTCTTTCTTTCTTTTTCTTTCTTTTTCTTTTTTTTTTTTTAGGGCCACAGGTGCAGCATATGGAAGTTCCCTGGCTAGGGGTTGAATAGGAGCTACAGCTGCCAGCGTACGCCACAGCCATAGCAACAATGTGGTGCGTCTGCAACCTACACTACAGCCCAGGGCAGCAGTGGATCCTTAATTCATTGAGCAAGGCTAGGGATCAAACCCACATCCTCATGGATACCAGCTAGGCTCGTTACTGCTAAACCACAACGAGAACTTCCTAAGCAGTGTTTTTTCTCTACCTTCTTTTTCTTTTTTCTTTTTTTTCTCCTGTATAGTCACTCACACAGAGTTCTACTATTTTTTTCTTGGGTAGGGCTAGTGGGCTGATGATTTAAAACTGTAAAGTGCTAAAGTGACAGAATTATCAGAGCAGATACTATCCTTAGCTATGGGTATTCTTATTCACAAATCTGTACACAAACCACTTTCTCTTCTTTCTTCAGATCTCACCATCTATAGCTGTGTAGAAAATGCTTAAATTCATTCAATTAGTTGCTCACTCAATGATTATTTATTGAGCACTTATTATGTGTGAAGGGCTTTCCTGGAATATAATACCAAGCAAAAGAAGAATCACTTTTCCCTCACTGAGCTGACTGTTGACTAGAAGAGATGGACATTAATCCAATAATCAGATACATTGATGGGGGTAGGAAAAGACACAAAATAAGGTATACTAAGAATTCAGCTTTGGGAAGTCAGTGATAACTGTCCCTAAGGAAGTGAAAATTAAGCTGAAGTCAAAGAATAATATCTGGTGAAAGAGGGCAGGATAGAGCATTCCAGGCAGAAAATATTTTGTTAAATATATTGGCATAGGCAAGGCTTAATATGAGTTTACTGTCAACATGTAGCAATAAATAATAGAATAATTGCTTACACAAATGCTAAAACTGATTTTGCACTAAATATGTATTTTAGACTCCAAAATTATTAAATTTGCTCTGTTAGGGAGATGAGATCATGATTTTTTTCTTTCCCATTTTTTCTAAACATAGTTGAAATGCTTTCCTATAATAAGGATATTTTACAAAAAACAAACAAAATAATTGCACTCCCTCTATTGTGTGATTCAAATAGCTTGTATCTTTGCAATGTTTCCTATTTAACACCTTATTTTCAATCAGTGTAAACTGATTTTTCTCAAAAAACCACATTCTTTAAAAAGTCCCCATTTATAACTTATACCATTCTTGGAACAGGGGACAGCCTTATAAGGGAAGGGGGTGTTGTCCCCTGAGAGGGACCTCTTGACCAGTCAGAATGCTCATTATCAGTCCAATTATCCCCTGATAATTGGCCTGCCTGTGGGAATAATAGGCTGGGATGATTTAACTCAGTGCTGACATATTCACAGCATCCTATACACTGCATTCTAAACTTCTTAACTTTTCCTTAACTAATGGAAGAATCTCATTCTAGTGGTTAGACTACTTTATTTGCTCACCATTTAACTTCCTGTGAACACTGAAGAACCACTCTGCTGAGATCCAAGGAATGCTCCTTGTTTGTATGAAAAGTTGCAATGTTGGCAATAAATCTTACATGATGTCCAGCTTTCTTATTTTGTCTCTGCACAACATTCTCCAAAAAAGACAAGTCTCTCTTCTTGGACTCTGTGAAATTTAGTCATAAGATAACACTCTTAGAATGAATTCACTTGGCTTGTAAGTGCTTACCAGCATTTCAACACTTCTAGATGGCTGGCTGATGTCCAAACGGGTCTAGGGAATGGCCAAGGGGAGGAATCGTGATGGAATTTTACGGAGGATAGAGTATTTGCCTTTGTGTGTTCCTTGAAATAATTAGGTTGAATTAGGTTACACTCATGGTATAGCATTCTAAGTTTTCCAATTTGAGATTCAAATGTCCTTACTTTATTATATCTTGTACTCCTGAAAATTGGTTAGCAAGTTAGGGATATTTGCAATCTTTAGGTCTCTCTTTTTTTTCAGTTGCATAAATTTATCTGTTTAATAAATAATTCACACACTGGCCAGAAACCAAGTGGACAAACTGTACTCACTAACCCTTTAATACTTGGCTCCTTTGTATAATGACCCAGCCCCATTATTAGATAATGAAAGAGTGTATGAGAAAGTGGGAGATTATTTATGATGGAAACAAAATGAAACTAATGGGACAAGATTTGAAAGCTGTGATGCATGAAAGGTGCTATGCAGGCAGCTCTGGCACCATGACAAACAGAGATAAAGGCTCAGTGGGAAGCAACAGTGTGAACATGACTATGAAGAAGAAAGAATGGATTTCCTGAATGAATCCTTGCCATCTGGTGTTTGTTTAATACACAATGAAGGTCAAATGGCTACTGATCCTTTTTTCTATAGTCCAGTGACTACAAGTATGAGAGGAATCAATGCGTTTATCGATATGTCTGGAAATGACTCACCATATGATCTGATTGAGTCAATAAAAATGAAGTAACTTGTCATTACTCTTTCAAATGTGGTTTGGATCTATAACTACAATTCTGTACTTTTTAAGCCAATTTGCTGGATCAAATATGACTGGTACTTTTACTTTAACGCTTTGAAACAATTTTATAGGTGTTCATGATTAATAGGAAGGGTCAGGAGGAAAGTTTCTCATAAAGCTGAATGTTTCTCTTATTTTCTAGTAGAGCTGCTAAACATTTATTTTGTTGATTATTAGAAAATTAAATTAATCTTTTCCCCCTATTTTACTTCTCCATGTATGAGATTGATTACACACTTATTTTATGTAATTGTTTTTGGGGGACATAACAACTTTGGGTGAAATATTTATTAAGCATTTCATAGCTACAGAATATGGTACTGTAAACAACTGTTTAGTAAACATTACATGTAAACAGCATATATGCTTGGGAAAGTCAAATGTTAGTTAAACATACTGTTTTATATAACATTCTTTTTCCTGCAGATTGTGCTAATAACGTACTTCTAAAGTACAATCCTGGAACTCTTACTCTCTACTGTTGAAGTTGCAAGGATTTCTGTTGAGTTATTTTCTAAAGACTAAAATAAAAGATACTTTTCTCACATTAATATTTCTCAGCTGCCATGAAAACAGGGATAGGAGAAGCCAAAAATAGAGGAGCCAGCTGTGGGAGGCTGCTTTTTTTTTTTTTAAAGACAACTCAGAAAAGTCTTTCAAATCCATTCTATAAAGTGTGTGTTAATGCAAATAATAGTTCATGTGCTTGCATTTCATATTTTAGAAGTTGACATACACTCAGTTGTGACAGAGTGAATGTTATCTGCCTGTTGTCTGAGTAATAGAATTGTTGTCTGTGGGGTAGATCCGTGTAGTATTCTTTATCTCATCTCTTTTTGAAAAGACTCTCTTTACTGAAGCTGGTTAATTAAAATAAGAGTGGGGCAATTGTGGAAAAAAAAGTCTCTTCTTGCTCTAGTAGACTCAATGTGTTTGATTCTTTGTTGGTGTTTTAACTTTTTTTCCCTGAGCATAAAGGTATTACATGTCCCCCTGACTATGTAAAAGAAAAAACAAAACTGAATTACCATCATCCCAGTGTGCAGAAGCACCATGCTTAATATATTTATGTTTTCTATTTTTCTTTACTTAACTGAGATAATACTGTAAAGATAGTGTTATAATTTGATGTATATATTTTTGCTTAACATCTTATCCAAGTATTTCATGTTCATGAAGCCTTTTCTGATACTCTCATACGCAGGTAGACCAGCCACTCCCTTCCTCTGTGTTCCCACTGTGTTGTGATATTATTTTTCAACATTTAGCATTGTGTTTGTACTTTTTTATTTGCCAGCTGTTAAAGCTTAGAAGACAAGAACTTACATTTGTGTTTGCAAGTCTATTGATTAAAAGTATGGACAAGTGAAGATATTTACTTATTTACAAATAATTAGAATTGCCCATCTAATAGGGAGAGAGAAGACTGATATGTCAGCAAAGTTACAGAACTCTGTCTTGTACCTGGTAGGAACTTGGACTCTATAACATAGAAGGACCCTTAAAATTTCAAGACACTACTTCTATTTGATTGATAGATTATCTGCTTAACATCTGGGCATGCCTAGGTCCTAACATATAAAGGCAGTGAATTTGTCTGGTTCATTACGGGTTATAAAAGGGTGTTAGCTTTTATGATTAACTGGCCATTTTTTTAAAGCTAGTATCATTTATATATGTCTTTTTAAAAGCTTTACTGAGATATTATTGACATATAACCTATGTAAGCTTAAGGTGTACAACATGATGACTTGATAAATGTATATATTGTAAAACACCACAATAAGGTTGGTTAACACATCCATCCTCATACATAATTACCATTTTGGTAAGGTAATAACTTTTAAGACCTGCTCTCTTAACATTCTATATCTCATGCAACACTGTTAATTATAGTCACCATGCATGCTATACATTAGATACCCAGGATTTATTCATGATATAGCTTGAAGCTGATACCCTTTGATCAGCATCTCCCTATGTCCCACACCCCAACCTCTGGAAACTACCATTTTACTCCCTGAGTTTAACTTTGTTAGATTACACATCTAAGTGAAAACAAGCAGTATTAGTCTTTTTCTGACTTACTTTACTTAGCATATTGTCCTAAAGGCCCATCCATGTTGTTATAAAAGGCAGGACTTACTTCTTTTTAATGTAACTGGCCACCATTTGCAAGGCCTCAGAGGACACTTGGTAGCACAGGCCAGGTGGGTAGATTGACAGGCAGACAGAACTGAGGTTGCTCTGCTTATACTTTGAGATAACTTAGCAAATAGCTGGATTCAGTTGGGATTTGCAAATCTTAAGAGTATAGAAATGACTTTCAGGTTAATTGCCTCGGATTTTCTCAAGGTGAAAGGTGCAATAGAAATGTCAAAATGTGAGTACTGTTATTATATTTTCTTTTATCAACCAATATCTTTACCTCTTATGACTCATTTATTTGAAAAGTTGGTATAAAACTAAGAAGTAGTTCTATATTCAAACTTTGAATAAAGAAAAGATAAACTTGGGATTTATTCAGCATAAACAAACATCATATATAATTTTTTCCAAATCTATGAATTTTAACTGTATGGCTATTCTGCCTGCTGTTTTTTTTAGAATCAAAAAAATATGTGGGTACATATTGTTTTAACAGACGAATGTTAGGATTATGCACATAACTAGTAATTTTAACTATAGGAAGTTTTTATTATGTCTCTACTATGCTTATCATTCACTAGAGGAAAAGTATGGTTCTTCATCTATTCTCCATGTCCCCCTTTCCTTTGGATAATAAAGACTGAAATAAAAAGTCCCCAAAGAAATAACTTGATATCAAACATCTTAGCAAAAATATTTACCTGAATCACTGGATTCTAGAAATTCCCTATGAACTACAAATGCTATCATTTTACAAAAAAATACTACCTTCTTAAGAATTAATTTCCCATCTTCCACTACTCTTGATACCTAGTATAAACCAAGAAGACTGTGTCCTGATTTTAAGGACATTAAGGAGCTCAGTTTCCCATAAAAACCAACTGCAAGAGAAATTGAATTTTGTTAAAATGATACATGTTTCCTTAAGCCCACCTTGAAGAAATTTATGTCTGAAATATGGGTTATTAATTTGTCACATTGAAAAGCCACAAATGTTATCACTTGCATTTTAGAACACCATTGATTTGGGCTACCTGTCTCTTTATAGGCTCCCTGTGAAAATATTTCACTTAAGGTTACATTTTCTCTAAATGTTCCTGTGCAAGATACATCAGCAATATACTTTTTCGTCTGTGTTATGATGACGATGATGATGATGCCCCTGGGCTAGCCCAAGAGCTGAAAGTTCCAACATTTTTGCATCCTGGAGAAAATTATCAGTAAGGGAGTCTGATTACTTTCCCTTGCAATTCTGTGCAACCTGACTCTTTAAGTGGCTGCTACTGATTCTATGGCTGGAAGGAGAAAGACTGCAGGCATGGCTGATCAGAACCAGTGGTGAATGCTAGACATGTAGTACTGTAACAGCGAAATATCAACCCAGGATTTTTACGCTGAGTAAATCTGAACTCTCTGACTTAGCTGGAAATCTTCAGATTCATCTAGTCTAGCAACTATGAAGCCTTAACCTATATCTTTTACATTTTTTAAGGACATGGAAATGAACCAGTAACTCAGTGGGCTGAGGAATATTTGAATACCCTTGGCTTTTAAGGAAATTCTAATGAATTTGGCATAACTAAGGAAAAACAAAACTTTATTTTTTAAAATATGTCTATTTTTAAACATATAAGATTTGGTACATTTAAAATATTTATTTTTTAAAACTCTTATTAAAAAGATAAGCTATACATAATTCAAATATCTGAGCTACCATACAAGACTCCTCTGTGTTATAGAATCAACTTCTTGGTTTATGGACATTGGGAAAGTGGGAATGTAACAGTCTAGACAAGGATGCACTTTCCCTTTGCTCTGAAATTCAGTTTTCCCTCTTTCTCTGAGTTGTATTGACTTAAGGAGTTAATTTCCTGTATATTGGTAAAAGAAAATATTAAAAATTAACTGTCTAAAATGCAAAGAAAGTGTGCCTGTATAATTGTAATTTCTAATACTCTCCTAGGTAGTCAGTTGAGAACCTGCAAAGTAATATATCTCTCCTGAAAACCATTTGGCTCAGCTTTTGGACAGAATCTCTTGAGAGCTTTGTTGGAGGGAATGGTAATTCTCATTTTAGTCTGAGTTTGAAATGAAGGATATTTCTCTCTGGAAAAAAAAAATATTTCAGTAGCTCTTTGTTCGCCTAATGTTTACCCAGCTACGGTCCCACCTAATGGACAAGGAACAAAACAAGGAGAGGGAAAATCTAACAGCACAAAAGATTTGAGTAGGAAGATGGCCAAAGAGGATCAGATAATTAACCCCAAGAAGTTGGGTTCAGTGCCTTTATTGGGAGGATTAGAGAGATAAAATTAAGGTCATTTCTCTTGTATAGAAGAAGACAGAGGGGTCAAGAACTTAGAAACATGGAGAGGGAAGAGAAAGCAAAAGGACTTGGTACAACTCTTCATTTCCTGCTATGTGACAAAGGTCAAAATGATGGCACTTCTGAACTTTGAAGAGATGATCTTTCTTTTTTAAGTTCCCAAAGCTGCACTCAATGAACTTCCGAAAAGTAGCAATGGGCATTACAGAATGAACTTCTAAAGCAAAAGTGTCCTTGACTCCATTCTGAAAGTTTCCCAGCTGAACTAAGCAATAGAGAACTACTCTGCATCATCGATCCATTTGACCGAAACTGTATCAAGCAATATGGCCTATTTATGGACAACCTGTAAGGCCTTAACCTCTCAAAAATGCCGAAGAGCATCCATTATACATAAAAATAACATTTCCATATTCTCAGCCAAATATACCAACAGTATACAGTCAACAATATCTAAAAACTTAAATTCAGAGGGTAAAATGATCTTTTTTCTATATCATGTACATGCTTTACCTACAATGTTAAGAATTATATATTTTCGGCACAATTTTGGAGAGTCCAAGTATTTTTCATAATAAATACCGCCACAATCCCATGGAGGATACCATGAACATGTAATGCAAATAAAATGATATATGAAGATTTTATTTGATTTAAAGACCAAATCTCATTTTATTTTGACCATTGTTAAGGCCTTTTTAAAGTATTAATAAAATACAGCCATGGAGAAAACTGATAATTTTTTTCCTTGAATCCTGAAAATTTTCTCTCTGAGCTCTCATTAGGTGTTGTTCATACATATATCAAATATATAATCTCTACATATTCTCTCATGATATTAATGTTTGTAGTTTCCAACTTGAATTAAAAGAAATCAGCAGGAACTACATGGTTTTGAGTGACAAATTTAAATGTTCTTGCTATTTACAAAGAAAGACAAATTCATATTATATATATTAATATACACAAATATATCTTGGGGTGTACGTATTTTATAAATACTAACACAATCTGATTACTATATTTTTTAATTGTCTTTTCCATATCATCGCACTATCAAGTCAGATCTTAAGAAATAGCTACTGTTTTTAAGAAAAATGGAAAACAGTTTGGAAATCCATAGAACTGAAAAAAGTTCTTTCATGAAAACTGAATGGAAAACAAGCTTAAGATTTTTACACATTTTTGAATTCTAGTGACAGCAACAGTTACAAATCAGCTTTCTTCCCTGCCTTGTTTGGGGTATATGCTAACTGAGTTAATATAGTCCATCATTTTTCACTCAGGCAAATTTTATGACTTCATTTATAGAAATGTACTCAAATGCAATTCTTCCTTGATTGAGTGACTAAGGCAGTGACTTAACCAGGGTATATTGTGGAGGAGAAAAAAATAATCGATGACTCACAGAAAGTTTTGATGAAAGCACAGATTTTATTCCACTTAGTGATTCATTTGTGACTTTTCTTTCTCTTTGCTTATTCGAAGTGTTTCATTCCTCTTCACTCAAGCAAGGAGAGAAGAGGCTGAAAAACGATGACTGTCTTTTCTTCACTGTAAAAAGGGCAAAGAGTTAAGTAAGGACCCTGGAAGGGAGGGTTTTCCTAAATGTGTTACATGACAGAGTTCTTGAGTACTCCCTTCATAAATAATAAAGCTAAAGTTATTATCAACTCTAAATTCTGAGGGTTTTTTTTCCCCAAAGATGTATAAGAGATGGATTAAGGTAAAAAAGAAGGACAGCATTAGTGTTCTGCTTCTATGGATATTCTCGAGGTAATTACTGAGCTTGTTTCTGTGTACAGACGAATCCTCCATCTTGTCTCATGGCTTTATGGCAGTCTCTCTGGCTCACTTGTAACTCAGGTTGGCTGATATCTATGTTAAGCTGTGGTGTGTGTGTGCGTGTGTGTGTGCATGTGGTTTTAGAGGTAAACAACTGAGAATTTATTCAGATCAATGAATAATTTTCTGCTATTTTGACACATTCTTACCATATTTTGAAAAACATGTCTGCCCCAAAGTACATCATCTAATTCTCTTTCTCCAGTAAGATTAGACCTATTAATAAATGACATGTAAAATGTAGTTCTTCTATTCTGAGAAATAAGAGTTTAAGTAAGTAGGATAGGCATATAATTCTTGGCTCTATGTAACATAGTATGATTATAAAGTAACAATACTTTACTTAAAGATGTTAGGAGGGAAATGGGCTTGGCATGCACCATGAGATTCTTATGAGGACTGTGAAGCTGTCCTTTGCATTATAAATAGGAAAAAAATAAAAATGTTCCTGCTTAGTCCTCAGGTCATGCCAACAATTCAAAATAATAGGTCCGAAAACTCCTAAGTCTTTCATTCATTCATATAACAACTATATTGATTCCCTTCTCTGTTTTATACGAATAATACATCATTTTGAATTATACACTAAAAGGCAGATAAGCAAAGGTACTGATATTCTTTGAGGTTTTATAAGTTCTTAAGAAACCAATACTGAAGAGAAAATGTAATTTTAAGAGTAAGATTTATTTATATTTATTATATGACAGTATTTCTTAATTATAACCATCACTAGAACATATAAAATCTAACCAAATGTTTTGAGTGGCACAAAAAATAGCTTCTAGTAGTAGATATAGAAACATGTAAATCAACTCAACTGAACTGTATGCTAATTGGCCAACATAGCTCTCTTTTAACCAGCAGTGAGCTATTCCACAAGTATCTGGAAATCAAATGGTGACTGTGTAGGTGTAAATGCATCTCTAAATTAATTTTCTAATAATAGACAATCTCTAACAAACAGAAACTTCAAAAAATAAACAAGCATAAGGGCAGAAGGATATTTTGTGTGTGATTTTAATAAGTATGATTTTTTTTTTTGTATTTAGATGCTGTGGAATTTCATGAACCACACAAAGCATAACAAAAGTAAACTTTGACTAAGGTTTCCTACACACAAGGAGATTTGGGTGTCACTACAAATGAATAGTTCCCTTTTTAATTACTAGCTAGTGCTATAAGGGCAAGATATCTATTTTGTTTTATTAAAAAGCAATTTCCCCCACAATCACTAAATTTTCAATTTGAAGAGTGTGCCATCTATTTATTCATATATATACTTTGCGTAAATATATATATTTACATATGTTAATATATTATACATACATGCATATGCATATTCATTTTTTAAAGGTTTTGTGGGCTTAATACAAAATTTCCATCAATAGAGGGTAAAGAAATTATTGGGAGACGGTAAAATAAATAAGAATAAGTGAAATCATGATTCTTTCATGCTGGCATCTGTACCATATTCATAGATAATAGAGCTGAAGTGGTTCTTAGAGATGTTTTAACAAAATCTAATTTATAGATGAAGAAACTGCAATTCAGCAAATTGTCTATACCATATAATTAGCTATATCTACATTCAAACACTTTAGTTTTTTTTAACTTTTTATGATACATAAAATATTTAAATGGAAGTAGAAACAATTTTTAATGCTAAAATTCATGTTGTTTCCAAGATGGACACTGGACAGTACTGACAAAATCATAGACTTCTATCAGTTTTTTTTAGTTTGTCCCCTTGTCAGTTTTATTCTCAAGAGTATTGTAGATTTAGGGAGTTCTTGTTGTGGCTCAGTGGGTTATGAACCTGACTAGTATCCATGAGGATGTGGGTTCCATCCCTGGCCTTGCTCAGTGGGTTAAGGATGCAGCATTGCTGGGAGCTGTGGTGTAGGTCACAGATGTGGCTCAGATCCCACATTGCTGTGGCTGTGGTGTAGGCCAGCATCTGCAGCTCTAATTTGACCCTTAGCCTGGGAACTTCCATATGCCACAGGTGCAGCCCTAAAAAGCTAAAAAAAAAAAAAAATTTATATTTATAAGAATTTATAAATGTGTAAAATGAATGTGCTTGTGTTTTATTTGTTATGTTTAAAAAAGGAAATTTTACTTAAAAATATAATATTTTGAGATATAAAGACAAAAGCAGTCAATCACAGGTCATAGACATGAAAATATAAATTTTCTTTCTGCATCTCTTCATGTAAAACTCTTCTACTTTTCATGTTCTAATCCACAGAGCAAACTCCACAGAGAGTATCAAAATAGTACTGTCAGTATGAATTGTTGAAGAGTTGCTGGCAAAAACACAAAAAATCATTTAGCTAGGATTAGAATTATTTAAGTTCCATCTCTCTTGTCCCTTATTCATAATTCTGACCACTGCTTTATGAAAAGTTTTGGTCCTGATGAATGTAGTAATTCTAACTTACACAAACTGTGTTTTAGAAATTATGACAATACTGTTGCAGACTTTAAGATTACTGATACTCATTTCATTCATACATATTCAGTCATATAGATAAGCTCTGAGATTCTGTTATTAAGAATAAGCATGGTAAGAAATGTGAGCTATGGTTACTTCATGGTAAAATTCTCTTCCTTTAGGCCCACTACTGATGTATATACCTGGTACATGAAAAATGCAGTAATAATTTACAACTACTAGTGCTTGTATCATACAGAAATTTGAAAGTATCAAGTGGTTTTAAAATGACACTTCCTTGGTGACAAGAGGACTAAAGAACGTATTTACTTTCAAATTGCTTAAATATCAAGGGCAAATTGGTTGGCAGATGACACAACAGATGTTAATTCCAGTCCTCTCCTCTCCCTTCCAACCCAGAATTTTCACAGTGATTGAAGGTCGGTAGGTGCTGGAATAGTTCAATCAATAGTTGTACTGTATCTCTAGCAGTTTGACATGAATTATTTCCTATAATAGAAATAGCTCTTTTGACAAGAATCGTAAGAAAATGAACATGTATTCAGATACATATCGGAAATAACGTTTTTTTTTTTTGGTGAGAAGCCCATAGATTTTGACACTGCTTAATATATTGGCTTAAGTGTAAAATATTGGCACTTAAATGCTATTCTCATGTTAAGTCTGAAAACAGAGTCTCTTTGCTTACACAAATACTTTTAAAAGAGGGTAATTAGTGACCAGTGGCTAAGAAGACCTCTGTGTTGAGAGGTTATGCCTAAGCCTCTTGAAGATTCCCCCTGTAAACAAGTCAGACCACATCACTCATTATCCCTCCTTTGTTTACTTGGAAGAAGGTTCAAACTATTTAATGAGAGGATTACCTATACTTCAACTCTATTGAAAAAGATTAATTGATATTTTCCTGTTGGAGGTTTCACCACTCACATTTGGCTTCCACTCTCCTATTCTTATTGACGCTGTGATCAACAGAGCAAAGTTGCTTAAAGGTTATCCACATCTCACAGCTTAACATTACTCCAACTAACTGTATATTTTTTTCCTTGTCTCATAGGCTTTGAGTTCCAAGGACTGCTAACTTGTTGTTCAAAGAGACTATGTTTTAAACTTTACTTTTCTGAAAAGAAAAATTTAAGACTAAAATCTGGACATTTTGGACAGTTATGCTATGTTATAGATGAAGGAGAGCACCCACCTACTCAAAATGGAATATTGAAACACAGAGCCAAATCTCCGAGTCAAGCTGAAAATAATGAATTTTTCCACTATAATTTATATAGGAAATTTGGAAACAAAATTTCAATATCTTACTATCTTCTTGGGAACACATTATAAAAAACAAGATCCCCACCATTCTGAGATACAATTCTGTGATAGCAATCTTTACAAATTTCCCCCCAAAATGTGTGTATTATGGACATATGGCTGCATGTTTGGATAACACCATTTGCATTTTTCAAACTTGTATTTTTTTTAAATCACTAGCTTGGCTTTTGCTGTCAGAATGGCAAACTGCTAGTATATTCATCTGAAATTCCTAGTTTAACTCTTTGTCACTTTAGTATTTTATGTAATGCTAATATGTTCACCTTTTCTTTAAAAAGTAACCTAATATGCTGGAGGCAGTAAAATAAGAAAGACTTTTCAAACCCTAAAGTTTAATAATAGGAGGAGTCAAATCATAGTGTGAAAAAAAAGGATAGTGTCAAAATTTGATCTTAGAAAAAAATGCTTTTGAAAATTACTGGGGAAAAAAAAGCATGTTAAAATGATTTTACTTCAGATGAATTCCCTGGAAGGATTTTCAGTTTTTTGGTTTTCTAGGGTTATTTTGTAAAAGCAGTTTTAGTTCCTGAACATTTAGACATAACATACTTGAATATAGAACACCAAAAAAAAGAATGATGATAAGAAAATAAAGATAACCCTGACATTAGTAACTTGTGGAGATTACACTTTCAAGGGAAATGAATTTTCATTTGCTGTATGCTTTCTAACGTACGTCTTTAAATTTCTTAATTTCATCCTTATATTTCTTTATGATGCATGTGAAAAATGAGGCATATTGTGCACATGACTTTACCACAGCATTTTAAGACAAACTTCAGGATTCTCCAGCCCCCAAGAAATAATCTTATTTAAGGGAATCAAGTACCTACTATGGTTGAGTAATTTACCTGTCTTACATAATTTATATATATCACAATTATGTTTTCTAAAGGACATATTTTGACTTATAGATTAAACTTCATATAAATTAAATTTCAAATCAAAATTACCAATAATCTTATACATTCAGATAACCACCTAAAGGTCCATATTACATCTTCTATATATGTTAAAATATGCACTATTTTAAATTTTGCAATATTATGCATATATTTGGACATATTGCAGACATATTTGGACATATTGTGGACATATTTGGAATATTTCAGTTTTTCTCTTAATTGACATACTATATGGCTACTTATATTCCCAAGCCACTTCAATCTGCTTCTTTTGAATTATGTTTTTGCAATGTGTTTATCTAATTATTACTTATTTATTAGTTTCAGCAGAAGTATTTAATTAATTAGCATCTGATGCAAAGATAAAAGTAAATACCAGCACGTAAATTATGTTATTGAATAGGTACAAACTTTATTGGTCCTAATGCTGGCAAATGCAGTTAACTTTATTGATTTAGTTGAGTACATTAAAATAACATAATAAAAACTATTTTACCACAAAGCTCTGTAATATGACCATTCTGTCAGCTATTTTGCCTTCGGAATTTTAATGCATAGCTAACACCACACATATTGATTCTTATAAGTAGTCATCCTATAATAAATATGATATTATCTCTCCAAGTTCTGGCAGTCATGTTAGGTGATTAGAGAATAGGGATGTTATCAGAGGAAGTATTTGAAAGATAATCTGTCTTTATTCTCTTCCTTTAAAACACACAGAGAGGGCAACTATGGAACAGCAATAATTGCTGAACTGGCTGTTACATAATCTGTGCTTAGTGATAAAATACTGATACTTAAAAGTGATCATCTATCTCTTTAAATATCAAGGTTGTCAGTACACATATATATTCAATCGCCATAACTGAGATTATTCTTAGAATTATTTTAAGAAATTTTTAAAGTATATATGGCAATATCTTTAAGGATTATTTATTAAATCACTTAACACATATATTTGCATTACTCAATATGTGATAGAGAAAATACCAGGAACCAGGTAAACAAATATGAATTAGAGCTGATTCCAGCTCACAATCTAAAGCTAAAATACTTATTTTAAGATCATTAGCACAAATTGGTATCTTCTCACATGGAATTTGAAAAAAAAGTGATTAAGGTCAAAATAGATTGGTTGAATCTAATATGTTTCCAGTAGTGTCACCACCCATGAGGTATTCACCCTAGTTTTAACATTATTGCAAAGTAATACTAAACTGCAAGCTGCTGTTGCAAAATGATAAAATATGATCATATTCTAATAATATATTTTAAAACCAAATGTACTTAATCCAGCTATTAAAAGGCATAACTTAAACAGAAGGGACATAGGAGTTAAACAAAGCAGAAGACAGCTGTCCAGAAATTATCAATTGCTAAAGCACACAGATTGTGATTAAATTTTAATGTGGCTTTTAAGCAAAGATTTTGCTTATCAGAGAGAAAGAATCCCAGAGAAAATATTGTTATTGATTTCATCATTTTAGATGTAATTGATCCTTTAAGTAATTTTTCTTGCTTTCAATATCACTTTTAAAAGTGACTGCTTATTCTGGGCAAATCATTAGATGGTATGTTCATTTAAAATTCTAAGCCAAATGCCTAAATTGTTCTCCAGTGCACTCAAAGTCACATCTGTTGAAAACATAACACAGCATTCAATCCATTGAATAAAAACAAAACATAACTGTAGAATAGCTGGAGAGTCAAATCATGTAAATTAAATGGCATTGAAAATGATATTTTTTATTGATTTTTTTTCAGGGAACCCAGTCTTTGGAATTAAAATACATTGATTACCTTTTATGTAACCCAAATTAACAGTAAGGCAAATGGATTTGTTGGAGCATCATGCTAGTTTTAGAGTTTATCTATAGGAATAGGGAATAAAAATAAGTATCCCTATCCCTTTTTAACAAGTCTAATGCCACGTTGGCTCACTGGATAAAGGTACATATAATATCATTTTATCAATAAAATTATTAAGAATGAGAAACCATTATAGTCGTTTTTGTTTTGTTTTAGTAGGTCACAATGATTTGACCACGTATGAGACAGTTAAGGTCAAGATAACAACTTGAGTTTGGCTCCCTAGATAGAAGTCATTGCTTGGTATCTAAAACTTAGTTTTAAGAAATAGGTTACACTGAGTTATATAAATATATGACTTTATGTATTAATCAGTAAATATATACTTAATGATGACTAAGCATCAGATACTAAGCTGGGTGCTAGGGTATTTGCATGCATAATTGTATGTTCTCATAATAAATGAGCATATATAGACTTATATATAAGGCATAAATATTGATTCAACTTTTTCTGTAATGCTTATTATCAGGCACTTTCTTAATTAGTCAATGTGAAGTTGACCAAAAGATCTATATAATGTAATATCTCCTTAAAAGACTAAGTTTTCATACTTGTAGATGTCTTTTTTTTTTTTTTTTGCTTTTTAGGGCTGTACCTGCGGCATATGGATATGAAAGTTCCCAGGCTAGGGGGTCAAATCGGAGCTGCAGCTGCCAGCCTATGCCATAGTCACAGCACCGTGGGATCTGAGACATGTCTGCGAACTGCACCACAACTCATGGCAACACCAGATCCTTAACCCACTGAGCGAGGCCAGGGATCGAACCTGCATCCTCATGGATACTAGTTGGATTCGTAACTCGCTGAGCCACAGTGGGAACTCCCTAAAACAAATGAATTTTAATACGGCAAAAATATACTGTCTAAATTTTAGTAACTATCTTGCTGGTTTTTTTTTTTAATTCACATTTTACTATCCTATTTACACTTTGAACTATTGCATAAGCATTCAACTGATTGAATTAATATTGGTACAACTGGTCACTGGCAACACCAAAAAGCCAAACAGCTAAAACTATTCCTATGTATCCCAAACATGTGAAGATGCAGATAGATGTAGATATATAGAGACTGATACAGATATAGATAAGATGTAATTGATTTTTTCACTTTTTAACCATGGCACAACTTGACCAACTGTTACTAAAATAGAAGAGAGCACCTTTTGTAAATTCTTATTTGTGTTTGTGTCCTCAGTTAAAGAAGTCTATGAAATTGCACAATCTTGTAGGGACATTTACTGAGTTAAAAGAATTCATCTTCTAAACAAATAGTATTTGCATTCATTTACTCCTGTGGTTAGTATTTTCTTAGTATCTTAATATCAGTAAGATGTTTTCATTTATTGACTATTAACTAAATTCTCACTTCCAAACAAATCATTTTGCTGACTGATTAACCTACATTAATCAAGTTACATAGCATCCTTGTAGAGTCCAACATAGACCCCAATCCAAAAGTCATCTCTTGGTTGTATTGTGGTGTTTTTTCAATGAGGAGGGGGAGAGGAAAGGAACTAGAGAAAAAAAAATTAGTAATATATTCATTTTTGGAACAAAAGGGCAATATAGTTTAAATTCTACTAAAAACAAAATTCTTGGTTTAATATCATCCTGTCACTAACATAAATTACTTAACTGTTATTAAGGCTATTAGGCATTTTGTATTTTCTGGTAATTATAACATGTACCTTCATTTGATTTTCACAGAGAAAAATAGTTCCTTGTTTGCACTTCGGTAATTTGAAAGTCAATCTTTTCATGTCATAAATGTTTACTTAGTTCAATTAGGGACAACATTCATTACTTAGACTAACATTCTTCTAAGCATTTCAAACTTCAAAAATTTCATTATAGGAGTATCCTTTGTGGCACAATGGTACCATAGGCATTTCTGCAGTACCAGGATGCAGGTTCGATCTCCCGGTGCGGCACAGTGGGTAAAAGGATCTGGTGTTGCTGCAGCTGTGATGAAGGTCACAAGTGCTGCTCAGATATGATCCCTGGCTTGGGAACTCCATATGCCATGGGACGTTCAAAAAAGACAAAAACAAAAACAAAAAAAAACCATTATAATCATTTGAAATATCTAAGTTCTATTTGCTAAAAACATAATTATGGTTTAAATAATGTTGAAAAACACCCATTTATTTAAATTACAGAAAGCTCTTAGTCAAATACAGGGCCAATCTTCAGGAGCCTCCAGTGTAGCAAAATGTCTGCTTCAATGTCTCTGTGCCCTTCTATGACTGAATGGAGTTCCTATAATTCCATTCTCCCTTGCTTTGAAATATTCTATTAGTTAAAATTCATGTTTTCATAACTATTTGCCTAAACTACTATTGAAGCAAGAACACCAAGATTCCAGTTTTTATATTTCAATAACTAGAAGAAACTCAGACACCTAAAATGGAGAGAATCTAGGGAGATTTCAGTTTTTCTGACCAAGTGTTGACTGCTAAGGAAACAAATTCATGCTCAAAACAGATGAGAGAGTTTAAAAGTATAAGTTACATGGAATTATCATTCATCTTCTTGGCTTACTAGACCTTTCAATATAATTTATTTGTAAAATTTTCATTACTTATTAAACTCAGGATCCAAATTTCCCTTTTAACAAATGCCAAAACAATTCATTCACTTTTGCTTTACCCAAGTGAAGCAGTCACTTCTACCATTATTTTAATTAAACTTAAGTCATTGTTGCCATAGATTTAATTTAAAACAAACATTGTAAATCAACTATAATTGAAAAAAAAGAAAAAAAAAAAAACCACATATACACATTCTCAATGGTAGTGATGAGACACCAACAGAGGGAAGCAGAAGTAGATATTTTCTCTATTGCTGGTTAAAACAAAGCACAAAAAAGGAGACGAACTATTCTCTGTTAAAGAAAACCTCAGTGGATTATAAATCCTTGTGGTCTGTAGTCCTTGATTTTAATGGTTTATTGGAAAGATGATGCCTCAAGTTCTGGGTCCATAAGTGTGCTATGGTGGAAGTAAAAATGAATTGTTGTTTTCTATCTTTCTAATAGGATGAATCATATCACATGATCACATGGTCCTCGAATTCAAAGATGAAAGTGTGGGAGATGAAATGAAGGGACTTACTTGGGGTAGCATCATTAAACTTTTTCCTACCCCTCTTGGTCACTAAATCTTTCTCTTGAGCTGGTTTTCATTACATGTACTAAGTTGAAGCCCTATCATTTTGGTAAGGCTTTACTAACAATAATAGCAATAACATCTAACACTTTTGAATTGCTCTTATGTGTTATGTGCTGTACTGATACTAATTTGTTTTACGCTCAAAATGTGGTTGTCTTATTATGACTTCATTCCCATTGCTGGGAAGTACCTCATATGCCTGCATTTAGCATGTGATATTTCTAATGTCAACATTACGTGGTTAATTCTCAAGGGCTGAAATATATGAGAAGCAGAATAGATGTTTGAGCATGCACTTGGGAAGCGGACCTATTTGTCTAAGACTCTCTATGCCATGACTCATTCCACAACCTAGAGCAACTCATTTAGCTTTCCTGTGTCTCAACATCTTGAGAGAAATGGGCAGAAAAATATCGTGTAAGTTCCTTGAGAGAATTTAATGAGACAATACATTTAATGTGTTTAGCATTGCATTTATAATAGGGTAAGTATACTGACTCTTACTAATATTAAAAAAGCATGATGGCATGAAATGGCAGAACTACCTTCCATAATGTAACATTCCATAACTACATATGGAATGTTATAACTACATTCCATGATGTTTTATCCTAACCCTTTTCACACTTATAAATCTTTCATTCAAGGGGGATTACCTGCCAGCCAGAAGTGAAACTGAAGTCTTAAAAGGAAGTCAGACCCCTTAGAGTGAACCAGAGCAAAAGTAGAATAAAAATCTGATATTAGGAAATTAACATATAGACATATTGCAGTTTCAAGCTGTCACTTCAAGAGTTTATCGTTTCCCCATGACATTGGTGCAATTATTCAAACAGGAGTTTTTATACATTTTTTCCTCATTTTTCTACCCTTTACCCTCTATTCTTTTTTGTATGTGGCATTATTTTCCTGCTCAATGTGAAGGCTTCCATTTGGGAAGTAGATAGGGTCTTTTTCGCCAATCCTATTATGACTTTTAGATGTATCTAAGTTCTCTTTATCCTCTTCCCTAAGATTTTCTACAAACTATTTTAAGGGTTACCAATATCATTTTTTCATGTTTTTCAGAAATAATTTGAGTGGGAATAATAGTATTTTTGTTGTTGTTGTTACCAGGAATTTAATCTCTTTCTTTTTTCCTTGTTATAAAGATTATTGAAAAACAGCACGTCTAAGCTTTAAATAGGATTGAATACATCTTTGAAAGCTAATACTTTATATTGTGCTAAATGACAGTGTTCATTAAAATTGGATGTGTTGTAAATAAGGTTAAAATACAAAGAATCGAGAGTTTTAGAAATCCCAGGGTCTTGTTACATGAGTCTCAGGTCAAATACTGCTTTATGAGAGAGCACAGTAGTTTAATGGGCATTTATCGATTTAAATTAAATTATAACTTTGAAGACAGTAACTTACAAACTTAAAACAGTCATATGATATTATGAATTACATCTTATGCACATTAAGAGATCTTAAAGCAAGGAAACCAAAGATAGAAAATATTGGTTCACATTTCAAACCACAATAAGTGTGAATATAGCCTCAATTTAATAAAAATGTATAATGCAACTTTCCTCGGGTTAAATGTCTTACAATTGCTCTTGGAATGGGCACTTGTTTTCCCATTATTGGCCACTTTAATTGATTTATACTCTAGTTTTCTCATTTAAAGATCACTTTATAGTACTTGGTGCTCTTCATCTGAGTGATATGTTCTACTCCTGCCTCGTCCAACAACACAACAATTTACATATTTCTGAACTTGATCTGAAAACTGATTTAAAAATCCATATGGACAATCCAATTGCTCTGAAAATATATACACACAAGTCTACTCAGAGGTGGCTAAAATAAAATAAATTTCATTTTAGGAGTCAGGAAGGAAGCTGAGACCAGAAAGTGAAGATTCTGAAGTAAATGGGTACTTGCTCTGACCAAGATCGAAACCCACCTCTCCCCAGGGAATATTGGAAGAGGGCATGGAAGACAAGCATTGGAAAAGTAGAATGTTTTTGCTTTTCTTTCTGGTGGACTGCATTAAATATTCAGCAAAAGGAGGGATCAATTTACATTACTCTTCTTGTTTCTCATGTATCGACTGACAGGTGCTGTAAACATACATAGACAAACATAGTCCTAAGCTTGCAGTGCTCTGGTGACCAAGGGAAGACAGGCTTCAGTCTCCCAAAGTGATCACACTGAGAATTTAGCAGACACACTATGCTCAGCTTGGAGCATCCATTCTATTCCCACAAAACAATAGGAGCTTGCCTTTCAGCTGTGATTCTCAAGAAAACCCATTCAGAGAAATGGTTTTGTTGCACTGATGAGTTACTAAGGTAGAACAATCTTGTTTTGATTCTGGAGACTTAACTGAAACCTTCACTAGTATTTTTGAAATAATAGCAGCAAGAACCTAAGAGGCACCCTTGTCTTCTAAACATCTTGCTTTGCTGGTGGTAAAACGCCAATTCACAGCTCCTCGATTTCACCAAGGGTGGAAGCCCAGCCACCAGGGATAAAGAACCGACCTTGGCTTTGAGGTGAGAACCAGTATTTAAAGGATTCACTGATTCATGTTCTAGAGATGTCATGGTAAATAAATTATGACTGTTTATACTGAAAACTAAGAGGCTCCTTATTCTACACTATAGGCAGCGATTTGGCTGAGATTGTCTCATTCTGTGATACTATCACACACTACCTTTTTTCTCACTTGAATTGTACTTTTGGCTGTCATTTGCGCTTTTGAATAAAGGTTTGCATTAGTGGAAGATATCATAATAGCATATCTCCTTTTCCTGAGTTGATATACAAATCAAAAAGAAAGGATAAGGCCAAGACTCCCTTTGTCCTTGGGAAAGTATGCCATCTGCATTTAGCTTATGATATTCGGCTGGGAACAAAATTCTAGCATAAGGAAGTCGTTAATACAACCCTCAACTTACACTGTAAATTCAAAGTACTTTAAATGCCTTATAATAGTCAAAGCCAGTAAAATCGACCCTGTATATTTTTATTTCATCTCTGTTGGATCATATGATATTTAATAATTGGTTCTGGCACCTCGTTGCAAATTATTATAACTTTGAGATTCAACAGTCCTATTGAACATATGGGCAGCACAGCCTCAGAACATATATATGATACAGCCTCTTGAGAGGACCTTCTGTCTTGTTTTCCTTAGCTTGGAAGGGTCAGATAAATTTTGCTGTGTCGTCATGTGCTAAGATTCCTCAATCTCTGTTTTGCAGGGTAAAAGCTTAATGGAACTGATTTTTTTTTTTTCTGCCTTAACTGTGAACACTTCCTATGCAAAGCCAAAAGAGAAATTCGTGCATCTGGGATGCAGTTTAGTGGGCTCTTACTAAAGCAGATATAAAGCTATTCCAGTACCAGTGTACAAGTATTCATCAACCCAGAATAGGTTCTCTAACTTAGTGCCATATTGTATCCTGGTTTAGCAGCAAACTACAAGAGTTTCTGGAGTCAGGAGACCTTCCCATGCTATTAAAGCATATGATGTTTCTTTACTAATCCTGGAGAAGATGGAAAGTTGACGATAAAATACAGTTGACCCCAAGAAACCTTTCATATAGTTAGATATTCTCCCTTCACTATTTCCTTTTTCCAGCTCCACTCTCAGTATCACCCTGAGACAATGTTAGGAAAAGCAATTCTGCATCAACAGCCCATTAAGGTTATTTTCAAAGTTCCTGCTGCTTTGCCTCTATATCTAGCCTGTGTGCCTTGACTCGCACTTGTATTATTTCACATTAATTGCCATATTGTTTATTGCCATATTCAAACATGTTATAATATGGGCACAGTGGCGATAATTACATAGTTAGCTGTCCTTAAAAAGAGATGTCAAGATGGATAGTGGTGGGTGGGGTAGGCAGAAGGTTATGATTTATACCTTTTGTTGACATTGTGGAACAGAGCTGGTTCAATTTCTCTTGATTTCACTGTAATGCCTAATACTAAAATTTCTCTGTCATATAATTATTCATTACTAAGACTACTAAGCTAAAAAGTTCATGAAGGTGGGGGGCAATGGTTAAAGGAAATTTTCAAGCACTGATTTTCCTCTTGCTATTGTAATATTACATTTTAAAAATTGACATATTTTTGGACAAGAAATACCATATTTGATGTCTATAATCCTAACTCATTTTAAAACTAAATAACCTGTTTTCTTTAAGAAATTTTTTTTGGACAAAAATACTTTTCATACCTATGCTTTTGTGCACAGATATTTGCTCTAAATATGCAAAAAAAGACATTCTGAGACTCTGGAATGTGATTCCTTCCACCCCACTTTGTTATAGTTATAAAAATTCTCCTCTCATTGAGCCATCCTACCCTCTGTCACCACCGATACTGAGAACCTTCTTCACAATTAGGTTGGCACTTGGTTAAGACAATACCCAAAATCATCCTAATCCTGGTGAGCAGCAAGTCAAAGTCATGTTTGAGCCTACCTGACAATCTGGAGGCTGCGATCCTTTTCAAATTGGCAGACTTGCATCTTTTACTATTGCCAATTTGCTTCAGAACATGGTCTGCTTGCTTGGCATCACGTAAGCCAGTAGGTGGAGTGCTTGCTAACAGTAATTGAATATGGGGAACTTGAACTTAAAATAAGTGGAAGCCACTTTTCTTGTTATAAACTGCTAAAACCATATTTACACTGAACTCTTTTTATGGATATAATTAGTTGAAAAAATGTTACAAGGCTAGGGTTGAGATGAATGCAGGACTATAGTTTTATGGTAGAACACAGAGAGGCAAATTGTGCCCCAGAAAATCAACACATCATATGGTATAAACCTATGTAAAGGGACACTTTCTCAAACATTCAACTGAATTTGATTTGATAAATAGACCTTAGTCTTTCTTTTAAAAATTTAGTATATGCCGTCCAAAGGATAAACTAGTTTTGATTTACTGTACATGGAAAGCTTTGCGATGGAGGATTAATTACATACATGTGTTAATAATAGTCATAGTAAACTCAGCATCTTTGGAAAGAAAAGTTGCAAGAGAGATGCCTCCAAAATAAAGTGTAACTTTCCCATAAGAGTGTCTTGTTTTCCTTCAGAAGAAGGTTTTCAAATGTATTTAAAAGCTGCAGCTTGAGACTTGCTAACTACATCACTCTAAATCTATCTATATCACACCTAAAGATGTTAAAGCAACATTTAGAACTCAAAGGAGAAAACAAGCAACAGAATTTAGAAAGCAGGAACCACATGGAAATAAGAAAAATCTTCAGTCGTTTTTTAAGAATGTGAGTTATATGATGTGAAGTAGATGAAAATGCAAGAGTTTAAAAAAGAATCTCTTGTTCCATTTCAGGAATACTTACAGATCTGATTACATGGCATGCAAGTACTGACGATCTCTATGGCTTGGAAATACCATTTCATTTAAAAGGAGTTCAGAGCAAATAATTGCACAGGATGCAATGACAAATGCCACTAAAATAGTGATCGCTTCCCCTGTATTTTAACTTTTTCTTGTAAAAATGGTAAACTCTCTTAAATATACTTTGTCAGGACATTGCTGATTTTAAAAAATTGTGACATTATGTTCTCAGCTCCTACTAAAATTTGAATAGATTTGTGTTTCAGATATATGCCTTTTTTTTCTCTTTTACTTTGGGTTGGAAGTGAGGAATGGAGGAGAAGAGTGAGTGCTGTTAACTGAATTAATCAGCCAAACTTTATATGGTAAATAACTCTTTGAAACACGCAATAGCTTTACTCAAACCAAGCAACTGCTTGCCACTCACTGCCTTTTCAAGCAATATCATTAGCAAAATTGAACCTCAACAGGCCACAAAAGAGGGGAGAGGGTGGAAAGGATAGTTACTGTTAATTTAAAATAATAAAATACTCTATTTTTCATTTCTCCTCTGAAGAAAAAATGTACGCTCATTTCCATGAAGGATATCAAATCAAATGATGAAACTTGGTCAGTGGCAAACTATGGCCAGAATGTAATCTAGAGCCCTTATCCAAGAAAAAGAACTTTTGGAATTTATTTATTTTGATCTAGAGAAATAGTATTAATATTGATGTAATCTAATTCCAAGGTGGATTGCATGATCATGGGTTAGCCTATGAAATAATCGTAAAGGAGTTCTGTTAAGGAATGAATACCTTTGCCCAAATCTTTCTTCTTGTTCATTTGTTTCTTCAGGTTCTACACATATCATTGCATACTTAGCATATTTTTATTCTTCCTGCTTGAAAAAATTTGAGTTCACTTGCTTATTGGTTATCATTCATTTTACCTCGTTTTGCTTGGTTCAGAACTTTACTTCCCCTTAGATGTTGAACCATGTCATTCTCAGCCAATGTTCATCCCTTGATAGTGAGGAGGCAATAGACTTTACTGGGAAATAGAAAAGTGTTAGCTACTGATCTCACAAGGCTATAGTCTCTCTTAATAGAAGCTGTTGATAGATCCTGAACAACTCCACACTTAGGGTGTTGACTTGTAGAATGAAATCCTCTGCACACAAGCACAGCAAAATATTTTGGTGAAAAGTAATTATCAGAAATAGTGACACTAGTAAATTAGTTAACTACATTTCAGCATGAAGCTTGAGTTATCCCTGCCCATTCTTGTTCCAGACCCATCTGAAATCAGCAGTTCAGCTTAATGATGTCACAACATTTGCCAGGCTGTGGGCACTGAAGGGAAGACACAGGACTGCTCCCACTGCATGAGGTTCCCCTCCTTTCTCTCTACGCACATCTGTCTCACTCACACGGAAACTGTTATCTTTGAACATCATTCTATTATTATCACGGTCATTCTTTAAAATTGGTTCTTAACTTTAGAGTGTTTTTTGGAAATCAGGTTTTCAAATTCTCCCAGCTCTTATTGGCCCATTTAAAATGTTGATAACAATATACCCTGGAAGCAGCTCATCTCACTAAAGAGCTCAAATACTATATATTTCCATTCAGTTACTAGAGGATAACCTTTTGCGCAATACAGATAGCCTACTTTTTTTTTTTTTTTAATCACAACAAGGAATACAACCCCTCCCAACCTCTAATATTTTTCAAAGTGTGAATTGAAGAGGACTTAGAGACAGATGGGTCTGGATGATCAAGTTACCTGTTATAGCAGCACATCTGCCGGGGCAGTCAATCACTGTGATGGCTCTGACAGGTCGATGGAGCCTGAGCAAGAACGGCTAATGCAGACAGAAGAACGGCTGGGGAAGGGCAGACCTCCTGCCTGTCTCCTGGGTTTGGCTGGTCTGAAAGCTGTACTTGAATTTGCTCTAGTTAAAATTCTGTCTGTCTATTGAGCAATGATATTAGATGAAAGATTCGGGCTTCTAATTTTTTTAAGCCAACATATTGAACACATATGATTGGGAATGATTCGATTAGCACTTTCAAGCTGTCAGTCAATATTTGGTCGTATTTGGGGGATGTGGTAGAGGGTGTGAGGTGAATAAGATTAGGAAAAGGGGAGGTGGGAGATAGTTTCAAAACTACATTTTCCCTCTAAAAGTGTCAAAAGGATGAAATGCATTAAGCACTGGTTCTGAGATGTCTATTTCTGCCAGCTCAGTATAATAAAAATTAGCATTGAATAGAACAAAGGCAACTCTAAGAATGTCAAGAAGCAAAATTAACCTCACTTACAGAGGCATGCTACTTTAATTTCTCTGTATATTTGATACTTTCTTCCTCCTTCAATCACAAAGTGAATCATATTTATTAATCCTAATAGATCCAAATATTTGGCAGTATCACATGTTAGGAAATATGGAGCAAGTGATTCCAAGATTTCACAAACAATTGAAAAGATGTGTTTCAATTAAATGCAGCATTAATTGCAACACTTACATGACACATTTGTAAAAATGCAGATGTTGGAAGAAAATAGACTCAAAATATTCAGCTTCCGTCTAATGACTAAGTAATCAGTTATTAAAATTGTCTAATGCTAAGGAAGCAACAACAAAAAAAACCCCACCTAAATCTCAAAGAAATAAATACAAGGTATTGGCATAACTGTTAACACCCGTCATCATCTAGAAAGCAAGTTAAAATTATGGTTAGTTAAATTTATGTATTTATATATGTATGTATACATTTATTTTCTATATATGCATGTATATTTTATATTTATGATTAGAATACATATATTTACGTATTTATGGTTGAATACCTATATTTCTTTGAGAAGTAAAA